>NC_136602.1:7478847-7756347 GCF_910589615.1 Taurulus bubalis
ATGTTGAAGGGGTGTTTATGAATATTTACAGTTTAGCACTACACAAACACACTCCTGCTCAGCCCCTGAGCGAGGCTTGAGGTGAGTCAAAGAGAAAAACGCTGAGTTGTCTGCAGGGACCAAAGTTATTTATTCCACTAAAAAGCCCAAATCCTGAGTTGAGATGAACTTTGTATTCAGCCAATATTCAGTGGATACTGATGATTTATCTAATATAATGGATAAAGTAAAGATTATGTGGTTTCTTTTTCCTTCTTTATTGCAAGGAAAACAGGGGCAGTACAAGGAAATGCATGATTGCAGATCGAGTTTTATCTTATTCCACAATCCAAAATAAATGTAGATTACCAGATTGTTCTGCTAAAACTGATGTGTGTGTCTGTGTGCACCTGGTTAAAAATATTTAAAGTCAGGGTATTCACAAATTTTTACTGCGTCTGAATTCGCTCCCCCTCTTCAATT
Organism: Taurulus bubalis; assembly: GCF_910589615.1. Taxonomy (NCBI): domain Eukaryota; kingdom Metazoa; phylum Chordata; class Actinopteri; order Perciformes; family Cottidae; genus Taurulus; species Taurulus bubalis. Next base: position 7,479,310 of record NC_136602.1, read on the forward strand.
TGCTTTGCTTTCATTGTCACACACACACACACACACACACACACACACACACACACCTCACCACTGTTAGGTTGCCTAACAGGGTCATAATTGGGCTTGTCACTTGGGAAGTGTGTGTGTGTGTGCGTGCGTGCACGAGCGCTGTGTCATTGCAATGCGGGACCTGCCCCTGTCAAAGACAAGGTCAGGGGATAATTTAATCATTAAAGACCCCTTCTTTCTCCCCCCTCCACCACCACCAACTAGCTGACAACGCCAGAAATGTCACACGTTGTCATCATTTAGCCTGTGTGTGTGTGTGTGTGTGTGTGTGTGAGAGAGAGAGAGAGAGAGAGAATTTGTGTGTGTATTTTGTGGCTACCCAGGCGCTTGTACTGCCATCTCTCCTGTCTGGTAATGTTGGATTGAGATTGTCAAACTGAAAAAAAAATCTTGCCGTATTGTACTACCTATCAATTCAGTAGCTATGGCAACATGACACTGTCAGTATTATGGTTCCTTCAATCAAAACCCATCTGCTGTCAGATAATTAAGTCAACTAAGGTTATTCATTTCAACTATTTATGAAGTGTGCTTGTATTCCAAATCAGGGAAAATCTTATAGAAATGGAACAAATAGCTTAGATATAGCTCTCACTGTTTATAATTAATAATCCTATCATATTGAAGTAAGTGCAACTACAAATTAAATGTAATAGTAGTTCACCAACAGTACAAGCAATCAATAAGAAAGAAAGCTTAGTCCAGAGACTTTTTGCAATATTGTGATTTGACAACTTTAGAGGGATCGTTTATCGGTATGTTGGCCGTTTCTGTGGTGGATGGGCCTCTTCTAAAGAGATGCATTTTCATAAATGTAGATGTCCTTTTATATTTTGTGCCCTAAAAGCAAAACCTATGAGCAAATTGCACATTTACCCTGACATGTTGGAGTCTTGTTAACCTGCTGATGGTGCATGTCAACTGGGTGCTCATGTCTTGTCCTTTACTGCCCCCTGCAGGTCATCTGATGTGGAGACCATGGTGAAGGTAAGATGTGACTGTGCCCACATTAAGTGTCTGAAGAATCATTATAATCAACCAGCAGGATTTAAAAAATAGTAATAGCTGAAAATTATCCAGAAAAGTGCCTACATGTTTACAAAAAAAAAGAGAGCGAGAGAACACCTGATGAACAATCATTAAAGTTGAAAACATTTTTGTTTTTAATGCATCTGAATAATCCTGAGCTTTCTATATGATTGCTTATTTCTTGCAACAAAAGTTATACATACAAGTTATATTTAGGATGAAAATACAATATGACAAATACCATCTGCTGCCTTTTAATCCAAAATCTCAGTGTAGCACTCGTGTGACTATAGAAGTGTTTAGGTTGGTTATTCAGTTGAATTAAAAATACTTTATTCACCCTCAAGTTTCAGCTTTAGGAAAGATGGTTTGCAAACATAAAAACACAATTAACTCACACACAGTGAAGACTCCATGAAATTATATGATGACAATATGTAGTGTTTTAAGGCTTTATATACAAATAAAAAAAAAAATGTAAGATTAGATTGTCAATCGCACATTTTAAGCCCAACCCTTTCTGTTCCTACCCTTTGTTCTAACTTGTACTCTTCTCCTTTTTTTATACTTTTTTCTCCTGTATGTGTAAAGTAAAATTGTCAAATCGTATTTTTTCATTTTCCCAGATTACTGAGCTCTTGTACAAAGATGTCCGCTTCTCCAAAGAAGGCTCCAAGACGTCTGGTAAGAAAACATTTTAACCAACGGAAAGTGTGTGTGTGTGTGTGTTGTCTGTATGTGTGTGTGTTGTCTGTATGTGTGAGCCATCTATCACGTATCAGAACTTGCAGTCTCTGTCTCAGTCAGCTTCCAACTATGATTCAGATGACGGAAAGATGCCCAGTGTATTTGTGTATCTCTGTGTGCGCGTGTGTATATGTTCAGTCTCAGTATCAAAATACTGCTGACCAGCCGACTACTCGTCATGAAGCCTGTGTGAGTTTGTGTCCAGGTTTGTGTGTGTGTGAAAGACCTGCTCTCTCCATCTCAGGAAATAGAGCCTGTCTTCTGACATAGCGCTGAGTAGTTAAAAGTGTTTGTGTGTGTGTGTGTGTGTGTGTGTGTGTGTGTGTGTGTGTGTGTGTGTGTGTGTCACTGCTGAGCAGCGTCCCCACTCTGACAGTGTATGTGTGTGGGGAGCGTTAATGTCGCTCCGTGTCAGTGTGTGTCACAGAGAGTCCCCAGCACTGGAACTGGTGTTTGTGCTGGTGGGAGCGATGGAGACTGTTATCCATGTCACATCCCATTAGACTGTGTGTGTGTGTGTGTGTGTGTGTGTGTGTGTGTGTGTGTGTGTGTGTGTGTGTGTGTGTGTGTTGAAGTAGGGGAAAGCTGTCACTGCCAGCCATCGCATATTCACTCACACTCTGGCCCAAAAGCGGCCTCTGTCAGCAGAAAAGAAACACAAACACACACTCTGCAGAGGTTACAGAAAAATTGTATAAATGCACAAATGGATGCAGTGACTGACACGGTGGCAAATGAAATGTATTCCCAAGACAACTGCTCACTGTGTGTGTGTGTCTGGTTGTGTGTGTGTGTGTTTCTGTCCCCTTTTAGAAGTGGCATCTTTCTTCCTGTACAATTTGATCGACAGTATGCCAGAGGGTGAGGTGCAAGCACAAGAAGACAAACTGCGGAAATACTTCAATCAACTACAGGCTCAGGTACACACACACACACTCTGATGGTAGGTTACTGACAACAAACACACATTCATACACTATTATTTATTTATATATATATATATATATATATATATATATATATATATATAAATAAATAAAACATATCCTGTTCATTCATAACTTTAACAAAGCTTACTAACTCTGAGATGCAGTGTGTAATCAGAATTGGATTATTCATGATGCACACACACACACACACACACACACACACACACACACACACACACACACACACACACACACACACACACACTGTTGAGACAACCAGACATGTTGTGGCAGAGTAAATCATGTTTTACACTTTTGGCTAAAGGTCACGTCTTAACTGGCTGTTTGGAGTTTCCCGGTCCAATGTGGATCCACTGAAAGGTCAAGTTGTAAAAAAACAACAATGCATGAACATGTTAGATGGCAGGGCTAATGCTGACCTGCACATGGAGAAATCATCCTCACATACAATTATATGTTGGTTATTTGAGTGTTTCTTCAGTATAAAAGTCAGTATTTCCAAAAGCAGCTTTATATTCAGTTTTCGTTTGTCCACAAAGTCAAACACACGGTCTGGGATAGCTTTTAAACAAAAGCATTAAAGTTCGGTTAAACTGTGTCTAAACGTATACAAACACAACAAATGGTAATGGGTTCATCTCCTATTAAATGTTTTTGTGATGCTGATTATCTCCCGCTTGTTTCTCTTCAGAACATAACCATTTCAGGAAACATCTACAGAGGCATCAAGAACCTTCTGGAGTCCTACCACGTCCCGGAGCTCATCAAGGTGCAGAGCCTGTCTGAGATATAGGTCACAATGTCAGAGAACTTTGAGATTGTTGAGCCACTTGGTAGAGATGACAAACTCAACAGCCAAATATGATTATGTATTTGTAATATGTTTTAATATGTACTTCTGTACAGTTGCCCTGATGTAGGTGTCAAATGTTAACTGAGTGCGCACGTGTGTGTTTCAGGATGTGGTTGCTTTAGTGGATCCCAAAGAACGAGCGTCCAATGGCTCTATGTCAGCGTTCGTCCGTTCCACTGTAAGTAGTAGTGTGGAAACTGGTGTGAGAAATGCAACATCATTAATTGTTTATGTATGTTTATCTTTTGGGAAATTTGTACTGCTTGAACTTTGCTTCACATTTTAATTGAATGAACAAGAGGAATGAATAGAGCCACAGTTTGCCTCGTGATTTCCTATTAATGTGTGTCATTTTTGTAAGAGTATATATTTCATGTGGGTAGTGTAAACCTAAAGCGGAACTCTGTTGTGTCTATTGGTGCAAGCCCATGTACACACGAGGTCCTGCATGTATTTTTGTTTTGGTCACGTACATGTGTTTAACGCCCCTCTGTCTCCATCAGGGAGTTGAGGGTAAGGTGTTGGCACTTGAGAAGAAACTGGCCGAACTGAAAGCGGAGGACAAACCTTTGGGAGCTGTCCTCAAACAAGCCATCCAGGCGCTCTGTGCTGAAGAGGTAGGATTTGTTTGGATGCCTCAGTCTCACAAAACCTCCTGTCTTACTTGAAATTAGTTGCTCTGTCTTGCGAGTTTAGTCCACAGAGCAGCCGTTTTTTTATTGTATTTTTTTTGTTTTGTTGTCTGATCAGAACCTGCAGCGCGCCCTTGAGCTGAAGCAGGAGCACGAGGTGGAGATGACAACCGGCGGCTACGCCACCCTCATCAACCTGTGCTGCCGCAACGACAATGCGGAGGAGGCGCTCAACCTGAAGAGGGAAATGTGAGTGAAGCAGAACACGCACACACAAGGTAGCGCTGCGACCACTAGTAGGCCATTAAAGTTTTAACTTGAGTGGTATTAGGGGAGACATTAATGCAGCGTCCAGCCGCTCTGTTGACTTGCTAAAACAGAGGAAACTCTTCCCTTCCTCCCTTGTTTCTCTCATCAGACTGAAGTTCAACAGCAGAGTGTACAATAGATTAGAGTTGCATTACTTCAAGTGGAATACATTAATTGAGTCTCTCCTCTTCATCTCTTTCTTTAGGAGCCGCAAGGACTCGTCAATTGTGCTGGATCCCAGCAAATACATTGGACTGGTCAAGACCCTCTCGAAGAACGGCAAATTGGAGGGTAAGTTCCGCTATTAGGGTTTCAAATACATTTGGTTATTGATCAGTTTGAGTTTTAATTAGTCATACAGCCTCCAAAGTGTCAAGTAATATAATAAAAAACATCTTCAAACTGCTTGTTTTATCCCAAAACAAAAGCATTTTTTCTTGAAGGATTCAAAACAATGGATCAATTACCAAAAAAAGTTCTCAACGTCGTGTTGATGGACTAATCCCACCGGCACTTCCTCACTACTTTTTTTTCTTCTACTTTACTGTCATCAAAGTAGATCATACTTGAACCCCACAAAGGCCCACAGAGGTGTGTGTGTGTGTCTGTGTCACCAACTCTGTCACAATCCGTCTTTCTCCCTCAAAACACATTAATCGGCCATTTTCAGAATGCTACGGTGGGTTTCCTTCAGCCCATCGAAGACCCAATTACCATCAGTTTGGCCGCTTGCTTTTTGCACACAATGACAGGCAAAATGTTTCCCTTGTCTGTCCTCGTCGCTCCTCCCTGCCCTTCTCTTCGTCTTCGTCTCTGTCTCTCTATCTGACCCTCTCTCCCCCGCTCTGTCTCGAAGCGTTTCATTCTCTCCTCCATCCCCCCCCCCCCTCGCACAAACATCCGCATCAGTGAGAAATGAGAGAGGGGGGAAAATTACAGGACTGTGTATTTTTCCAGAATTATTGAAATCCGCCTTGATGCTAATGGCAGATCATGTCCGTCGAAGTGCTTGAGCATCACACACACACACACACACACACACACACACACACACACACACACACACACACACACACACGTGTGAATTCAAGCAAAAGGCATTTGGTGAGCACGGCGGTTGGTGTGTGTGTCGGGGTGTGTATAGGCAGCGCTAACACATTTGCCATTAGCCAGAGTGTGCATATGGAGGGGACGCTTGTCAGCCACATTAGTACACATGGCTAACCTTGATGTTAGCCTGTCCCCGCCCAGACGCTGGTCCGCCTGGCTCCTAGCACACACCAGGCCCAGCTGAAGATCATGTCTCCTGGCATCTTGCTTTAGTTCTCACCGTCTAAGCTCTAATGGCTTTGTTGTTTTTGCCCTTGGTGCAAAGCCTCCCATCCCACCTCGCCAGGCAACTATTTATTTTTGCCTCACTTCATCGTTCTGAGTTTGTCCTTATAACGCCTTCTTTCCACCACCTCTTTAACTTTTGCTGCTCAATCCTGATCTCCATCATGGTCCTTTTAGTCTTCACATCTGTCCGTGCATTCCATCTGTCTAACCGTCCATCTCTTTGTTTCCGTTTATTTATTTTCCTTAGATTGCAGAAACAATAGCAACACTGTTCTCCAATCATTTCCCCAAAATATATTGAACTCAACATGACCGGTTGGCGGAGGCATAGATCAGCGAGGCGGTGGTTCTAGTTTGAACTTGCTTTGGCTTTAAATATTTTCCTATTTACTACTTTTGCGTAACCGATACCAGAATGAGTGCATCCTGTTGAACCTGCCATACGTATCAACATGGCCCTGAACACCCCCTGTAACTCCTGCTACCTTCGCTTCTCTCCCTCAATTTTTTTTTTTAAATACACCTCTCTATCAATAAGTGTCTCTTTGACCTGCCCTTGCCCCTCTGCCTCCATCTGTCCATCCTCCCACTTTGGTAAACACAACTTGTACTGGCTGTAGTTGGTCCTGGACTCGTTTTTAGTGGTGTGTGTCACTAGCAGTCAAGTCATGCAACATTAGATGAACCATTGGGCTGTGTGATGTTTGTTTACCTGGCCTGTCTGCCTCCCCATCTCTTGATGTCTGTGTGTGGGGGGGGTCTGGCTCGCTTTGCTGGCCAGGATGCTTGGCTGAGCTGATGGATATGCATACTGGCTAAACGGACGGATAAAGGGAGAGATGGGGGTTTGGATGTAGGATGGACGGATGTTAGCTAGTGTAGCTCCATTTGGGCAGATTAACTCCAAGCCATTGGTCTCAGTGATTAGCGGGTCTGTCAGAGAGTGATGGAGAGAGGTATGGATAGAAGGAGGGAGGGAGACATGGAGAGAGACAGAGTGAGAATAAGTTTCATATGAAGTGATACACATTACAGGTTTCACAGCAGGTCAGTTAATTATAGGGCCATAGTTTAATGTGGATGGCAGCTCCTGATCTGATTGATTTTATATTGCATTTTAGTATACAAAAAAAAGAGTTGCCCTTTCTTTTGTTCGCGTTTCTAGAGATACTTTTGTTATCCACTTTAGTTTGTTAGTCTCTCATCTCTGTTTACACTATTGGCTGATATATAAGTGGGCCTCAATTATATCGCAAACAGTCTGTTATGGCACCTGAATAAGAGCTTTGGTGACGGGCACTACTTCATTCTGTTTTCCAGTCACATACTCACAATCTTCCAGGAACAGGCTTTTTTTTTTTTCCTCCATAGAGAATATTTTGGCGGCCCGCAAAGAGGTTTTAACTAAGGCCAAAGGAACATCACCAAGTGACGCAAAAAGACTACAAAGGGACACAATAACCAAAATAGACACAAACGCAGAGAGGTCCGTACGACAAAGACACAAAGCGCCAACAAAAAGAAGCCAATTAACTATAAAGTCTATCTGTCTTCTGGCCTTTTGCACGTCTGTGCCCAGGAGCCCATTGTCTCAGTCTGACCATGATCACAGCAGAGCAGACAGTGGTGCGGAGTTAAACGGTGTCTTTGCTTTAGAATTGCTAACTAGTTTGTCAAGTACATTGCTGGGAAGTTATTAAACAATGACTGTCATTATTTTTAAATCCCGTCTCTTTCAACCTGGGTGTCACTCATGTTTAACACATCTGTGCAGCATTGACATTTTTATTTTAGAATTTGTATGTCAACGTTGAATGAATCTTCAGCACAGCTCTAACACAATTATGAAATAACTTACTTCTGGATGAAGGTCCTAGCTGTAGGTCATCCCTCCCTTCATGACATTTCCACATTATTGATGTTTGTCCAATAATTGTGGAGAGTCATCTTTTCGGCTAACCGATCAGGTGGTCCTTCAGAAATTGGCCGGTCCGCACGTGTCATAAATCCAATGGTAATTTTGCGCATATTAACATGCACCTATTATGTGTGCAATGTAAGAACATCTCTACGCACATATCAGCAAATGAGGCCCATTGTCCTCCCTTTAACGCCCCCCTATTTAGCAGTGTCTCCTCCATTTGCCACTGACCCCCGTTCCACCTGTCCTCCCTCTATTTTCCCCTGTCCCATTAAATATGTGACGGCTTTTGGTTCCCATCGCCACAACAACTGGCACAGAGAGATGGAGAGACAGACTGAAATTAGGATGCCAAAGCACTCACCAGTGGCCCCGTCCTTCAGCCCACAAGTGTGTGTGTGTGTGTGTTCCCAGTAGAGAGTGACAATCCTGTTTGAGGGGTTTTGTTATATTACTAGCTACGTAGGTGTTAGTATCATTAGACCCAGATTTTGTTCCGTTTTTTTTTTTTCTGGGTGAATTTTAAGCCAAGTTAACATATTGCAGTTGGAAGACTGGCTTAATGCACATTTAATCAAATGTATTCTGTTTCTTTGCATATCTTCATGCTGTATAGATTAGTATCTGTGGTAGAGAGCGGCTGTATCGCTGTCAGTCCATTAGCAGCTGTCTAAATAGACAGTAAACGCATCTTAATTACCTTATGCTGATATGCCACATCTACACACACACGCTGCCTTCTCACCATTTAGCCCCTAGTGTTTGCCAGATGGGCGCGTGGCCCGGTAAAAAGCCCTCTATTATCGGCTGGACTTGACCAAACTGATCCACCCCTCAGCCCGCTTACCGAGGTCTCTCTGGGGCCACAGCGGGCCCTTGTCGCCACATACCTATAATTTAGCCCCCCAAGTGCTTTCCACATGGCCACGGCAAAAAGCTGGCCTCCATTGTAGGGGTCCGGTAATTGTAGTCTCGTTTAGAAAACCGCAAGCAGCAATTAGCGCAGAGTTGGCATTATACGGGGTTGGATTTGCATCCCCGCTGGGCGCAAAATGCTGTTTTAATATGGGTTTGTTTTCCCCACATGGAATTAGCTAAAGGGGCCTTTTATCATATTCACACACCCTACTATTCTCCCAGCTTTCTGTTCCCTCATCTTGCTGCATATTCTCCCTTTCTTCTCACCTTTTTATTCTTTGTACTCGTCCTTTCGTCTTCACCTCTAAATCACTCTGACCATCACTTCCATCTTTTGAGTTTAACCACCATAAATGGTGAGTTGCTACCGACGTGAACATGTCTTCACGTTAACAATGTCTGTCTTTTATCTATCTCTCCATCCCTCACAGAGGCTGTGGACATCCTGAAGGAGATGAAGGAGAAGGACTTGGTGTTGAACGACTCTCACGTCTCCATGCTCTTTCACACGCTCAACGCCGTGGTGGCCAAGGGCGGCGCCCCCACCGTCCGACGCCTGCAGGACACCATCTTCACCCTCGGACTGGCCAAGCCCACCGCCAATCTCTGCTCGCCCCTGATTACCGCCTACCTGGACAGGTAAAACCAACTGAAAGTGTTGCCCTTGTAGATTAGAAGAATAAAATAATTTATGGCACGGTAAGTTTTATGGCTGAAGTTCTCCACTTACTATCCACAACCTGCTCACTTTTGTTTTCGGATTTGTGCCTGCCAAAATCCAGTTGCCAGGTGTGTGTGTGTGTGTGTCTCCAATGAGTCACTCATCCCTCCCTATGATCATAGCTGAGGTTACATTCTGGGTCAGCGATTCAGACAGAGAGAGGATGTGGAAATTGCTCATTTATGTGCGTGCGTGTGTGGTGTTAGAGACAGATTTTGTTTGTTAGAGGATTCGCCAGCTGCAACCTCTCCCATGAGCCCCCACCCTTGATCTCCTGAAACACCCACTGCTCTACTCCAAGGTGTAAGTATGTGTGTGAGAGGGGAGGGGGGGGGGTGAGAGATGGCCATCAATGCTCCTTCCCATAAAGCAAATATGCAAATGAGCGTTGCCCAACACTGGTTGTGGGGTCACTGCTATTGCCCCACCCCTCAACTCTATTCAGGATGTGTGTGTTCTATTTGTCAGAGCAGCTTTTAAGTAGATCAACTCATTAGCATGTTAATTATGTACAGAGCACTAATTGCTGGATTTACCACAGTGCACCGTTAGGGGCCCTCCACCACACACATGCTTTCATACACACTGTTTACCTCTAGTGTGCATGCTGCGGTGGAGGGAGAGACCTTTTGCGTGTGAAGCACATGCACACACACACACACACACACACACACACACACACACACACACACACACACACACACATTCTCCCCAGCCGCTGTTTGTTTTGCTGTAAGTCTGGTCTCTGGCACCAGCAGAGTTTCCAGGTTCACTCGTTAATCACTGCCTCTGTGAGATTAGCAGGCTAATTTACTCCTGGGTCATCAACAGCCGCCAAAACACAAATACAAACACGCACACACGCGACAGCTTACCGCAGCCCTGTTCACAAATCAAGTGCCAGTTGTACTTCCTCCAAATGATACCGCGGTGAACACACACTAATGAACAAGCTAACTGCTGGTATTTACGCTGGCTGTTTGTCGAGGCTTGGAAATAGTCAACAAATTAAAGGAACCTGAGCATACGGTATATTGTTGTTTGTAGAGTCGCTTCTTCATACAATAAGCAGCAGCAACATATTTCCACTCTCTTTACTAACTTTGATTTTAGCAGATTCCTCCCTGCAGGAGTGAGATAATAACTATATAATAACTCTTTTTTTACTCTATAACATCGCTTACAGGCACTGATAACAAGTTCCCAAGAAAGAGGTTTTTATATAGGTTTTTAGTTTAAAAAAAATCATTCTATAAAGTGGTCTTTTCTAAAAAGGTGTGAACTGTTAAGGAATGTAAAGGGGATTTAACATGGAGTTCCAGCAGTGATGCCGCTAAGCCTCGCGGCAGATTTGAGTACCACAACGATTGACTTTTGCGCTCCAGTTGAATCAATATCCCTGGTCTCTTCTACTCTTTTTTAAAATCTTTTTATTTTCATCTGTTCGTCTCCACCTCTTCATTCCGTCAGTCAGGGGACCAACAGACAGTTGGGAGGAGGAGGGACAGAGGGAAGCGATAAAAGAGGACAAAGCAGGCATCACTCCCGCCTGCACCCATCTCATTGCTGCGTCAGTGCTAATGACTTAATGAACACTTCTCCGGCAGATTAGCCCTTGACAGCCCATCATATGCGCCGCCCCGTTAGCCTTCAAGCTCGTCCGCTCAGTGTCGTGTGGACTAACCTGCTACTACGCTAGCCCCGATTGCCAACTCCTTATTGAAGTGATAAGTGACAGAAATGGTAATACGTCCAACAAAATAAAGAGCTGGCATTATGAAGCTTTGAGACCGTTAGACACACATGCGCACGCACATATTCATGTAAGTTTTTTCAGGTAACTGCATCATGGGAGCATCCACTGGTGTGTACTGACGTAGGCATTAGTAAATGCCATGCCTAAACACATGTGGGCTAGTGGTGTCATGATCCGTCTCATTTGCGTTTCGATACACAGACACCTCGTCCTCCCCCACGCAAGGACAGCCGATCTCCCCCGAACAAAAGATGGGGACGGAGAGGGAGAAAAATAGGGAGACGGGGGGGGGGGATGAGATGAGGCAAAAATGAGCTTCCTTGTCTAATCCTTCAGGTTTCCACTGAGCAAAGCGCTCAGTTTTTTTTTTTTTCAGGGCTTAATTGGCTGGAAAGTGGCTGACATGCAAAGTTGAGGACATTAACGGGGCTGTGCGGCGCAGTAAATGGCAACGCAAAGTGACAGTTAAATTGTACCTCGGGGAAATTATCCATCTTTCGACATCCTTAGCTCTTTTTTTTTGGGGTGGATTGGTGGGCGGAGAGAGGGGGAGAAGGGAGGAAGGCAGATGGGTTTAATTGCAACGCCAGGCTTTTTTTGCAAAGAGTGATGGGATGTGTGTTTTAAGATGTCTCATTAGGATGGAGGGATTATAAGTAGCTGTGTGTTGAGGAGCGTGATGAAGGAAATAAAGAGGTGGACATATAGGCAGTAGGAAACAAACATGACTTGGAAATGTAAAAAGCCATGTGCACCACAACAGTTATGGTCGTTGTGCATACAAGCCACATTACGTTAATTACAAACTTTCTGCAGTTTTCTTTTTCATTGTTGTCTTTTGAGTAAATTGTGTACCCCTCTCCCCCTCCTCTGTCTCATTCTACGTCCACACTCTTTCTCTCATTTTTCAAATGTCTCTTAGTCTCTCTTCTGTGTTGTTCAATCAGACTGTTGTGCGGTTGAATAGCCTCTTGACTGGCGCTGCTGAATAATGTTGTCCCTCTTCATTTCAATTAGCGGACCTCTTTACCTTCCAACCTTAATCACTCCATTCCTCCTCCCTCTCTTCTGCTACTGTCTCACAGAAGCCGAACTCAAGGTCATATCATTTCCTGTTTTTTTTCTGGGTCGTTGGTCTTTTTGGGCATATTTCCCTTATCCACTTGTCTAATTGATTGGAGGAGAAAACACTTCAGAAATTATACCTGTGTTCACTCTCAATCTCTCTCACGCTCTGTCCAGCCGTCTGTTTCTCAATCACTTTCTCAGCCCCCTACCTCCCCCATAGGTGCCCTATCTGCTTTGACCTCTGTGTGATTGACATGGTAATTACCCAATCAACAGATTGATGGCAGCGCTGTCACAATAGAGGGGATTGAAGTGGTCTCTCTCCCTCGCCTGTCTCTCAGCTTCTCCTTCTCTTGCTTCCTTTCGTTATTTCAGTCTCTCTACTTTTCTTGTTATCACTCCATCAAGCGCACTCATCCTCCCTCTACGCACTCTTTTGTTTGTTCGCCCGCTCGGGAGGGACGGGCAAAGCGAGGGAGGATAGATTGAGCAAGATAAGGATGACATGAGACGAAGAGAGTGAGCTGGTGGGGGGGAGACTAACTTTAATGTTGTTGCTATATTTCTGCTAAATTGCTCAGCTGGGGGGCGAGGTCATCCGATGGGGAGTGAGAGCTGACAGCATGAAATCAAAAGGAAGATGGTGAGCGGAAAGGGAGAATGAAGGAGAAGGGTGAGGACCCAGGAGCTAAGGGAAATGAGACGAGGAAACGAGGGGAGGTTAAAGAGGTTTGGAGAGCACAAAAGAGGAGAATGAGTGAGAGAAGGTGGAAGGCGCCAGAGGAGCAGAGAGGCTAAAGATCAGTTGAGCCCTTTTGTCTGTTGTATTGCTTCCCCTCTAAAAGCCTGTCCAGAGAGACATTAGCCTCTTGCCGACAGGTGTGTGTGAGAGCGTGCCTGATTGTGTGAGAATGATGTATTGGGTTCAAAAGGCACCATCGCATACAGTTGTGCTGTCATGAATTCAAAGGCCTTCATTGTTGCGGAGGGTCATAGTGCTTGAATAGGAGGTCACAGGGTTAACAACCTATGATACACTCTATTCTTTACCGACACAATCCCGTACACGACTGACTGGATGGACCTGACACCTAACTCGCTCTCTTTCTCTCTCTTTGTGTGTGTGTGTGTGTGTGTGTGTGTGTGTGTGTGTGTGTGTGTGTGGTCACGTGCCCGTAGTAAGGACTTGTCCGGAGCTCTTGAAGCAGCACTCGAGTGTCAGAAGCTCTACAACCACCTGCCTCGCATCCACGACATCATTGTTGGTCTGGTGGAGAAAGGAGACACCGAACTGCTGCAGAAAGGTGACACACTTGTACACATCTTTTTGTTATCCATCACAACTAGTAAATCAAAAAGACTTCAGTAGTTTAACAAACAAAAGCAAGTTTAAAAAAAAGTCAAGCATTAGCAGGTTCAAGTTTCTCAAATTTGCTGTTTTTCTAAAATGTATTTCATTCAATTTTGGGGATTTATGTTTCTATGTGCATGCCATGCAACAAAGGTCCCCGGTTGGATTTGACTGGGGTAGTTGTGGTTCATGGTCAGCATCTTAAGCCACCAGGATGCCTCGGTGCCATGCTTCTTTTTTTTTTTTTATGCACAAACATCACATTTTTGGAGGATTATTATGTTAAAATTGCAGTTCACTGCTTCTCGCAGACATATATTTTTCAAACTCTGGGTTGACTGACTTTCCACTATTCGTTTCTGTGTGTTGGGCAGAGAGAGCTAATCCAAAGTGTTTGCATTTCAAGCGCACGCAACAAGCGCCAGCAAATTACAAGTGTGTGTAAGAGGACCAGAGAGGGAGAACGGTTCAGACCGGGGGCCGCGGTGAAGCACGTCCAACGATCACGTTTTTAAACAGTCGCCGTGTAGGTTGACATCAACGTGGCGTAAAGGTCAAGGTCAATGAGCTGCAGGGGCAAGTGGCTCTGGAGTGTGTAAAGGTTGAAACCATGCAGTGGAGCACCTCCTCGCCTCCCCTTTCACCCACTCCCTCATCCACCCTGCCCTCCCACCCTCGTCGCTGACCCCCCCCCCTCCCCGCCCCACCAAAGGTGACAGGCCCTTTAGTCAGGGGCGGCACCCTCAAAAACAAAATTACTACTTCAATGATTTTCTGACAGATGCAAGTAAACCAGTGCCAACTCGCCACAACTGGATCTTGAAATAACAAATGATTCCGTCTCCCACTTCCTCGTAATATGCAGGAGACTTTTGACATAAATCTTGAGGCACACTCGACCCCACGGCATTGTGAGTACATGTTAAGTGCCTGTTAAAAGAGACCATCAGAAATAATTGCAGAAATGTACTGAAACCATCCGAACGTGCATACCTACAGAAGAGGAGTGGCCTTCAGCACTCTAAAAACATGATGCCTCGTCACGTCTGACCTTGCTTTGGGTTCAAGCATCAACAGAAAAATAAAATGAAAGGTTTTTCTGAGGTTTTTGCAACCATAGCAACCGCTCAACTACTCCGAAACAAGAAAGTGTCATCGTACAATACGTGCGTTTAACCCGGAGGTTTCTGTCATGGTCTACAGCAGGTATTTAATTAATGTTCAACGAGGGCCAGTTCAAGAGAATTTCCTCATGCAAAGGTCTGGAACATCACAATGATGTCTAACTTGCACAATGATTTAGTCCCATAATTAAAAAAAAAAAGTTGTTTTCCGTCTGTATGTAGTCGACAACTGACTCTCAAACCAAATAAAGAATTGAATAATATCTCAACACTTTTGTTTCAGTTGAACTGGATTAATTATAAATAATATGTACTCTAATATCAGGTTTATTTTCTGTGCCTTCATTCCGGATTTGAGTGAGTGTTTGTGCTTTGTCTCGAAGTGGAGCTTCACATCGCCACTTTTAGTGATCGTCACTGTCTCTGAACATATGAGACATACTGGTTTTGAACCGTCCATTGGAAGAATGAACCTACACGATCTGTTCATTCTTGGTTAAATGATCTGGCTTCGCTGTCAACGTTTCTCTTCTTGGAGGACGCCATGTGAAAGTAGTATTCCGGCTCTTCGACCTCTCGTCCAGTCTCTCCCATCTTTTTAGATCTCACTCACCGCGACGCTTATCGGAATACACTTACTTGATTGCCGTAGTATCACGTGACGTGATTTACAACGCATATAATTGGTCGGTGTTTTTCCTGGACTGTAAAGGCTGGAAAACCGGTGGCGGTTCA
The DNA here is from genome assembly GCF_910589615.1 of Taurulus bubalis. NCBI lineage: Eukaryota > Metazoa > Chordata > Actinopteri > Perciformes > Cottidae > Taurulus > Taurulus bubalis. Next base: position 7,494,804 of record NC_136602.1, read on the forward strand.
AATATTCAAATTTATAATTTTAAATGATCTATGATCAAAATTAGTGACTCCCCTGGTCTACAGGAACCTGGGATTTTGAGGAGGAAAAGTGCTATTGATGAGCAAATGTGTCTGTCTTCCAAGCCTCAAATTAGGATTTGCATGCAGAAACGGCCACTTAAATGTAGTCCAACTGCTCTGAAACTTGTCTACAAACATGTCTACATTAGAGTTAGACCATAAATTAAGTCCTTAATGATTAAAGTTCTTTCTGTTGACTTCAGATGACAGCAAGTATAGGGCGAGGGATTATTCTCTCTTCCCCCCACTTCGCTGAATATGCAGGTCCATTTGGATAACTGAGTCTGCATTTTGTGTGTGTGTGTTGGTACCTGTCCTGAAGCTGCTGGACAGAGATAGCACGTAACGCTGAGCAGAGCGCTTTAGCAAGTTTACCTCGAGAGCTTAGGCTTTCATTCGGGACCTGTGTGTTTGTTTGAGAGCAGACTTGATATGGCTGCTTTGTGCCTGGGACATTGTGCCAAATAATGGAATCAGGAGGAAAAGATGAAGTGTGCGGTGTGTTTGTTCACCTTGCAGGCCGTTTTATTCTCGACCTTTCTCTGCTCTGTTCTCCCCCTCCCCTCCGCCTGTCTGTCTTCTGTCTTTCTCTTCAGCCATGGACTTTGTGAGTCAGGAGCGAGGAGAGATGACCATGTTGTATGATCTGTTCTTCGCATTCCTGCAGACGGGCCGCTACCGTGAGGCTCGTAAGATCATTGAGGTAAACACACACAAATACACACACAACCAAATAAATGAACAATGGGTTGAGCTTTCTGATACTGCTGGAACAAACAGATTTAAATTAAGTTACTTGAATGAACAAACTATTTTATTACACCATGTAGTTGTCTGTCCAATAGTATTGTAACCATATTGAGATGTTTCCATTAATAAACTTGATTTATTGTGTTTCTTTGGGATATCAAGACTAGTTTGAATGATGTTAGGGGAGAGAACATTTTTCATGATCATGTAATGAACTGAAATAATGAACAATAAGAGGGCCTGATTTCAAAAGTATGCAAACCTGCACAAAAATAGATCTAAAATATATTATATAAATATAAAATTAGATTCTCAATCTTTGAGGAGCTAACTTGAATAAAAACAGGATAACATCAGCAAGATTGTCATGAGCCACATTGGACAAGCATTATGTAAAAGCCGTGCTCTTTATTGTTATTGTAGCTATGAATATTTATATCTTTGTCATCTTAAGTCCCGCTATAAGCCTTGTAGATTAGTGTGAGAAAAAGAGAGGGGCAAATGGGCAGATAAGAAGTGATTTTCACATGGATAAAACGGGCCAGGCGATCGGGGACTGGATAGCGGGAGAGAGAGAGATTGATGAATAAACGAATAGAAGGATGAGCCTGACATCAGATGAAAGGGAAACAAGGCCATTATGTTGTCTGATCAGGATGAGAACAAAAAAATACCTTAACTCCCTCACTCGGACTCTGCTTTCTCTCGTGTCCTGGTGTGCTCTAAAAGAGGGATTTATCCCTCTTGAGGATTTTCAAACCCTCTTAAATATTATTGACATGTTGTTATTGTGGCTCTCTGCTAGATTGTATTGCCGTTATCCTACTTATAACAGAGAGTCGGCTACATGCCGGTGATGTGTGAGATTGGAGATGCCTTGTAAATGGACCACAGATGTACATGTTGTCCTTGATGTCAATGAGAGACTTGGGTTAGAGAGACAAAAGCTCAGCTGCATCGATCCCATCTGTTGGGTTTTAGTTGGTCATGGACACACTGCTGTCTCATGTCCCCCTCAATAACAGAAAACACATTTCATTATAAGCCTCTTTTACCTGTGATTGCTTCCTGCAGCTGTGTGAAATGTCAGAATGTTACCAAATTATGATTTCTATTTGTTTTTTTATTAATTGTCTTTAGAGTATCATAAACAGTCAAAACTAAATGTATTCTATTAACACAGGATTAGCCAGGATTTTAGAAACTCTGAGTTTATGAGGGCCATTTACTGTAAAGCAACATGTTTTGGCCAATTTGGTGCAGGCAACATTGGCTTATTATCACTTGGGTAAAGTTCTGGCAGGTGTGTGCGTCGGCAATCAATTGTTGTGTTTTGGGCAAACTGATATTCACTATTTATTTTTTTTGCCCACTGAGAGCAGCTTTACTATGTTTCACCAGTTAGTGGCCAACTTTCTCTGTCTGCTGTTTCATGTTGACGGGGTGAAGTACATTTCTTGCCTGGAAAAACAACTGCTAAAACTGGAAATGAGAGTGAATCAAAAACTGTAAAGTCGGGAGCCGTAAACAAAAAGCTGAAATTTGTTTTCTGTAGAGCGGAGGAGACGTGCAAGTCAAGTGATAATTCGCCATTTCACATTACACATTTCATCCATCGTTAATATGATAGTATTGATTGATGCAGCTTTAAAGTAATCAACTGAGTCTAACTGTAAATTAACTGTAAATTATCCCTCAAGACTTAAAGTCTCTGGAGTACAATCAGGCAAAAGTCTCACCTGCATCGATATTTAGAACAAAGTCTGAGCTGTCACTCATTATACAGTATGACTGAGATGATACAATAGAATCATATCTATCACTCATATATGCATACACAGACACTCAAACACACAAATACTTTTTTTCCCCCTCAGAGAGCGTCAAGTAGACGTCCAGAGTGGTGTCTCTCTTTGGGCTGTGTTTGGTATAATTGGCAGCTGATTAATCACAGCTAATTAAATGTAATGATCGAGAAAGGTGGCCAATTTTGTGCTAAATGGTCAAGGTTAGGTAGAGGATTGTCAGGTGGCCTGGCCTATTATTGCGACGCGCGCATGTGTGTGATGGTCAAGGTTAGGTAGTATTGCTAAAGAGTGGTGAGCCATTATGTGTTTTTGTGTTAGGGAGAGGGTTTTGGCCGTGTGTGTGTGTGGTCTAAGTGGCCAGGTGATTAGTGGAATTAGAACATTAGGAATTGAGATGGAGAGGGTTTGTTAAGTGGAGGTCGGACGAGGTCGACTCTATCTGTTTCTTTTTGTGTACATGTAACTAAGGATGAGAAAGGAAGCATCTAAAGGTCACATAAGACTTTTAAAGAGGCTGAGTGATGGACTGTAACGCACTCTGGTGTATGTGCGTTTGTGAGGATTGTCCCGATAATCCAACCTGACTTTCCATTGTTTCTTTTCGAAAGTGAGTGTCTGTGCTGTTGGTTGTTTTCTTTGTATTCTTTTGATCCACCCGTGCGTGTGTAAGTTATGTTCCTTCTTATTTCTGAGGATTTTGTTTTCTGCCCAGATTAGGGAGATTTGTCCTGACGGATTCAAAATCCCAAACATATTTGTGTGTGTTTGCGGGTAGATGTGCAGAAGGCTGCTTTGAGCCCGCAAGACTTTACCAAGTAAAGGGGAATCGGAGGCAAAAAGATGGAGCACTTGCACTGTGGGCCTTAGTCTCTAAGAAGATTAGACAGACTGAGAGAGAGTGAGTGCAACACATTTTAATTTGTCCCTTTGGCTGGTTGGGTAAGAACATAATGCCTTTGCCTGGGCAGGATGGAGGGATGCCGAGGCAGGGGGAAAGACTGAGTAGGAGCAGGGGAGCTTTGGAGGAAGAGAGAGGGATTGAGAGGAGAGAGGATTGAGAGAGGAAAGGATGACGGCAGTGAGGGACGGTCAGAGAAAGGGATGAAGCCCGTCTTTTCTTGACTCTCCCCACCCTCTCACAGTATGATGGGCTCCCATCAAAGAGGCCAGCGGGGATTGAGCGCTGTTGATCCCCGTTCAGATTAACTTCCTGACAGATTTTACTGCCCCCCCCCTCTCTCTGTCTCTCTCTTTTTTTTCTTTTTCAGATTAGAGAGGAAGAGCAAGATTTATCAATCCTAGTCTTATTCAGATTGTATCAAAGCCCCATGAGACAGATGAAATCCTGATCACTGTTATTCCATGATAATAATCATCTAGTCACTCCACACATCGGGCTAAATCTGAGCGACACGAACCGGCAGATCAATCTATGTCGACCCTTATTTGACATCCCTCACGCCGTCTATCTGCGTATCATTGTTGTCTTACATGTTCTACAAATCTCACAAAAGTCCAACACCATTCAGGACTGTTGGGACTTTATAGTCAGTATATTTTTTAAACGTATATAAAAATGTTCTTGGGTTCTATTTTGATTTTTTTTTCTAGTGCAAAATTGAAGTCAAACTATTATTTTGCGGGCTAAAAACAAATATCAGACTTTGATTGGCAAGATATTTGAACACCACAATATTCTCGTCATTCATGAAGTCCTGATTTATATGTTGTTCCATCCAATGTCACAGTTTTGAGTATTCATTTTTTTCTTCCAGTGGTTTTGATGATTGGTTCATTAATGGATCAGTGTCTATATAGAAGATTAATTTGCAACTTTGACAGTCTGTCAAAAATGCCAAATATTTTCTGGTTTAAGCCTTTGAAAATATATGGATAGGCATCTCTTTTAAGATAATTATTGCCATGACCTGGCTCTGAAGCCTTGACAAAAGGGAGGTGCAAATAATAAGTAATTTATTTAATTCAAGATGATAATAGAAAAAAACAAAATCAACTTAAGCAATGATGAAATGTTCAGTAAAATCTGTGGTGATTGTGTGTTTATGCACGTGTAGTGTGAGGAAAAGATGATTTTGGATGAAAACACTACCGTAATTTATATATAAAACACTATAATGCGGGACATCTTGTAAATTGATTATCTGACTGTTGGTTGAGCAAAACAAGCAATTTGAAGACGTCACTTTGGTCTCTGGGAACCTTTGCTGGCTGTTCTCACGAGTGTCTGACATTTTATAAGCTAAAGGGTTCATTATTCAACGGAAAGATAACCTACAGACTAAATTGAAAAATAAATTAATTTTTGGTTGCAGCCCTACTCCGCAGCTCTGATGTCAAATGCATTTCTCAGACTCCCCTGAACACATTTTGGTGTATTGTGTGTTCTGTGTATTGATGCAGCTTTTATGTACAATCTGCTGTAAGTCCACTTAAGGCCACACAAACATTCACTTCACAATACATTAGTATTCTGCCCTCATATAAAAGTACAATCACTTACACACAGTTCATTTATTTACGCAATGATATATACATCTATTGATTCTCAAATATTATTTGTGTACATCAATAGCAATATTAAAATGTTTTAAGCTGAATGGGTTTGTGTGGATCAATAGGCATTTACTCTTTATGGATAATGCATTAATCTTTACTTGACTTATTTTTCATTGACTGCATTTATATTGATTGTACTGTGATTTAGTTATGATACTTTAAAACTCCGGTCCGGGTTTAACGCACAATTTGGACCTTTTTTTTTTTTTATGGATTTGTCCGTCATTTCTGTCCTTAATAATAACCAGTTAATTGCTTGAGATCTGGGAACACGGTTACATTGCTATCAGGCTTAGAAACACACCACATAAAACCCACACAGGTCACATACATCGGCACCCAGGAGATGTTCAGTGCAGCTCCAGTGTTTGATAATGTCATTTATCCACTGGAATCTTTCCATAGAAATGCTTACCGTTTTTTCTTTTCTTTTTGTAGACCCCTGGGTTAAGGTCACGGCCTGGACGCCTGCACTGGTATGCCGAGAAATGCATTAATTCCAACCAGGTAACCCCCCCATCACACACACGCAAACGCACCCTTTACGTTCACAACAATTCCAGTTTAAATTCTCTATATTGTGTTTGTGTATAGATGGAGGCCTTGGAGCAGATGGTCGACATGACAGGCAAGCTGTTTGAGTGCGACAGAGATGAGATGTACAGTTACGTCCTTCGACTCTGCAGTAAGTCTCTTTCATTTGTCTGTTTGTATGTTCTTTTATTCCTCTCGGTTTGCAATCTCCCACTTACCCCCAGCATCCTCTGCAGCCGTGACCTCCCACCTGTGGGTCTGTTGGTGCCCCAGCCCCCCATGAGTGTATGTGTGGGAGAAAGCCAGCCGCACGCACGCACACACACACACTCACTCACACTCACACAGAACAAATGGGATCAGTAAGAAGTAAGAGCACAAGAGACATGGTGTGATTGCTGCAGTGGAGAGCAGAGCAGATAACAGTTGTGATTGGAGTGTTAAAGCTGATTGTCAATCCATTACCTCGACTTCCCCCCCCCCACACACACACACACACACACACACACACACACACACACACACACACACACACACACACCTAGTTAGTGCGTTTCCTAAATTACAGCATCGTTGAGGGTCAGTCAGTTGATCAGATTAGTGCTGTGATTGCCCTCTCAGCATGGAGCGCATTGTCTGAAATCAGGCTGTGGTGCAGGCTGAGTGATGAGCTATAAGCAATATGGACTGACCATACAACCACATGGGTCCGCGTGTCATGGCGTTCATAAAAAATTACACGAGAACACACCTTTCATTAATTCCTGCCGCTTTGTTTCTTGTTTCCAGAGGAGTCGAACAACTGGCAGAAGGCAGAATCTTTATGGACGAAGATGCAGGAGGAGAACGTCATTCCCAGGGAGAGGACCCTGCATCTGCTGGCAGACGTCTTGAAGAATAACGGCCAGGAGGTGCCCTTTGAGGTGCCTGAGGTAAAGCCCCAGCTTTATAATATGCATATACCAGTGTGACGCTCATCAGACGGATGTGTTATTCAGAAGAATAATTGCCAGGAGGTTCCTAAAGGGGGAGGGAAGCGGAGCAGATAAAGCTGAAAGCAAAAGAGATTCCCAAGAGCTCTGGGGGACTCTAAAAGTGCCTGAGGTCAAACGTAACACACAAGCATGAAGAGCTGATGGTTCAAATCTCAATGGTGGCTGTGCGTACATTTCTTATCTTGACTGAAATGGGTTGGAGGTACCCATGGTTATTAATTATATCCTTAAATAGTCTATTTAATATTATTATTTATCAAGCACAAATGGCAAGGTTTATCTTTATCCAACTTCTCAAATGGGCAGTTATTGTATTAAAATCAATTTGTAGATGTCACTGTGGCAACTAGTGACATTGAATAGCCTTTGAATAGATTGTAACTTGCAGCCCTACCTTGATATTAAAGGTATCTTAAATAGACATAATAGACACTACAGCTCTTTTCTGAAAAAGTCAAATAGAGACTACTTTACTGTATGCCAATGGGAAGTTGCACTGCAGCCAAATCGTATATGAATCTCAAAATAAGCAACATAAGGACACAAAGAGGAGCTATAATAGTTGTATTATATAAATATTAGTCATAAATAACTTAAAGCTTATTAACAAGCTGAAGTACACTAAATCTAAATGTAGTATTCTGCACATTTAGTTAATGTAGGTCAAGTATAAACTCTACCTTGTCCTGTATTGATATGATGGGAGCTTCATTGGAAATGCATATGATATTAACTGAAGCTGCTCTCCATCATTTGAAATCCAATCGTCTCAATTCCAATTATATTCATAGGGCATATATTTACCAAAGAGCAAGCTGACCCCAACCTCTGATCATAGGAACTAACCCCCCCAAAAACTCTTCATCAACTGCCCGCTCCACACAGCCCTCGCCCCGCTCCTCTTTAAGCCTCTGTTCATTACATGCCAGGGAAACAGGATTGAGACTCTGATCTGAAGTGTGGTCAATCAGACCGGCTGGCTGGTGAAAGGAATTACAGCTTGATCTGTCTGTAAATCTGTAATGCCAGACTAATTTCGCCAGCAGCTAAATGCCACCATATGTCTGCCGCTGGATTCTTAGTTAAATATCTGCATGTGTCCTCGACCGTATTCTGCCCAAAAGAACATGATGTGAATATGTGTTAAAACTATTTAAATACAAGAGGGTTTGGGTTTAAACAATATAATATTACTGTGTTGCATTGCTGCATTTTTCCTCAAGCTTTGTTTTGCACGTGAGCGTGCTCCAACAGCCCGAAGCATGACGAGACAGGAAGTGATTGCTGTTGCCTGGAGCGATGGACTTGGTGACCCTAGGGGCTCTTGAGTTGACTCGGCCGCTTCGACACACACACTCGCATACGCACACGCGCTTTTCATTTTGCCCCTGGGGTGCCAGACCTAATTTGCCCCTAGCCGATACAGCTTAACCCCCTTCCCTCACTGCTACACGGGTGACTGAGCATTAGGGGACCCTGCACTGCCTGGCCAGCATTGTTGCATTCATACACACACACACACACACACACACACAAGTTCATTGCCAGAATGCAGTTGAACGTGTGTGTGTGTGTGTGTGTGTGTGTGTGTGTGTGTGTGTGTGTGTGTGTGTGTGCGTGTGTACGCTGGATGAAGCTGTACTTTTGAGATTTATCACTGTTTTCTCTCCGTGTGTCATTTTCCAGACCTGGTACGAACAACCTGCCCCTACAAAACATGTCAAGACGGCAACACCCTCAGCCGAAAGTGGTACTGAATACCAGACCCGTCTGATGGCCCTCTGTAAAAGGGGCAAGGCCAAAGGTAAGCAGCAAGAGGTCCCAGTACTGTTGTCCCACATGACACCGATCCTGAACTAAACACAAAAGAAGCCGGATTAAAAAAAAATTCACAGCTCTGAGATGTGTAAAGTTTCCATTTGAAGCTGCAGTAATTATATTTTTTAACATTAAGGGACAGAAAAATGTAATAAAGTTTATCTGAATCTAGTTGGCGTCCTTTTTCTCGCAATTTGATCAAAATAAGTTTGTTACACAAAATTCACTGGATCTGGCTAATCTATTATTAATCTAATAATATGAAGAATTTCTAAAAAAATTCTGCTTTTCTTGATCTTGTCCAACCTCTTGACTCGTTTTTTTCTTTCTCTTCGCTCCTTCTACAGACGCCTATAAGATGGTGAAGGAGGGTGAAAAAAAGGGTGTGGCATTAGGCCCCGCCCCTTACGATCAACTGATCCGCGCCCTGTTGGCCGAGGGATCCATTGAGGACGCCATGGCGGTCAAGGACATGTGAGTGCCTTCACATGTCATTCTGCACAGACAAATGACACGTTCTGGTGTAGCCTTTGCAAAACAGAAACACTTTACTATTCCAAGTTCCACTGTAATAACAGTCATGAACAGTGTATTTAAGTATGTTTCAGCAGTTTAAACTCAGATTATCAGGTTTGCCACCCTGGGAAAACATATTTTTGCTCATTTCTTCACATTTTAGCATATTGTCCTGGTATCTAATTTGTGATAACCAGCTTCCTGTATTTGTTCCTCCCTACAAATATATCTATCTATCTATCTACCATCCCCTTTTCAGTGTAATTTGTCAGTTAATGTATAAGAATACATATTGTGAGATACTCAGACTGCGCAGCAGTGTGTCTTGGTTCTAAACAAATACAACTTGTAGTGTCGTTAATGCTCTGCTACTTCACCCGTCTCCTCAGTCTGTTGCACCAGGTCACCTCAGGCTAAAACTCCATCTCCTAGATAGACATGAGGATTATAAACTGATTGTGTGCGAACACACTCAGCCCTTCTGGATATGAACAGTGGTTCTGACTAAGCTCAAAGATATACACACACACGCACTCGGGTGTACAGATTAATTTTAGTTTTCTGGGAAGCAAAAACATCAATCTTCTTCCAATTAGTAATGTATCATGTGTTGTTGTGTTACGGGGGCCATATCAGGGTTTGAGCCTGGAGACAAATGGATGGACAGACAGAGGTATTAGAGATCTGAGCTTAGTGCAGCGTTGATCTTCTCTGTTTGTCTTTTTAGGTAATCTCCTTCCTTTCTTTATCTCCTTTTGTCCCTGTCTTTGTATCACTTTCTCACTGCAGAAAAAAAACACAGAAGCAAAGTGTTAAAATAAATGACATGATGCAGTGAAACGAAGAGATGCATTTACTAATTTGTAGAGAAATGGGTCGAAAAACATGTGAAAACATCCATTACATTATCAGTCTCTTCCCTGATTTTTGCTCCCTACATGGTTCACTCTCTTATGTTATGATGAATAATCATATCAATTGTAGACCCCTGTTTCAACAAGCGCGAGGCAATACGAGTGATAACCCATCTCCAGTCTTCGTTTGAATTGGTTCACGGCATCCCTGCCTGGATAAAAGCCTCGTTTATCTGCACTCTAAATGAGAAGTGAAATGAGCTGAGGGGAAAGCCGGGGGAAGATGGAAATGGGGAGGAAGGGAAGGAGATAAAAAGAGCTGAACGTGGAAAGGAGGAGTGTAGGAGGCGAGGAGGGGTAGATTTAATCAGGTACGAGGTTAATGAAGACGCTATAGGCATTAATTCTCTCTGTGTGTGTTTGTTTTGGGGTAATCTGTACAGAATTGAGCAGCGGGGTGCTTATGGTGAGATTAAGGGATTGGGAGAGAGTGATGATGATGATGAGAGACAGAGAGGGAGGGGTGGATGTTGGATTCATTGGCTGAAGCACAATACCCCTCGAAGGAGAAGACAAGTGAGAAAGTGTGTGTGCGTGCGCGTGTGTGTGGTGAGTGCAAGACGGCCTCGAGAGATTTTCTCCCACCCGATAAGAATAATTCTGACCCCACTGCTTGGTCTCCGCGGCAATCCGCCGGCGACCCTGTTACCGCTCCAATCTCCGCCGTGACCCTGTCGCACAGCGGCTGCCGGATGCTGCTTGGCCTGGTGTCGCCGTGGCGATAAGGATTGCCAGCCTGATGCTCAATTGAGCGGACGGATTAATCTAGTTGCGGGGCTATAATAACAATTTAAAGAAGAAGAAGAGAAAAAAAAAAGACGAGAGGCAAGCTTGATTGAGGTTTTAGTGGCACAGAAATGAAGAGGAGAGCAGCAAATGACGAGGGACGGGAAGCGTCCAGCCCCGTCGAGCGTCATCCTCCCACATAAATCCACACGGATATACAAGCGCACACGTGCAGCGGCTCAGCAGGAAGTAATCAACTGTTTGATGTCTGTATTATTTTCTGGTTTACAGCAAGCGCTTTACAAGAGGCTCAGACGGGGCTGTCAATCACATTTGTTCCCATTGTTCTGTCCGTCTTGTGTCTTTCAGCTCATGTGTTCATCCTCTCTGTCTGTGCAAAGTCTAATGAGTTTCTGAATGTGATGCCTTATGATGGCCCCTGTGCTAAAAGAAGCCAGAGATATTTGTGGTAGAGAACAGTATCCGCGGTTTCACCCAACACGTATATGGATTTTTGCATCATGCTATTGTAAAGGTCAATCCAACATGGGATTACATTTCACACCACATGTGAGTCCACAGCCACTCGAGCCGCTCTGTTTGGGCTCTCAGCTGAACGCCATGCTGACTCGCTCCCATGGACAACGTTGACGTGGTGTCCATCGTTTTAGCATCCTAACATTCACTAATTGGCACTAAACCCAAAGTACAGCTGATTCATTTCATATCTCCATAGCAATATAGATCACAATACATTATTGATGTGAAATAACCACATTGTTGTGTATACTTTCGTGTGTGAATTAAAAGGGTATTTTCTCATTTAATTAAAAACATTAGCGCAAATAATCAGATTCTCTGAGAAATTTGAGTTAGTATGTGCTTGTTGTTTTCATTTTAGAGAACATACCTGTATCATAATACCTCAATATATTTTTCTATCGCACTATAATTCCATTAAAGGCAGTAAATTATCATATTGAATTATGTCATAAACTTAGTATACTCGCGGCTTGGTAAACTCATCTTCACAGTAAATGTCATCATATTGGCCAACGTTGCACCACAGTTGAGATCGTCTATATTCCATTATTGGGACACAAGCTTAAAAACGGTCAAGAGAAAGTTTTTGTCAACAGATCGTCTCAAATGAGAAGTGTATTGTTGAACGTTGATACTAAACCAAGAACATATTTGTGTCTCTCTCAGTGCTGCGTCTCGTGTGCCCGGCTTCGTACTGAGTGACATTGCCACCAGCCTGCTCATCGTCACACAGAGCAAGAAAGGCCAGTCTAAAGGTGAGAAGAGAAACTCACACACTCGCTCACACACTCGCACACACTCTCACACTCACATCTCTGGCACTCCTCCACAGAGGCTCTGGAGAAAATGAAGTCGATGCTGCAGGTGAACCAGGTGCCCTCGCAGCTCGCCATCACCAGACTGGTTCAGGCCCTGGGTAGCCATGGCGATGTGGCGGGGATCCAGGAAGTGGAGTCACTGATGAAGGACCTCGGCACGAGCCTCAACCTGTCCAGCATGGTGTTCATCAACAACACGGCCCTCGCACACATCAAGAAGTAAGCGCATACATGGCAATTATAACACTAAACTTGTTTTTTTCTGTTTTTGAATTGCTCTTAAAGTTTGTGAAGGACTGTTGCGATCCTCTTATTTCCGTACAAACTAAAACTGAGCCACCAGCGTCATTTTAAAGACTCCATGCTCCCATAAAGGTCTACACAAAAGGGATTTAACCCATGACTCATGTCGTGTATAAGTCGCATCTAGACACATGCAACTTTCTGGATATTTCCCTAAATCTGACGTTTCGAGAAAGTGGTCCTCGCATCACCTTAATCTCTGTATGTACAGTCAAATTGAGTGCAGACACCAAACTGAAAAACAAATCGCTGTAGACGGGCAGGGCTGCAATTTGCACGAGCAAAACATAATTTCAATATCTGACGCAATTTGCAATCCAGTGTGAAGTCTTTTATACTATTTTGTAAACTCTGGATATTACTGAGCTGCACGCAGTGATAAACAGTTTAATGCAACACCAGCAGTAGAGTGTGACGAGACTCATGTCGACACACTCTTAAAGTAAAAGCTCGCAGTGCGAGCGGGTCGTCAAATACAAATAGGAAACACGGGCGTAATAGGATTATTCATGGATTCCTTTTAATGTCATGAAAACGCCCATCCTCCACTTCTGCTTTGTCGCTTCTCAAACAACAGAGAACAAATATACAAAACGCATTGTGCATCAAACTTTCATCGCGCTACTTGCTGCATTAGCGCCGTCCCCCAGCTCAGGCGGCACCGTCGCCGTGCCGTCTCGGAGGGACAGCAGGAAGTGAAGAACGGCAAGACGGTCTCACGCCCGATTGGCCATCGCGGCGCAGGCCTGTCAGCTTGAACCCTGACCTCCAGGAGTCGCGCTCTGAGCGGCTCTGACACGTGCGTCCCCGCTGTATCTGAGTCAAGCTGACTGGTTAAGAGCCGGGGCGGAAAAGCAAGCAGGCCCGGAAAGCGGCGCGCCACATTTAGAGGGGCCCCCCGCTGAATTATTCAGACGGTCCCAGTCGCAACAATCAGCGTAGATATGTTCCCCCACCACTGGACGCTCTCACATATACAAACACAGAGACGCGCACACACACCCTGTGTGTTAAATATTCATTACGACTGCTGACGGTGGGGAGGGAGCGGGGAGCGTAAAGTGTTAGCAGCGAGGTGGGGTTGCCAGATTGAGTTGTTTTAGATTTGTAGCGCTTTGGTGTGCAGGCTTTGTTTGGTTAAGGCAACCTCAGCAGAAAATCATGTCACTGTATGTGAGTGAGTGTGTGTGTGTGGGTGTGTGTGCATCAGAGGGAGAGAGAGTTGGTCTGCACTTAGTGGGTGAAAAGAAACGTTGTTCTTTAATCCAGGCAGTTTCTTATAGTATGTCATATTTATATGTTTTACCCCCCAAAGGGTGAAATCGCACTTAAAGGGGTTTGATTATGGTTTGGCTGATTACTGGTTTTATTGTTTTTACTCCCAGCCCCAGTATCTCTGGCAATTAAGGCCAAAATGGACATGGTTGTATCTCACAATTTACATCCAATGAGCATTCATCGCCAATGCAGGAAGAAGTGCCCTTTATGTAATAAGGATGTGTGTCATCATCATCAGAGAAACATGTTCACCTTCTTATGAATCGTAATACGATCTTTCCGCAGCTAAATAGTTGCCATACGTGGGCTTTGGATAACCAAAATGTTTTATTGAATAACATTTTGGATTTTCAAAGGAAAGATTTTATTCTCTAGTTTTCGTCGTATCTGTTTGAATATTAAACATGTGTTGTTCTGATTTACTCTAATAAACTAAATCTTTATTCCCCCCTCTCTTTCCTCAGTGGCGACGTGGAGTCAGCAGTGGAGGTGTTGGAGGCGGTCTTCACGAGTACAGAAGGCAAAAGCCCCAGTATGTCCTTCGTCTTCAGGAAGGTCTTGGAAGATGACAATGACAAAGCTTTAGACAAGTGTAAGACACACACTGAATGCGTACATGTGTATAGAAATACTAAATATAAAACCACAAGTAAAATGACAAATGCAGTCCAGTCCTAAAAAGAAAACGCATAATAAAACCACTGACCGTTGTGTTCATGCTGTGTTGCAGTGAGTGCGATGGCAGAGCGGCTAGCCAACCATTTTGCCTGCTACAGACCAGCTTCAGACCTCTTCCTCCAGCTGCTGGATATGGACAAAATCGAGGATGCCAAATTCATGCTGGCTGTGAGTATGAATGTGTGTGTGTGTGTGCAAGTGTGTGTTTTCAGATGTATGTGGCTGTGGTCCACAGAGGCTGAGTTTATATGCACTTTTATTAATACGGGAGGGAAATTGACCGGCATTCATGCAAATGCATGAAGATACATTACTTTGTTGTTGCCGCTCACTTCTCCTCATCACTATTTAAACGTGACATGAAGAAATCCATGTTTTTCAGGTCGGACTGTTTCTCGTTTATTCCTCTCCATTTTGTCTTTGTGCAAAGAGGAGATGAGATCAGAGGTTGCCTCTGAATGAACTAGGATCTTTAATTGTTGCCAAAATACAACACTCTGCTTTAGTGAAACATGTACTTGAGTGTAGTGTTGTGCCGCTACTACTCTTTATTTATGTTTGTTAGCTTTAAGCTGCACATTATGAGGAAAACTCTGTGAAATGTTTTTTCTTTTTTCTACATTTTTTTGACCACTTAAACTCCATTTTATATCATCTGGAGCATTTTTTCCCAGTGCACACTTCTCTATTTGAGTGTCTCACTCTTGACTACATTTTAAATGACTACATCAAAGTAATTAAAATCTGAAAGAAAAAAAAACTATCAACAAGGGAACTGGTGATGCATTCGTCCAGTTGTCGGACCCAAGCGATGATGGAGACGTTGACTTATTCATCCAGCCTCACATTTATGTCAGGAAGTGCTTCCCCACATTCCACCAATGAGTCTGGTGGTCTGAAATTGGCCTCCTACCACTTCACTTATTTAACACAGTTCATACATTACAGCTCAATGACTTTGCATTGAGCCTGGGGACATGAATATGAATAGGCTGGATGGGTGAGAGACAAGAGGAAGGATGCAGATGACGAAGAAGCAAAAAGAGATCAAGAAAGTCGGGTGAAAGCCACAAAAATGAAGATGGAGATGCTTCTCTCTCACTCTCTCACTCACTCACAGACATACATTATTTCTCTCTCACTTGCTGCGCGATTACCCCTGTGTCATTCAGTTGCATGTGTGGCACTAATGAATGCATATATATTTCTTACCGCCCTCACATACCACACTTCATCACTTTTTAAACATGAACGAATGGAATCTGTGTTCTTGTCACACACTTAGCTGCTCACATTTTCACCCTGATATACATTTGTTGAGAGTTTTGGGATGTATCAAATTCATATTAAATTCTTAGGAATCTTAATTTTGCAGAAAAATAGGTCTGATCAAAGTACCTTCTGGATCAAGTGTACAAAGGGGTATCAATACAACCCAGATCTGAGTAATTAATGCATTGACTATGCAATTGAAGGTCAGTAAATCTACAGCATTTCATTTTTAAATATTATTGTAATACGCAGAACAGCGAGTGTGTTTCCAAATTGTAGTAATTCATGAAAACAGCGTGAGATTTGGGGGGAAAGAAAAGTGTAGAAAGTACACAGACAGAACTTTGTTGGTAAGAAAAATCTAAGTTCTGACTTTGCTTTCTTATCTTTTATTTACAAAGTGGGTCAGTAACTACAAGCTTCTAAACCAGAACAACAATGAGGGAATCTGGAAGACGCAGATAAATAAAAAACACTGTCGACACACTCCAACATGGATGAGACATGCGTCTGCTCTGCTCTTCATGACATCTCCAATGATTATCCCTCTCAATCTTTAAACAGGGATGTCTGACTGGCATGAATGTTAATGAACAGATACATTACTTCCTACTCTCGTCTTCATCACTATTTAAACACAAACTATGGATTACATTATTTTAAAGCTGTAATATGCGCCTTGCTTGATATGCATCTTGGCTTGTTTTTTTCCACCCTCTCACTCTGTGAATTAGGAGCTCAAGATGGAAGAACAATTTAAATAAAAAATGTCTGTTATTACATTTCATATCGGAAGACAAAGTAGAGACAGAAGGAGGAAGTGGGATGAACTTTTTTTAATTGATGTCCGTACCGGAGAGGCTTGGCAGGCCAACATAACATGAAAGTTTACAATTCTTCATGCAGCACAGTTGAGACACAGTTCAAAGTGGTCTACAGACAAAACAAATGTAAACGGTCAGATTTAAACTTCGTTCTCACGTTTGTCTTGTTAAGTTTGTACGTTCAGCCTCCACTGATGTGACCCGGGCCAAACTGGAGTGCTCCTTTTTCGTTTCCTCATCGCGGCCCGTTTCCTTCTTCCTTCTTCCCTTCTGGAAGCCGCTCTCCCAGGGTCACTGGAGGGTAGCGGCCGGGCTTCTCCAGCCCATCATAAGTGAAGCAGGATCAAAACTCCGAAAAGCTTTTAAGTAGGCAAGCAGTCAATAATGATGACAAGGCTATCAGGAGAGAAGGACGTGAGGCCGGTGGGGAGCGGGAGGAGAGCGAGAGGGATGAAGTTCGTCATTAAGAAGTGAAACGGTGACGAAGGGAATCAGTGAGGCAGCAGCTTTACGAACTCGCCTGCAACTGCTTGTGTGTGTTGGGATGGGGATGGGAGGGGGAGGGGAGGTCATTGAGGAAAAGGAGGCATTCCCTGGGTATCCAGAGCTTTTAGGCAGTATGTGTGAGGAGCAGGGGAGACAGGAGGCCCAGTCGGTTGTGGCGTCACCTTTGGGAGAGGTCGGTGTAGCGAGGGGGAAAAAATAACAGAGGAGAGAGTGAGTGAGAGCACGGAGCGAAGTAGCACAGTGCTGGTCTAATTGTCTGATTGTACTCAAGCCATTCTGCCGCTTGGTGGTTCAGAAAGAAGGCGACTTACTCCGTGTGTGTGTGTGTGTGTGTGTGTGTGTGTGTGTGTGTGTGTGTGTGTGTGTGTGTTGGGGGGGGGCATCCTGTTAAAAGCCTTACAGGCCACTCGCCTTAAATTCTGTACGAGGTGCAGAAGAAGTGAAACGCGTTAGTTTACGACTAGCTAGCAATCGGACCTCATTGCTGCTCAGCCAGGAGAATAAACTCACTCAGAGCGCAGCAACGTTAATGCATCTCTTGCACACACACACACACTGTATATTGTATGTATCCTTGCATGACATGTCTTCATCATAAGCAGTCAAGCACAGGTTCCACCTCCCAGAAGTCTTTCTGATTTCCTTCAAAATGATATTGTATTATTAAAGTGTTGTGCACCAAAATAGCTTTTTAGTTTTATATATATATTTTTTTAATATATTTTTTATCTATTTATTTGAATCAACATCACTGACTTTACAGATTCAGATGATTAATGCAAATAGATAATTCTGCAAAACTTTCCACTGGTGTGTCTCTACTATTGGACGATATTAACTCAACACAGATATATAGTATACATGTATGAAGAAAATGGATCGAGGAGATTCCCGGGTATTATCCTTCAATGTGACCAGGAGAGCATAATTATGCTTGCTGGCGTGACATTTAAATTCATTAAGAAACAAGTAGTTTTTAAATCCACAATTAACCTCTCACCTCAGTGTGGGCGTTCATATGAATGCATGTGTGTTTATGTACAGTTCATATGTGAAGAGCAGAGGTTGGAGAGTCTGAATATCTTCGAGATGATCTCCTGTTATATATCGTTTCTTTTGTCCCTCTCGTCTCTCTGTAGCGCTGTAACGCTGTGGCTGAACAAAAGGAAGTGCTGGTGTCCTACTTGTCTCAGAAGGCTCAGAGTCCCGGACAGGTACAATCACACGTTGCGATTCATCTCTTTAGCATTTTTAAAGGATAATTTGTGTACTACCGTTTCCGTGATTTCTGTTGGTAATGATACAATTGTACCAAATCCAAGTGAATCAACTATATTGTTTTCGTATTTATAAATTATTGTTTGCGTGCACAGGTGGGCAAGATCAAGGCCCTGCTGAGCCTGATTCCAGACTTCACTGAGAAGGAGGTGCTGTACCCGTATCTGATGAAATGCCATGGTAAGAGAGACACACACACACACACACACACACACACGGCCTGTTCTGGTGCAGCAGGCGGACACATTAACAATGCATCAGGTCAAGGAGTGTGTATGTGTAGGCAGACATTCAGGGGTAAGAAGAACACATGTCTTCTAATGAGTTAGCTGTCCTGGCTAGCCTAGCGTGCTAATCGCAACACAGTCCACCACTCAACTTTTGTTCATGTTCTTGCCCTTTCTACGTTTTTACTCTGTCTTTTCTTGTCCTCAATTTGTTTCTTCCTCCCATCATTTATTTTACCTCTGTCCTCTCATCACTTTCTCACCCTCCCGTCTCCCCTCTTACGTACCTTGTCACACCAGAGATGAGAAGACATGACTATTTAATTAGCATCAGCTAGCCGGTCGGTCAAGGTAGCCATAGGGGACACATTTAGCTATGCTCTGCTCAACCCCTTTTTTTGTCTTTTAGGGGGAGGGCTTTTCTTTTCTTCTTTTTTTTTTTCATAGTGAACTTACTTTCCACTTTTGTCTCTTTTGATACACAGAACTGCACACGCGGAACATAATTTCAACCATCTCGGGTTGTAACCGATTCCATATTTAAAATTTTTAAATAATTTTATTGACATTTACTGAAGATTAATGGTCTTTGAAAACCGTGAAACTCAACGTTTCATTTGGCTTTAGTTTTTTTAGATTCTACTCTGTCCAATCATTACTCAACAACTGAAGGACAAGCAGTCTACACACATTCTTCTTTTCCACCTGCTGCTTTGCTTAACATGCACAATCAGCAGCAGTTTAGAAATAATGCATTATTCTGGTAAAAGCATGGGAGCATGCACACATTGGACAGTATGCATGTGCATTTCAGTTCTTGGCACCAATGAATTGATGATGATGACCAAGTGTTTAGGTTTTTCCCTCATATCACTGACTTTTCTTTCCTCGCCCTCTTGTCTTGCAGTTCTGGATAAGGACATATCGTCAGCCAGGGCTCTGTATGAGCAGATGCAGGAGGAGGGAAAGGTCATGGACGAGCTGTCACTCAAACGACTTGCTGTGCTTTACCGTAGTGCGGGAGAGACTGTACCCTTCACTGAGCCATCTGTGAGTCTCACACACACACACACACACACACACACACACACACGAAGGAGATGCTCCACACACATCAATTGAGTCCAGCGTTTAAAGATGTTGGACAAAAACTAATTGAACGTGCTGTTTTTGTAATCGAACCACTTCTAAATTAACACCCAAAAAGACTTCAACCATGTCGTCAGAAACAATACGTGAAATAAAAAGTATTGAAATGTTACTATATGGCAAATAAACAGATTTTCAGTGCAATGATCTTTCATTATAGATAACATATCACTCTTCACACTATAACAATAACTTCAATATCTCAGTTAATTTATTTTATTTTAATAATAAGTTCAGGTAAAATGTCATCATGTACACTGTCGTTCAAAAGTTTGGGGTCACCCAGACAAATTTTTAGTTTCTTCGCAATTTCTCGCATAGAATAGCCTTCATTTCTAAGAACAAGAACAGACTGGCGAGTTTCACATGAAAGTTCTCTTTTTCTGGCCATTTTGAGATATAATCAAACCCACAAATGTGATGCTCCAGATACTCAATTAGCTCAAAGGAAGGCCATTTTTATAGCTTCTCTCACCAGCATATGTTTTTAGCTGTGCTAACATAATTGCACAAGGGTTTTCAAGGGTTTTCTAATCATCCTTTAGTCTTCTATGCGATGATCAAACACAATGTACCATTAGAACACTGGAGTGATAGTTGCTGGAAATGGGCCACTATACACCTATGTAGATATTTAATTAAAAACCAGACGTTTCCACCTAGAATAGTAATTTACCACGTTAACAATGTATAGTGTATTTCTGATTAATTTAATGTTATCTTCATTGAAAAAAACAGTGCTTTTCTTTGAAAAATAAGGACATTTCTAAGTGACCCCAAACTTACGTTCCACTGGCACACAGTGGATTCAGCATATATAGACACAAACACACCTATCCATATTGATATAAACATGAACAACATCTTATGAACAGATCTGTGTTCAAATACAAACGCAGCACCCATCCCAGTTCCTAAACTGGTGCTGGCAGTTGTCCGACTGGCACCCTAATGCGTGCCATTGTGTGTGTGCTGTGGTCTGAGAGTGCCACAGTGATGTGACAGAGCGGTCTGCCCGCTCAGGCCTGCAGCGAGCCTCCTGTGTTTGTTTCTTTGCGTGTGGCTGGGTCAGTACATATATTGTGTAACAGAGATGGTGTCACTGCAATAGCCGCTCTCTGTTTCTGGCGCCTAGTGTTTTTGAGCATTTCTGCACATTTTGTAACTTGATGTAGCTCTATTTTTGGCAGAGGAGACACACACACACAGTCCTCTCAGCACTTTAATGCACTGTCCCCTGGAGGCAGGTGTAGAATGAAGCCCACCTCTTACCTTCCCATCACTCACCTGCAGTGCAAAGATAGAAGGAGAAAGACGGGGATGAAGGCAGAGAAGCTGCTGCATTATTCACCGGATGTCAGGATAGTTAAGTGATTGCTGGGGTTCATAAGCAAAAGAGAGCTAGAGGAGTTGCAAGGAGAGGGAAAGGTGAACAGTCGTGGAGTTCAGAAGTTTCTATAAACACATCTCAGGTAGAAACCCATCAGTACTCGTTGTTCTCTCTCCTATCCATCTAGAAATAGTTTGCTACACCATGATGACAGCAAAACAATCTACAGATTTGTTCTTAAGTAATTTAAGAGAACATTTCACATTCATCAATTTTGTTCCAAATTCCCTCTTAATACAAAATAAATAGGGGAAAATACTGTAAATGTCTATTAAACAAACATCACCAAAACCCTAATGGATGATTAGCAAAGATCTCATTAATTGCCATGACTGCTAGTTTTTTTATAATAACAAAAATAGAATCTAAATTCATATGAAACCACTTGTATCACAATACTGTCGTGTGAGGGCAGCTTTGACCACCGTAATATGTTGTATAGTATGTATGTCATAAAGAAGTACAAATATCGTCATGGTATGTTAAAAAAATCAAACTATTATATTTGATAAATGTTCATAGTGTTTGTTATATATAGTCATAGTATAAGATGTAATGAAGGTTAATATTAGATTACGTAATAAAAAGGTCAAGATGGTATGTAAAAAAAAAAAAAAACAGTAGTATGTCATGAAAAGATAAAAAATATATTTTACTAAAGTGTCTTTCTTTCTCTTCCCAGGAGTCCTTTAAGTTTTATGCAGACAAGCTGAAGGAGAGAGCAGCTAAAGTCCAGACGACCGCTGACGCATAAAGATTCATCCTCCTCTCCTGTGACCTCCTTCCAAATCCAAACTTTTTCGTCCTATCTCCCTTTCTTCTTTTTTATAAGTGTCTGAGCTAAAATATTGAGTATTGTGTTATAACTGTTGGATAATATACTCGGTCCACTGGGCTCTTGATAATATTATTGATGATGATGACGATGATGTGGAGAATGTACAGAAGTATTTATGCTAATAAATGTCACATTCTGAGCCTGAGTTTGTGTGGTTTAAAATATATTTGTTGATTTAAATGTAAAGCAGGTAGTGTTATGCACAAGTGGAGCCAATTTCAGTTACAATGGCTCAGCTCCATTGAAGCTGAATTTACAATCCCATGATATAAGTCAGTGTAGTCGTGTTGTCATGGTATGTCATAAAATTAATAGAACATTTTAAGTAAAGTGTGCCAGAAAATGAGAGTAATGAGTAAATGTGGAAAAAAAGGTCAGATATAAAAGTAATAATATGGTATATCGGCAAAAGTAAGTATCCTATTATTATGTCATGAAAAAGTCAAAGTAAAGCATCTTAGAAAAAGTAAGAAAAACATTCATCAAATGTCATAAAATATATAGGATGTCATAAAGTAGCAAAGTCATAGTAAAGTATGTAATACGTCATAGTATACACCTTCTGCCTTTCCTTCTAGTGAACAAAGCTATTTACCAGCATTAATTAGTACATAAGCGTAGTAATAATGTTCAAACATAAAATGTAAGAAGCCGGTGTAATCTGCAGAAAAGCTCTCACCTTCTCCCCTCCAAAAAAACAGCCTCCTCAACACTTTGCCTGGATCAAAACGGCGATTAATTAGTCAGGAACCGACGCAGAGTGCGAAAGTGTGCGTTCGGGGAGTGTGCTACAAATCCCTAATTTGTGTATTAATGGGGATTTAAAGATGAAACGAGACAACCTGGTTGGAGAGTGGAGACCATTAGACGGACCCAGGAGGGCGCCGCTGTAGTTTACCTTTTTGGAAAGAGGCGAGATACACACACACGCACACGCACACACGCACCTTGCAACCCCACTATATGGCATAAGAGCGTGTATTGTTTGTTTTGTATATGTTTGATTCTAAATATTTCAAGTCCTTTTGGTTTTATGCAGACAAGCTGAAAGAGAGAGCCCCAAAGCCCTGACGACAGCTGAGGCATAAAGGTTCATCCTCCTCTAATCCGACCTCTTTCCAAATCCTAATGTTTTCCTCCTTTCTCTCTTTCTTTTGTCATAAAAGTTGTCCGAGCTAAAAATGATGAGTATGCTGTGTCCGCTGCACTATTGATAATAGTGATGATGGCAATGGAAGAATGTACAACATTCATTCTGATATTTTAGTGGTACAAATGAACCTTTTTTTTTCCATTGAGGAGTCCGCCTGCACGATGCCGGGGCCCTGAAACACAGACCAACTCGAATGCAGGACGGTTCTGACGGCTGTGAAGGAATTCTGAATCCTTGTTTATGCAGTTAGTAGGCAAGAAATCCACATACTGTACATCAAACTTTGACCTAAGAACACCACTGAAAATTAAACTTTGCAGACAGTAAAATGTTTGATTTTTGCTAAAAACGTAAGGGCTCTTTTTGTTTTCTTTTTTATTATATATATTTTTTTCCCGTTTCAAAAGACACCAACACTTTCCATCCAATTAGTTCACATTTGCATGCAACTCAGTGATGGAAAGTAACTCACGACTACTTCAAATTATATTTTTACTTGAGTATTTCTGTTTTATGCTACTTTACACTTCATTACATGTCAGAGGGAAATATGTATATTTACTCCACTGCATTTATCTGCTAAAGTTATGAATTACTTTACAGATTAAAATTGTACACACACAACCTATGAGCGCTTTATTATATAGGTTGTATTGTTACAGACCAAACTACCCAAAAGTATAGAAATAGGTTAATAAAAACACAAAACAAAGCCAAATGAAAATGCTGTTTTTATGTTAAAGCTTCAGTAATAGTATTCACCTAATATTGTGGTACCACGATATTTATAGGGGCCATTCATAATGAGTACTTTTACCTTTCTATAGGCACAGTCAATTTACATTTTCGATATTGGTACTTTTACTTCAGTAAAGAATCTGAATATGTTGGAAGAATAGTGAACGTAAATGTTTTTCATATGTATACTTATCTTGTATAATGTATTATGTCCCTTTTCTGGTGTGAACGCAGAATTAATATGTTGTATTTGTTATTCAGAAGATGCTTTTTTTTTTTCCTTTCCTTAGCATTGATTTTGATGAAACACGGTATTGTGCAGCCCTCTTCAACGCTCTGAACCCTTTATGTTCTCTTTTCCCGGCCTCAGATATTCCGGTTTCATGCCACAAAAGCTGCTCTCAACCCCGACCGAGGCCGGCCTTAGATAACACACGCTGGTTTGTTTCCCCAAGAAGATTGTGTGCTAGTTGACGTCAGAGGGTCAGCGGAGATTATTTGGGATACAAATTAAGACGCAGGGGAAGGAACTTCAGGAACTCTTGTCATGAACCACAGCTTGTTTCTGCCTTTTGAAACAAGAGCAAATGTCCAGCTTATCATCACGGTGCTACATGCACTTGATATTCCCTTCATGATTACATATGAAGAAACATTAATAAGGGATTTGTGTTGAATTATAAAAATAATCACATTATCAATAGCATTCATTGTTATGAAACGGCTCAGCTACAAGTGACTCCACCATGTTACTGAATGACCAGGTCAAAGGACACAAATAAACGTGCTCGTGATTTAATACTTTACTAATTTGGACTCGAACCATGTCTGTAAAATATTTATCAGGCTATTGCAACAGTACAACAACACACAGCTTACATAATCTTCAATCTATGAGGACACAAGTACAAGCTCTTTTTTAAATTTTTTTTTCAAGTGTGACTTACTAAATCTCTTACTAAATCTCTACTAGGCTTTTTTCTTCTCTCCTTCCTATACTGCCCGCACATTGTTAAGCTTAATAACCTTACATATACCAAAAAGATAAAGCTTTAGAAAAAAAGAAGATTGAAAATGGAACAAGCAAAAGCTGCAGATGGATATCTGCCAAAGTGGCGCTCTAATCATTTGCAAAGATGGAGACGAGAAGGAGAGGAGGAAAAAAAATCCTTTAAACTTTGACGTAAGTGCAGTGCTCTGCTGCCACCCAGCAGCAGACCGCAGTACTGCAACACGTGCTTGTCCTAAACTAGGCTTTCTTACCCAAATCCTACTTCATTTGTTTCTACCACTAAAACAAGTCCAGGAGTTTCTGATATTGAAATTATTGTGAAATGGTTCATTTGAAATCCTTTGAATCCACTTTCGTTACCATAAAACATCCTAATAAAAACAGTAAAACGATGAGGGAAATCACGGCTCAGTGTCGAACCAGTCGAACTAGAACCCAAATTGCTTCCTTCCACTGCTGCACAAAAAAACAGCAACACTCATTGGGGGGGAAATCCTGACTGATATCATTTGTGTGATTCCAGCCAGCGTTGGGTCTGATTGTTGAAACGGGTCCAGATGTGTTCACCAGTCCTGACTGGACTTCTGTTTGATGAATTTTAGGCACACGTAATAGAGCGCCATGAAGACCAGACAGACTGCCAGCAGGACGAGATAGCACGAGTACAGAGGATACTGGTTCATCTTCATGGCTTCCACCACCTCAAAGACAAACAGAGAGGGATACAGGATGAGAGGGCTGACCATGTGCAGTACGTTGGTTTTCATAGTTGTGTTCATTTATGTACAATTAGTTCCAAATGTTGTGGTTTTCAATATTATAATTCGGAGGGAAAATGGACAGAACATATGCTTCTGTATTTGTTTCTAACTCACGTGGATGCCGTCCACATGGATGGTGAGGTTTCTGATGGTGACGGGGTACTTGTTGCCTCGGAACTGCACCTGCAGCATGCCCTCAAAACCCCAACGCATGAAGGAGGCGTGAGAGAGCCACGAGGCCACTGAAAGGTCAAGAACATTCACAGGTGTGAACGCCACAGACTGGCCAGCTGATCTCTTGTCCTCGCACCTGTTTTAACCCAAGGGGGAAATGTATTCATCTCCTCACCGAGCCACATATTCTCCAAGCTGATGACGAAGCCTCCGGTCAAATAGAAGACAGTGAAGAGGGAGTTGCCCATGAAGGCTGAGGTCTGCAGGGTGGGCAGCGCAGCAGCTACAAACAGAGCCATGGCTCGGCTGCAGTACACCATCAGCCACACCAGCAGGAAGTTGAGCAGGAAACGGTCCGGCGCCTCGTTAAGACCGGCCAGCCAATAGATGGGCAGGCCGTACACCAGTGTGAACACGCAGTGCTCTGGTAACTCCCCCAGGATCTGAATGTGGAGAATGCATCCGGTAGAATGTACAGAAATTCTGAAGAATTCACACTTTCTGGATCCTTGATTCTGGCTGCTGTATTTGCATGGAGACGCCACATTGCTGTACTGTACAATACACTGAAGAGGGACTCCAGCACGGAGCGAGACTGACCCCTACTGGAGATCTCTGGGGTTTACCTTGGCAAAGAAGTAGGAGGTGACGGAGTACATGCCGTCCTGCAGCTCGTGGTAGAGCATGGCTCTCTCTGTGTGACCTGCAGAGAACAGGAAGTTAGGCTGATGAGTCGGGGGATTATAACCTCTCGTATCTGGGTGCCTTAAGGATCGGAACTGTTCCTCAGTTTGCTGAATGCTGATACATACAGCAACAAATATCAAAAGATAAATAATAATATTCGACCCGGAGTCATAAGTGCACTTGAGTAGTCACTTCACCTTGACCTCTCTATCTTGAACTTGGCTCAGTGGACTCAGTCTTGCTATCTCTGCAGTTGATTATAAAATATATCAGGATCCAAGAACACTGTCCAACTTTATTGCCCACAAATCTTTATAATGACTTTAAGCCTTTTAAGAACTTTTCCAACTGTTCTGGACGTTCAGCATCTCACTTCTGGCTGGTTTGTCTTGTTACAGTTTATCTCCATTGACTTGATGCACTTCTGATAACTATGTTCTCCGACTGCTAAAACACAACTTAATTTGACTAAATTAAATTGTAAATTAAGTCGGATTATGGTTCTTTTCACAGAGTTTTCTTTCATTTTCACATATTTTTTTTTATTACGTCAAAAACATCGTTTTGTTTCACTGTTTTTTGAAGTTTTTCATTTGTTTCAGTTGGTCTGTATGCACTAGGTGATGCTCCCAAATGTGTTGCAGCACCTCAAAACTATAATAGAAAAATATTGAAACAAAAAAATATGATGTAGAACATATATTTTTTACAAAACCTAAGAGATGTGCAGACGTTTCAGTGAAGTTTCAGAGTCCTATATATTTTCAATCTAGTTCCTAATAAAGAAAAATGAGTTTCTGCTGTGTCAGCTCTTTCACTGTGCATACAAAAAAGGATGCCAGAATAGATTTAACATGCATGTGAACTTTGTTAAGGGCTGGACTGATTTGCAGACTGACAGCTAGTCACTCACATTTAGCGATGACGTCCAGCACCACAGCGAATGGGGTGAGAGCTCCGATCATGTAGAGCAGGGCCACCGTGTCCTGAATGGACAGACGCGTCTCTCCCGCCCCGTAGTAGAGACAACCGACCAGCAAGGACATGAGGAGGGCCTCGAAGCCGTGCACCAGTAAGGTGACCAGGTCTCTGAAGTCATTGTACATGTGCCGCCTGAGGGAGGAGATGAACACACAGAGCGCATTACAAATTGTTGTTTTTATCTCACATTGACCAATAAACAACCAGCCACTATGAGAGGACTGCACAGTTTACCACCATCCCGAGTCAGTTAGAACACCTGAACACTTCCTGCTGCAATTGGGAGTTTATGGAAAATAGTTTGCACTGAGCAGAGAAGTCAAAATGAACAGCTTTAAGTGACGGAGAAATTATTCAAAAGTAGTAGAAGTACAAATGCAAAACTTCAAATCAAAAAAGACAAAAGAGATCACACCCAAAATGGTCTATTTAAATCTGTCTGTAAACAGACATGCTGTTATACATCTTTGTGGGTTGTTCTTACCTGATGAGAATCGTAAACTGGTGAAGCCGGCCAGGCAGTCTGTTACTCTGCCTGGAAATAGTGACCACTTCCTCTCCTTTAGCATTGCTCATCTGCTGAGGGCTGCAGGCAGGAAAACAATGTCTGTGTTAGCACGCTGGAACCAATAATACATTATTAACATTAAGTTGTTCAAGCAACCGGAAAATGCCATGTAGCTGCTGATAAGTGAGACCCCAACCCTGCCTTTATATCACTTTATTTCATTGCTGGGGAGAAGGGAGGCAATGAGAGGAGGACGAGATAAGCGGAAACAAGCGAAAAGTTGGTTGAAATATGTGAATGTCTAGGTAAAGAAAAGGTGAAGAAACGAGGGCAAACTTAAACACACTGCTACCTGTCAGTTTGTGTTGGCGCTGCGTTGGTCCCAGCTAGCTTCCACATGTAATTGTCTGTGTCTCGGACCTTTTCCAGGAACCGCTCAGCCAGAACCGTGGAACGCTCCAAACACTCGGCCTCTCGCTCTGGACTGCGTCGGTCTATACTGATGAGATCAACTGGACACACACACCAACGGAAGAGGTTTGACATTTTTGTAATTGTTATATCTTGAATTGGTCATATTAAACTCTGAGGATGTTTCAAGATCTAAACTAACTAAAAAATGTATGCATTGGTGTCACCTTTCTTGGTGCTAAATGTCCTCTAAGCCAATGAGTCTGTGCGTGAAAGATGGTTGGGCGCTGTTTTGACAGCTTTCTACACACACTAACCATAGAAGTCGGAGGGGTTGCAGTATCGTGGGCAGGGGTATCCGAGGGAGGTGAAGTAAGGCACCATGTCCCGAGCAGCGCCACAGTAAACGGCTGAACCCGACGACAGCAGGACGACGAGGTCGAACAGCTGGAAGATGTCAGACCGAGGCTGGTGGACCGACAGCAGGACCAGACGGTTTCCCCGAGCAAGGCGGGACAGCGTGATGACCAGGTTGTGGGCCGTGAAGCTGTCCAGACCTGACGTGGGCTCGTCCAGGATCAAAATACCTGGAATGTAAAAACACCGGTTCTATAATCCATTAAAAGACACAACTCAATGAGATATGTGCAAAATACTTCAAGGTGTTATATTGTCTAGTGCATCTTAATATTCAGGCATCCTGGGTTTGAAAGGCTGTCTTTGGCATATTGATAAACTGTGTGACTATTGTTACAAACAAATAACACTTAATACCACTGTTAACAACCTTTAGAACAATGGTTCTCAAATGGGGGTACATGAAGGTACGTGAGATTTAAAGAAAATATATGTAAAAGTAACATCCATTCAAAAAAACTTTTAAAATTGTTATTTAATAAATATTCAATAAAATATAACTGTAAGTTCATGAACAGAATTTTATATATTCTATATTGAAAAAAGGTTAAGAACCACTGCTTTAGAACAACACATTTCCTTTATAAAATGATAATTACAACATTTATTCACAATACCTTAAATTACAATATCCTCCAAAATTAACACACTTGTATGATTAAATTACAAGCCAGTTCGAGAAAAGTTAATATTAAAAAAAAACTAAAAAAAAAAAGCAAAAGGGGGAAATTAAGAGTTGCAAGAGGTTCGTATGTTTCTCTCACCGGGGTTCCAGAGAAGCTGGACGGCTATGCTGACTCTCCTCCTCTCCCCTCCAGAAACGCCCCTCACATAGTCGTTTCCCACCCTGGTGTGAGCACACTGCCGCAGCCTCAGCTCTGCGATGACATCATCCACCTGTGACCGAAAACAGCACAAACTTGGTCACATGTAACTTATACAATATGTCTTCAACAGCACGTAGAACTGTTTTTTCAGCACTCTCAAAAATAAAAATACAATACTTGCACTGCCATCACATCTGGTCCAAATGGAGATTTGATGTGTTATTATAGGAGCGTGACCTCTCAAGTGTGAGGCCAGTGTATGCATCATAAAGAGTCCTCATATTGTGTGCATTATCTGCTTGTTTTAATCTCACCCTCTGGTCCCTCTGAGCCTGAGTGAAGTGGGTGGGGAGCCTCAGCTTGGCAACAAAGGCCAGAGTTTCCCGGACAGTGAGGTGAGGAAGAAGGCGGTCGTCTTGGCGGACGTGAGCGATGCTCTTCTTCACCAGCTGCGGCGTGTTGGGCTTCCCGTTAATTAGAACCTGACCGGATGTCATTGCACCGCCCTCATCGCGACATGTTATTATGTCCAGCAAAGATGTTTTCCCACAACCTGGAAAGAGAAGATTATCTCATTTAAAGCAATAATGAAAAATCAAACGAAAATCACTACACGAGTCAAAATCAGAACGAAGCAGTGAGCCGTGTCAAAAGGCATGGAGCCAACGTCAAGAAGCCTGAGGCATTGATTGGTCTGAAAATGTAGCAGATGTTTTCTTCCCTTCTTTCATAGTTCATGCAGCTGGATAAAAAGATAACGTTTTTATTGTTGTGCAATATGTTTCATGTTGTAAATGTGAAATGTGCTGCTGACATGAGGGAAGCTGGAACAAATGACATCTTGATTAATCAGGGTATGACATTTATAACCCTGATTAGAAACTGTATTACACAACAGCCGTATGTGTGTGTGTGTGTGTGTGTGTGTGTGTGTGTGTGTGTGTGTGTGTGTGTGTGTGTGTGTGTGTGTGTGTGTGTGCGCGTGTGTGCATGTGTGTGTGTGTGTGTGTGTCACCTGAGCTGCCAATGACGGCCAGCATTTGCCCGCTGCGGACTCGGAGGCTGAGCTTGTTGATGGCTGTCTGCTTGTCCCCTTTCATCTCCCACGGCATCTTGAACTCCGATAACCTCTCGTACCACGGGATTTGAGCCGCCGTGTCCACCTGGGAGCACAAAGACACACACACATGCACACACACACAATTAAGACAAATGTATACAGCAACACGTGCAGTAGAAGATGCAACAGTTAAAAGCTGAAGATAAGTGTGCATGAGAGCAGTTACCTCATAGTGCAGGTTGTTGACTTCCAGTTCATTGCACCCTCCACTGTAGGTGAAGTAGAGGCTGCTGTCTTCCTCAGAGGTGAACAGCTCTGTGTCTTGATGCTGTTCAAGAGGAGTAGATAGGTCGACTAGCTTTAGAGAGGCGAGCACTCATACCACATTTTTATCTGTGTCCATATCGAGAAGAACAAACTCAAAGTCAAGATCAGCAAGAACTCTTTTTATTTGATTTTAAAAGCATTATGTTAATATATATTAATTGTTTTTTTTGTTTGCATGCTCACTGTATCTGTTCAAATATTTTGAAAAAATTATACAGTGCTACGGTATCTGCAATTTATATTATACTTTATCAACTCATTTAATGTACGTTTTAATTACTCATTTATTTAATGATGTAAGAGCATGTTTGAGTGCATCTGTGTGTGCAAATAGTTGCCAGAGACCTTTTGTGCCTCCAGAGTCCATTTGACAATGTCATTAAAATTAACATTATGTAATACCTAAATAAAATAAAGTCAGAATGCAGCACGTGCTCACATCACATCTGCTGTACACTAAACAGTGTTACGTTGTAATAACTGTACATGTCATGTCAAATAGCTGGTGTGACTTCTAGTGACATGAACATAAAGTGTTCAGACCCTTCTGGTTCCTTTTCTTCGTCACATTAATCTACAGATGTTATTTCTGTTGTTCATGCATGTTTCCATTGTTCATGCAGCTGTTCTAACGAGTTATTGTCAGATGTGATAACTGAAATATTACAACAAAGCCTGAGGAAAGCTTCTGTCGCCAATGCTTTCAAAGCATACTAAAACAATTATAGTGCTGATGTTTTCAGAGTTATGGAGTATGGACTCTCAGATATAAATGGCCTGATGAATAGAAATACATATTTTAAGCATTCGTGGTAAAATGACTGCTTTGATATCAAACATTTTGGCTAGAAATATTAAAGCAATTGTTTTTTTATGTTGATTTCTTTTCAAATTGCGGTCCTATGTTGAGGGACATAATCACTCAAACTGGACTCTTTTGACCAGAATACCCACATTATTATATTCAATCTGACTCGGCACACAGCCATAGAGTTCAGAAGCTCAGTGGTCGGTGGGGAAGAAAGGAATCAAAAGAAAGTTTAGAAATGGTGGTTGATTTAACCAAAGTATGTCTGTGTAATAGCAGAGGAACTTAAAACCAGTGACCCCATGTAATGAACTGACCTGTGAGGAGCCGTATGCATGGTTGAGGCCAGTATCTGTGTCCATAACGATGCAAGTTGCTGGTTGATGTTTGAAGGGTCAAGAGGTCATTGCCCCTCTTTTCCTTCCTCTGTTAGGTTGCTCTCTTTTTCTCTCTATGGGTTTCTGCCTTTGTTGCTCGTTGTTCGTCCGTTGTTCCTCTGTTCAGAGTTCCTTCTCCCTGTTAGATCGGTTGACTCCAGTCCAGCTGAATCTCCTCTTGTCTCCTCCTTCTGTCTCAAAGCGTCTAAACTCATGTCATGTCAGGTCTTCATCTGCTCTGTCCCATTACTCGTAACCTTTCTGGTCCACAACTTGAGGACTGAAGCGAGACAGTCAGCCAGTGAATCTACTTTTTTTTTTTTTTTTTTGGTCTTCTTTATAGAGCTCCAGATCAAAGTTCTCTGAGATAACACAGCGTTCACTGTGTGTTTATGGTTCCTAAAAGAGACGCCACTGCTCTCGCACTGCAGCTCTGACCGGGCAATGGGTGCAAAGAAACAAAGTCTGTAAGACAACTCATATTTAGAGCGGACCGGCCGGGGACATGAACACATTTTATTCAATGCAGTCGGTGGAGCCGGAGAACGGGAGCAAAGCCAGAGAGTCCTTCAAGTTTGTGTCGGAAGGGAAGAGAGATGAAGGAGAGGAGCGATCAGAGCCCTCCTGCTGTCTCAGTGTCAAGAAGATCTCCTACACAGTCAGGTAAAGAGTGTGCAAGAGGATGACTGAGAGACAACAATACTCTGAGAATCATTACTCATCACTATGCTCATATTGAGTCAAATGATCTACAATTTTATGATGGCTGGAGAATAAATGTAACGCAAGAGAAGTTGCAACATTTTGTCTATACGTTGTGTCAAATAATGCACACTGCTGATTGGTGATGAACACATATATGTGTGTGCGTGTGTGCGCGTTTTCCAGTGAGCGTGTGGGACCGTGGTGGGACTTACCCACCTACAAGAAGCGATGGACTCGTCAGATCCTCAATGATGTTTCCTTCCACGTGGACAGCGGGCAGATTATGGGCATACTCGGCAACTCAGGTTCGCTCTCAGCTCAGTCCAAAGAGCAAAGTGTTTAAACACAACAGAAATAAACCAATCCAATAAATTGCGTATTTTTAGGACCATTAAGATACATTTTTAATGGAGTGTTACACACTGTTACATATTGAATACGAGGGTAAATAAAGGCAATGCAACAGAACCTTTTTATTAAAAAATTTAAAAAATCCTTCTATTGCCAATCTAAAAATGCTCCGAGATATGTGACCACATATTTTAATATTGTATGTCATATGTATCCGTGTGCGTGTGCGTGTGTGTGTGTGTGTGTGTGTGTGTGTGTGTGTGTGTGTGTGTGTGTGTGTGTGCGCATCTTGCCTTGTAAAGGCTCAGGAAAGACCACATTGCTTGATGCCATCTCAGGGAGGATTGGAAACTGTGGCACACTGTTGGGTGAGGTGTTCGTTAACGGCATGAAACTGAAGAGAGAAGAGTATCAGGACTGCTTCTCTTACGTGCTGCAGGTAACGCGCAGACATAAAGTGCATACTGAATAAACACAGACATAAGTTATTTGTAACCTCAAGAAATAAATCTAGTTTTCTGGATGTTTTAAACTGGGCCTTCAGCTCACCCCAACAAGATAAAAATACAATCAAACATCCATTGTTTGTAGAATGGGGCTGGAACCAGTGTGTGAAATGCATCTTCTCAAAAGCAGCATAAAACTGCTGAACAGCAAATAAAGAGTGTGAACGGTGGTTGAAAATAGTTAGCACCTAATCCAATGCACATTTCCCTGTGCCCTAGGTCTCATCAGGTGAAACTTTGCCCCACGGTATCACATGTAGGTGGCTGCAGACAGTTTGTGTGTATTTAAGTGGCCTGTGTGGTTAACCACCATTAATACCAAACTCGATGAACACACACCATTTTGCAAAAACTCCTTAAAAAGGTAGCCCTGGCCTCTGGATGAAATTAACTAAAGGCCCTTGCTGGCCTCCTCATACACTTAATCTCTCAATGAGAGGTGCTCAAGTGTATCCAAAACTTGAATTAAAAATACTGGCTTAAAACTGGCCTTGCTTCCTTTCAAATCATCTCCCTCTTCTAGCTGATAGCACCCCTCCTCTGCGCTCTAAGCCTTGTCATTAACTTCCCCTGCTAAGCTGTAGATGAGGAGGTGATATGAGCTCCTGATATTAAAGTCATTCAGATGAGCGACTGAGGAGTAGTGGGATTGGGAGGCGCCATGTGTTAATTGAGGCAGACAGCAGGTTCAAGGCATAAATGTGTGCATGTGTATGTGTGTGTGCATACGTCTGGGGCAGAGGTATGTTCCAGTCGGCGTATATGAATATACAAATATTCAGACTGCTGTTTGTGCCCTATATGGATGTAAACTTGCAGGGATGTGCAGCAAAGATACTGTCGATAAATACTCTGAAATCTACACTTTTCTGTTGCTAATAGTGTGAAGCATCATGCCAGAGACACGTTAGGTTTCATGATATACTAAAGTTTGAATACTGATGAAGAGACAAGAGGAATATGGAGGAGATAAAACTGATATTGCTTCTTCTTGGAGATTAATTACTATGTGTTAACCATAGTCTTGTTACTCATCTCCCTTGTAAGGAAAAATATTAGGAAGCTATTTTACAATATATTCTGAATATATCCTTAATAAATTGTGTCTGCCTCACTGCATCTCTTACTTGTTTCTTGCCATTTCTTATATTTCCTTACTCTCTCTGTCTGTTTCTTTTCCAGAGTGATAACTTGTTGAGTTATCTGACAGTGGAGGAGACTCTGACCTACACAGCTCAGCTGGCCCTGAGGAAACACTCGGCCAAAGCTATAAAGAAGAAGGTGACTTTTGAGAGCCTCTTCTGCTCTTTCCACTCAATCTGATTTCTACAGCTGAAGCATTTCTCCTGGCTAGAGAAAATATGTTTACTATTCCAAATAGTCACAGCTATTTCAAAGAATGTTATTTCCAACATCAGGATAACTAAGAATATAAACTAGATATAAACATTTCTTTAAAGGTCAAATCAGTTGGATATTTTATGTAACTCTATGTAATTGTAAAAATGTTCTTTGCTGGTCATCAGCACCGACACTCACACGGCTGGTGTGTTTACCATTTTAGTTCAATGCGAAAGGATCTTAAAATCAGACCTTTATAGGTTATACATGTGCAACTGGAAAGCCTATGTTCACAATCTTCAAATAAAAAATGTAAACCCAAATGTAAACCTCCTGACCCTCACTCAGAAATACTCAAAGAGGAGTAGTACACCGGAAATATTTCTACTAATTAGAACTATTAGGAACATTGTTTACAGTCAGCCTTTGTTGGCAGGTTTCTTTATTCATAGTCAGCTGACTCTTGACCTCTGCCTCCTGTGCAGGTGTCGGCGGTGATGGCCGAGCTGAGTCTGAGTCATGTGGCCCGCAGTGTTATTGGAGGCCGCGTTTTCCCAGGGATCTCCGGGGGCGAGAGGAGGAGAGTCTCCATTGCCGGCCAGCTACTTCAGGACCCAAGTGAGTACCTCTACAGCTGGGAAATATGAGCTTTATATGAACTAAAGGGTGCTAGTGCTGCTGATTTTTTAATACATGTAAAAGCCATTATCTCTTAAATCCTTAAAGCTTTACAGAATTCAAATGAGGAGATGTGGAGGAGATAAACTGAAGTATTAAAGGTGATCACACATGGGATGAGGATTATACAAAAAGAGCTGTGGCACAGTATGAGAAAGTTTTGCTCACGCTGTTTAGTAAATGATTAGATATAACACATGATATTTCATACATATGCTGTTGGAAGCAACAGGACTGGCGGCAGGACTGAGCTATCAAGAGAACAGAAGAAAGTTCACTCAGAACCCATCTCTCCCCAAAGATATTTAGAAGTCCATGCTGAGAAACAAAAGGGATGTAAGTAAGAGAGGACTCAGGAAAGGACAGAGAAAAGGACAGAGGGAGAGATGGAGAAGCATAATGAAAGCCTGGGTTATCACACCACAAAGGGAATGAGCAGAGACCCACCTGTGTGTGTGTGTGTGTGTGTGTGTGTGTGTGTGTGTGTGTGTGTGTGCGTGCGTGCGTGCGTGCGTGCATGCGTGCGTGCGTGCGTGCGTGCGTGCGTGTGTGCGTGTGCGTGCGTGTGCGTGCGTGTGCGTGCGTGCGCTTGTGCTCATCCCAGGTATAGTTTATCAGGTCTACATTCCTCCAGGGAGATTGAAAGGTCTCAGTCCTCATTCAGGATTAGACTGGCCATGGAAACACACACACACATAGAGTCACACACAGAGTAATGAGGAGTTCCCATTCGCTGCCTCTCCAATCAACCAGGAAATGAATTAATCTCACAATTAAAGCATCTGCTAATTCCACTTTGCTTTCATAATGCAAAGAGGCAATCTTTTAATTGTCCTAATTAGAGTAATTAACACAAAAAAAAGGACTCACTTATCTCCACAAGTGAAGTCGGCCCCGCTGAGAGTCCTGCATGTGCCACTTAATAAAAAGTACATTTAAAAGTTTCCAACTTAAAAGAAGAAAAAAAAAGTTATTGTCCTGCCTTTTTCGATGCGTCAATATGTGACAAACCTGCGTCATTGGGGTGATGTCATTGCAGGGGTGATCCTATTGGATGAGCCGACCACGGGCCTGGACAGCATGACCGCAAATCAGATCGTGGTGCTGCTGGCAGAGTTGGCCAGGAGGAACCGCATCGTCATCGTAACCATCCACCAACCGCGCTCCGAGCTCTTCAGGGTGAGTGTCCAGATAAACTTAAGAAAAGAAGAAAGAGTGGCTCAAGTCCGTTAAAACAATACCTATGTATGTACATCAAAACAGCTTTTGTTTCCTGTCCATACTGGACCTGAAGAGATCTCCTTATAATGAGATTTTAATGGAAGTGATGAGGGACAAAATCCAATGTCCTTCCTCTGTTAGTCAAATTAAGAGGTTATCTTCAAAAGTTACAACCTTATAAGTATGTAATTTCCTCTCTTTGTTTCGACAGACGTTTCTTAGCTGAGCTGCAGTGGAGGGATAGAAACACTATAATAACTTCAGCTAAACTTTAGAAGTCATTTTCACTCAGAAAGAAGGTTTTGGATTTTGTCCTCCATCTCTTACATTAGAAAGACAACGTTTTGCTGCCATGATGGACAAAGAAAACATTTACAGCAAACAAAAACTATTGCAATGTACATGTGGGCATGTCCTTATTGTTTTCAGACTTGGAAAATATCCTATAAACACAGAAAACTCACCATTTTCTACCGAGGCAGAAGATCATGCTCTAGGTTAGTTAGTTGATCGCCATGCTGAAGATATTTAACTATTTTTGGTGTGTGTGTGTGTGTGTGTGTGTGTGTGTGTGTGTGTGTGTGTGTGTGTGTGTGTCAGGTGTTTAGCAGGATAGCTATCATGAGTCGTGGGGAGCTGGTGTTCTGTGGTCAGCCCGAGGAGATGGTGGACTTCTTCAGCCAATGTGGATACGAGTGTCCAGAGTACTGCAACCCCTTTGACATCTATGGTACTGCATGCTATGATCCTGTACTGTAAACTAAAGTCGCACAGCTATAACAAAAAAAAATATATAGACATCTTGACAATATACAGTATGTAAAAGAATAAGGTGCGCATTGAACATTCAAATATTCAAATTGCTGTGATGTCAAACAGTTGACTTCACCTCGGTGGACACACGCAGCAGTGAGCGGGAGGCAGCCACCTTCAGTCGCATGCATGAGATCACGTCATCCTTTCAGAAGTCTGCCATCTTCCAGAGCATGCTGGGAAAAGTGGAGCAGAGCCTGCAGCGGGTGGACAAGCCGGCCATCCCCTTTAAGAGCAAAGAGTCACCGAGCGGTGCAGCCAAACTTGAAGTTCTGCTCAGGTCAGCCCTTCAATCCCCTTGTGTAGACGTCACCTATAAAGGCAATAATGAAAGACTGCCCACTAAAGAAATGATATGATTATTGCGTAGATTTATTCATCTCATACTCTTCTTGTACATACAAAGACATGTGGTAATCGTTTCTGTATCATGTTATCTCTGACTCTTTTCTGTCCCTCTCTTTCAATTCTCCCTCTCGCCCTTTGTGTGTTGCTATCTGAATATGTACCCGAGGACACGTACCATTGCATGTGTTCACATGTGTTTTCATGTGTTTTTTTCTGTGTGCAGGCGGACGGCAAGAAACCTGTCCCGAGACAGAATGGGTGTTCTGATGCGCTTGTCTCAGAACCTGATCTACGGCCTCTTTGTGGCCTTCTTCGTGATACATTTAGACAACGACGTCACCAAGGGGGCCGTGCAGGACCGCATTGGCATCATCTATCAGAGCATCGGAGCTTCGCCCTACACCGGCATGCTGAATGCTGTAGCGCTCTGTGAGTTTCACACCATACATCTGCACAGAGCGGGGGAAAACATATTTTTACTTTTTTATTTTTAAAGCATTTCAAGTTTTGACAGAGGGATCATTATTCAAAAACTCAAATCAAGCATTTATACGCTCTGTGCTGAACTGGTATGACACCAAAACAAACTGGAATGTCCAAGGACATTTAACTTCAAGTGATAACATCACACAAAATATCTACAAAAGATGGATATGATGACTTTAGGGAAATTCTGCAGTGGATGAAGTGTGTGTGGTCTATCACCTGAGTCAAAGTTAAATAGCGTGTTTGAAACGTCGTTATCTCAGCCGTGTAAGCTCGCTTATCTCTCCTTCAGTGGGTGAAAGGGGTCGGCTGCCTGCAGTAGTTTTGTTCCCTTCAGCAGAAATGTGTGAAGTCTAGCTTTGATTTTGAAAGCTCCCAAAGAGACTTCATGTACTTCAGTGTCTCTCGTAGGTCAGAGTAAAAGATTAAGTGATAAGTTGTAAGTACAGTACTAGTGTTACAGAATAAAACTACAGTTGGTCATCATCACACTGTAGTTGCAGTTTGCATTTGCAGTTTACCTACAGAGGCAGAATGACCTTTACTCCATTTAGAGATCGCTGAACCCGAGAGCCTTTTAGACCTACACCCATATCGATATTATCTGGTTCTATATGTGTGTTAATATTTATAGCAGCTGAGATAACATCAAATACAGATAAACGTTCACACATGTACTGCATAGACAGAGATAAACAACTATTTTAGGACCTGTATTGATGGTAGGGTTTCATGAACTTTATTTATTTTTAAAATAATCTTGTGGTATGTATTGTTTTAACTTAATATGTACACAGCTTGGATACTCTTGTTTTTTATATCTCAGTGAGATTTTTTTTCAAGTTAAACTAAGGTTAAAACAGGCTAAACGGATGTTAAAATGTGTTGGCAATAGGTAATAAGGCCTTAGTATAACATATCTTAATATTAATTTTATACATAGAGTGAATGTTAAAAGATGATGAACCTGTGAAGGATATTGGCGATATGGGGTGATTATCTCTTCTCTGTCTTCAGCTGACAGCTGAGTGTACAATCTTAGCTTTAGGCCTCTGGCTGTCACAGATACTGAGGATAAGAGATGTGATAAAACACTGGGCTGAGCAGAAGTCAAACTTGAGTTAAAAAGTGATTAAAAGCACTCCACAAGCACCCAAACAGCCAGAAGCAGTGGTTGTGAATGGCATACTGACCTTGAATCTTACAGATAAAGACTGATAGGAACAGGTTTACTGAGTTGTCTGAATGAAGCCAAGAACATCTGCTAACTGAAACATGGACTTATGGCAAACGGCCAGCTTCAGACATCAAGAACCTGGCTTGTTGGAGCAGGCATGAGGTCTTCATGCAGCATGTTATGAATTAACAAGTATTATTACAATTTCTAACATATTTATTGAAGTAATTTAAGAGCTTCGTGGGCTTCCAGTATTAATGTTTCTCCTCTTTTCCACTCCTCCCATTATCTTCTCCCCCTCTGCTTTTCTCAACAGTCCCGGCGTTGCGAGCCATCAGTGATCAGGAGAGTCAGGATGGTCTGTACAGTAAATGGCAAATGTTCTTAGCTTACATCTTCCACATCCTGCCCTTCAGCATCCTGAGTGTGTTCATCTTCACCTCCTTCCTTTACTGGTGTGTATTTGTTCGCCATGGGGCATCATAGGTTCAATAGATTTCACATTCAATACGTCCACCTTGTTAACTGCCCCACAGGTTTGTTTTATTAATAGGCCTCTACCAAACTGTTGAGATGTTGCTTCATGGCAAAAGTTTTAATATACATTTACAAATATCTTTTTTTGTTGTTGAAAATTACTTTTTTGAAGAAATAAATCAGACTTGCTCTTAGGTTTTTTGGGCATCTTGATGAAAAGTGTGTGTGGCCTTGAACCAAACTATCATTTGCAAAACAGAAAGAAAAGAATTACAAACAATGTGCTGTTAAAATAGTAGTATTATGTTCGCATACAAAGATCAATTTGTTACAATGGAATTAGTAGTAGTAGTAGTAGTAGTATTTGCAGTTACTGGTAGTATTTTCACATATTTTACAGATGATATCAGCAAAATATTCAACAAAAACAATACTTAATAAACATTTTTAAATGTATTATTTTGGCATCAACAATAGTTTGATAAAGCATGTTTTTAGAAAATTGTTTGACCCTTATCAAACCCTTTTTGTCTCAGTAAGATCTCAAAAAACTTTAATGTCGAAAAATGATGTGCACCTTTGAAAGGTAGGCCTAACAGAGTCCTCATGGGGTCTGCAGTGTTTGTTACAGCAACATCTAGTTGATGTTTTAGCCTGAATCGAGTTAAATTCAACACATTCTTCACTAACTTCTATCTTTTGCCCCTGATCCTCTCAGGACAGTGGGGATGCACCCTGACAGCATACGCTTCCTGTGTTATTCTGCTGTCGTCCTGGTGCCACACCTTGTAGGTGAGACAAGTAGACTTACATGGACGAGCTCCCAAGCACATATTAACTGTCATCGTCTATTTCTTCAAAGTGAAGGATTATAGCGACATGCTAGTCTGCCTATCTCCATGTTTCATATCCTATAACTCTAAAAACTTCTGTCTTTATTGCCAGTTTGCCGTCAACACTGACAGGGATAGACCATATCAGTTTTAGAAACACAAGTATACAAATGAGTTGGACTTGTCACGTTTCCACTGTTAATGGCTTTAAGTTGCCTGTATTATATATATATATATATATATATATATATATATATATATATATATATATATTTTGTTTTTCCTCAGGTGAGCTGTTAACTGTGGTGCTATTGGGAGTGTTCCACGACCCTAACATGGTCAACACTGGAGTGGCTCTGCTCAATATTGCAGGGATCTTAGTGGGATCTGGCTTCCTCAGGTGAGACAGACAATATGTTTTCAATTTATCTAGAATGTTTAAGTAACTTTAAGCCAGGCCTGTTGTGATTTGGACCTTGAATAGGCAATAAGCTCTTCAATGTGAATGAAGGCTCCAGGTAACGCACCTTCCTCTTCCTCTCAACAGGAGCACCCAACAGATGCCGATGGTCTTCCAGTGGCTCAGCTACCTGACCTTCCAGAAGTACAGCTGTGAGCTGCTCATAGTCACCGAGTTCCACGGACTCAACTTCACATGCAGTAAGTTTTTACCGTGATGGGACCATCTTCTGCTTCCACTTACCCTGAGAATGATTAAGGAAAATGTAATTCACTTCAATCGTTTCCTCTGTCAATGCTTTTACAAGTGCTCTATGTAATGAATGAGCTCAGTGTTCACGACAGACTGAAGGACACTCATTGGCTGTTTTGGGAACTGAAGCCGTCTTTTAAACCAGACAAATCGTTCATGTTTTCCCTCTATTGTGTTGTGCTGTTGCAGATATTTCCAAACCTTTGCCGGGAGCCTGTATGATCACTCAAGGCAGTCAGATCATCGATGAGGGTTATCCTGGCGCTCTGTCCCGATACACACTCGACTTTGTCCTCCTCTACTCGTTCCTCCCTGCTTTGCTGCTGCTGGGCATGATCAGCTTCAAGATCAGAGACAAGCTTGTACGTCACTAAAACCACAGACACATATTTGTGAGGGCCAGTGGGGTCTTTTGTTTAAAACTGCAATTTGTCTGGTTGAGAAGATGTAAAACAGATTTACAGTATGACGTTAGTCTGAGAAGATGAGGAATACTGAAGCACTGCAGCTCCTGCTAACATGCATCATCTGTGGCTGCACCCTTTCCACTAACATGCTCTGTATAAGCACTTTTACAGAATGAAGTATTATAAAAGGTCAGAACAATGATAAAAAGTACAGACATTTTCTCAAACAATGCCCGTGCAGGATGCAAAATGTACAGTACAGCAGGGTTAAATGAATCTATAATATCCAATATCTATGGACATTATACCACCTGATATGCAGCTAAATAACGGAATGGTCCTTGTACTAAAAAACACCAAACCTGCTGCTTTAACACTGAATGGGCTCAAACAACATCTGAGATGGGCCGCACAGATTCTACTTAAGGTCTTGTATATATCTGCACAAATTAATTATTTTCACATAAAAGTATATACAAAGTGGTACGTGTAAACTAAAGCTCAAAATATAAATCACCAGAATGATTCAAATGATGGACCAAAGTATCAAAGGAATTTCCACATTCTAAGCATAAAAATGTCCCTTACGTATTTCCTTGTTTAAATTTTTTTTTTAATTTATCATGAATAGGAAGTGATGCTTATTGTAATATTGTAAAATTGTTTATTTTTTTAGAGAACATTTTATCATCAGTATACAAGTAGTTTTGTTTTGTTTAAAATAGACACAATGACACAAAAGGAAATAAATAAAGCAAAGTGTATACTGTATTTACATTGATATAATTTGTTGTGTATGTGTGTGTGTGACCATAAAGCTGGTTGTCTCTCATGTCCCCAGCTCCAGTCCTTTCCATGACTTAGATGCATTCCTCTTATACTGCTCCAACTCCTGAAAAACAAAGAGAAAAGAAAAAAAACATTACACCTTTTCTTCATCATTGAAGTAACATGAAAAGAAGGCAGTTGTTTAGACATACGCTATAATGCATAAATGCCTGCAAATTCATGATAGAAAACAAGGTTTTGTTCTCCTCTACAAATATATAAAAGTAGATATAAGGCACAAATAACATTATGTTTGTAAAACCAGCAACATGTGAAGCATTTAAACAACACTGCATTATATCTAAACAATTCAAGAACTCCAAACATCAAACATACATTTCTTTCATGAGTCATTTTGCCATTTCCTCCCTGTTGATCTACAAAGACATTAAAAAATAAAAGTAGTTCTGCAAGCCAGCTCCACATAACGGAGAACTCAAATTTAACAGAAATATTGAAAACCTCTTTTATTAGTTTTTGCATGAAATGCAGAAATGACCATGTCATATATTTTTATTTTTTAGGGTAACACAGGAATCTGCAGTTATTTTTTATATAGCCATACTTGTGTAATATAGAAAGGCAGGTACATTCCTTCCAATGGCAACGCCAATGTGGTAATGTAACAAGATATGCAGCAAAGGCAGGAATGAAAAAGGCTGCCTTCTACTAAACATGGACATAAACAAAGCAGGATGCAAAGAAAAATTTGCATGCAAATGTTTTATGGAGGAAGGAAATGCAATCACAGCGTTTGTTAGACCTCGATGCGCTGTGAATACTTTTATAATCCAGATAGGCAGAAGAGTCTTTCGGGATTCTAGAAATACCTTCAAAACTGATAAGTGATACTTATTGTTAAGTGGTGTTCTGGATGTTTAAAGATGATAGTGAATGATCTTTGTGACCTAAATGTATTGATAACACCCACAAAGTGGGTCTAAAAGTACACAACCTCAGGAAGGTGGGTGACCTGACATGTAAATGGACCTTCACTAACTTTTCCTTTATACATGTGCTCTGTTGGTGTAAACCTTTACCCCATTTATCTTAGTGGTTATCCAGACCAATTACATTGTCAGTCAGCAATAACAGCAATGTGAGGTTACTAAAGTGCAAGTACCAGAGTGGCACTGCGACGAGCCGCCAAGAACACTACTGATATCTGAGTTTATAACCAGGATATCTTCCAGCCTGTTACCGAGACCTTGATACTGCTACAGACTGCTTAAGGACAGAAGGTTACTCCAGAACATTGACCTTGATTTTGGAGCACAGAGTTCAAGACAGAGCTCAACAGAAGATCTGCCATCTCTCTGATAAAGTGGACATTCTTATTTAATTCAGCTGATCCATTTGTGTTTTTTTATGTGACCTCAATTCACCAAAATAAGCTAAAGTTATATATATATAAATAATATATATATATATATATATATATATATATTTAAAAAAACGAGTGTAAATGCAAGAAATGTCATACATAACCATTATTAAAATTATTATCTTGAGCACACTGAAATATCCCCCTGTCTGAGCTCTC
Organism: Taurulus bubalis; assembly: GCF_910589615.1. Lineage (NCBI taxonomy): Eukaryota > Metazoa > Chordata > Actinopteri > Perciformes > Cottidae > Taurulus > Taurulus bubalis. The sequence goes on from NC_136602.1 coordinate 7,539,274, forward strand.
ATTAAATCTAAACCCTTAATCAACTAGAAAATGTTGTGTCGTATTGTCGACACTACTCCTCTTCATTTCCCTCCTAATCTTTTTTAATCTGTTATCTTCCTCAATACTTGTTCCTCTTCACAGTGAGGTCAAAGGTCACAAAGCACAGATAGTTCTGGTTAACACTGAATTATCATCATACTACAAACTCACGAGTCATCATGACACTGATTGCAGTAGTTTATGATGTGCTTTGCCATAGTATAAGAGTTCATAGTTTACATGTGCAGATGTAAAGTAATACTACACAAGCATGTGATTGTTCAAGATGACCTACCTGGTCTTTCTGGGCTCTCATGGCATCAATCTGAAGCTCACTGTACTGTGGGTCTTTGGCTGGATCCTTTAATTCCCTCTGCTCACTGGTATTGTGCTAAGACAAAGTCAGTTAGATGGACAGAGATATATTACAAATGAGAGTTAACAAAGGTATTTATTCATGTAAAAATGCATATGTATGAGAAGTAATGCTGTGAATATGATTGTCCAATGTGAGGGTGTTCATTTTCTTAAAAGGTCTAGTGTGTAGGATCTGGCGACATCTAGTGGTGAGCTTGCATTTTGCACCAAACGAAAACTTCTCCCGTTTGGGGGAACTCAATCAAAAACAAATTCATCTAGAGCAAATGTTTATTTTATCCGTTCTAGGCTACCGTAGAAACATGGCGGTTCAGGGAACGAAAACACAGCCATTCTTATTTCCGGTTGACTTTCCACTAAATAAAATATGCTGAATAATATTATTCTGCCAAGAGATCCCTCTAAATGCCACACACTGTACCTTTAAACATCAGAGGCTAAATCAGCTGCACTCTGCAATTCTAATGAAGACAAAGGTGCCGGTGAATTAACTACCTCTTGGGGGAAGACACGTTCGTAGACCTTCTTCCAGAGGTCCTTTGGGTTTTTGGCATGCAGAGATGTAATGTCCACATCAGTAGCATGAGGGGAACCTAAAGCAATACGAACATTATTTTAAGCAATCAACAAGCATCAAGGCAGAAGGTGGATCTAAATATTGTGTATATCTTTAAACACAGCACAGCAATAGCATTTGAATGACATCTAAATGCATTACTGCCTTTAGCCACCGAGTGATGCTGCACTCACCTATTTGGCTGAAGGAGTCGGAGCCTGCTGGAATGATGAGAGGCTTAGTGGAGTCACAGGACACAGTTTTCCTGATCACAACATTAAAAAAAAAATTAGAAAATACAACTAAAACCAAAGCATTCAAATTTACTACTGATTGGTGTACAGTCAGTATCCTCCTCACCCTCTGTCCAGACCGAAAGCCAGGTGGGAGAAGAAGCTCTTGGTTTTTGACATTAAGCTCTCCGACTTGATGTTTGTGAACTGACGAAAAGATTTAAAAAAAAAACAGGAGAAGAAAAAAACAACAAAACAAAAGTTGGATCAGCAACAGTTGAAAGAATGGGTGAATTTAATATGTAAGACAAAGCAAAAAAAGATAACGAAGTGCATCGAAAGTTATGTGAAATGTAAATATGTTGCACGTATAATCAAAACACACTTACGATAAGAGATGCCGCGTAGTAGTGGGCAACAAAACGCAGTGTTTTACAAACCACTTTCCTCTTGTCAGAGTCAAATTCCTGCAACACATATGGAAAAATAAAACTCTCCCTCAATAATGTGGGACACAAGTCATACCAGGATCTAAGAAGTTACAACAATGTAGCAGTGACCATAACACACCAGACCCTTTTACAACTCTGCCTAATAAACGTTTAAGTTGTACGAATAACGAGCACTTCAAATATCATAAAACATATGTAATTTAGCCACCAGAAGACCATCTCAATAGATAACACTTAGGTTGAAGTGTGTGTGTTTTACCTGAAATATATCATATTTGCTGCCAATAATCAGCAGCGGAACAGGAAAGGGACTGATCAGCTCTCTGTCCTGTTGACAAAGTCACAGTTTACTCAGGATACATGTATCATCTTACATCTGCACTGGGCAAAAATTATTAAATCAGCTTTTTATCTATATCTTATTTCAACTTTGTCTGGAGTGTGAGGTGTGAGATTTGGTGAACATTAATTTTTTAATAGCTGGTTTTCCCGATAATTTGAGACGTATAAACATTTTCCACGAGTCTAAAGCATGAGCTTTCCTCAGGAAGTACTACTTTGTGTTGCCCTCGAATGAAGAAAAGATGATCTGATATACTAGTGCGTGTAAAGAGCTGACGTCTTACAGGATAGTCTTTAGGGAACACGCGTGCTGCTGAATGAACAGGCGGCTGGTGTTTGGCTCTCTGTGCTTGTTGTGATTGGGAAGAGACTTTCTCCAACTGATTTTGTGCTGCCTGCAGCAGCTTTTCCATGGTTTCCCACAGGGCGTTGGGTTTGGACAGGTCCAGAATGAGGATGACTGAGAGAGAGCTGGGAAAAGACAGGACGGATTGCTTATCTTATTCAGGGTCGCGGGGGGACTTGAGCCAATTCCAGCTGACAGAGCAAAGGCAGGGTAGACCCTGGACAGGTCGCCAGGCTATCACATGGCTAACACATATAGTCATGTTCTGAACATGTAAATCATTGAAACAGTGAACAACCAGATCTCGGGAATAGTAACCTACCTGATGCAGACGGCAGTGATGGGGATCTGGACCAGGTCTGACAAAGAGGTCCCTCCTCCCAGTTCCCATAGGTGGGCTATGTCTTTGGGCTGAAAGACGAAACCAAGTTCAAGTTACACATGTAATAGAAAACCAGTAGGTTTGGATAAAAAGCAGTTCATGTCACATAAATTCACCAACTTCCACAGTGAAACTGGTGAATTGTTTCTCCATGTAATGGAGTACTGGTAGTTCTGGAGAATGAATGTAGTCTTTTATATCTCTCCACATGGGTTAACTTTCCACACAGCTCATTCTGATCAATCTAAATAAAAACACTTCATGGTTTGAAGAGGTCACAAATTAGCAGGACAAGTGTCCAAGACCAACAGGGCTTCCTTACTGTGTTGTGTCCTCGGGCCCGTCTGCCAAACGTGTACTCCAGCGCCAGAGTCGGCTTGGATGGTTCATCCCTGGTGGAATAGAAAACAGTATTAATGTTGTCAAACAACAAAGCCAACGCGTGAAGATCAATTTACTCCTATTTAGTGCTTGAAACCTAATCTTGCTGTGTTTTTTATCAAATGGAGTGTCATTGTTGTGCTGTGTCATCGGCTCTGTTCTCTGAAGAAGACCATGTGATGCAGCTAAAAGCTTTGACAGCTATTAAGTTTGATCTTATCAACGATGCATCCTGTTCCTGAAGGAACTCCCATGCTCGACACATTCAAATTAACGACTGCCATGTTTAATTGTGTTTTGTGTGAGCTGTGTTAGTTTAACAATACAGTTGTTGTTGTGAGCCTGGAGCTGCTTGTTTTGAGGTAGACCACACAAAGGCTCACCTGTCGAGGCATCTGAGGAGGATGGACGTTTTACCCTGAAACAAAAAGAAGCAAAGTTGGGCTCATAAGTCAACGTACAACGTATGCAGCTCGTAATAAGGCAGGAGTGCTTCCATGAGAAGGGGAGGAATGTCGGGTGTTTGTAGTGGACGGCGGTAAACAAACCCCGGCCTTGCTCCCCATGAGAAACACGGTCCTCTCGCTGACCGCCTCTCCTCGGTCCTCTTCCCCACCTGCAGCCTCTCGGCTGTGGACCTCCGCCGCCGCCTGCTCCCATAGCGTGTCGGAGCTGACAAATACAACACAAAAGAAAGAAAGAAACATGCTAGTATTCCTGATGATGTTATAAGTAAGAAAGTGCCCACAAAAACTGATCCTCACCTTATTTTTGGCATCAAATTTGATATGTAACCAAGTTTGACAACTTGACAAGCTAACAGCTAACAGCTAACTAGCTACCAAGGAAGGAAACCCGTCCAAACGTTGCCAGAGTAACGGCGCAGTTTGATGACGTATGGTTGTTACTCTCAATGAGCATCGTGGGAAATGTAGTAAAGGATCGGAATAAAGTAAGACTTGTATGCTCCATAACATTGTATAGCTCTAGTTAAATAAGTTAAACCATTACAGTTCATTAGGCATGAAGCAATTTCCTCTTTTTTTTGTAAACAAAAACAACTATGTCATGTTTGTCTTTTATGCTCGCAAATTTGGTGTCTGCTATAGAATACCAACTGTATCACGTTAATTCCTCTAATTATAGACCGCATTATATAGGTTATCCATGGGACACAATACACATTTAAAAACATAACATCTCAGTATAGTTGTTTGCCTTTGTGGGTCCCGAAAGGAAACATTACAATGTAACTACCTTAAATAGATAGATAGATACTTTATTCATCCCAAGGGGAAATTTGTTTTAGTAGTAGCAGCTTACAGACACAAAAATAAAAGGATGAAAGATATACACAGCAAAACTCAATATGTACAACGAAACAGCAGAGTATTAATTTAGGAGTTAAATTTAAACAATAGAGAAAGTGCAAAAATGTAAAGTATGTGTAGTGTATATGAAGTATATATAAACATGTACAGTGAGTAACAAATAACAAAAGTGGTGCTGTATTGATGTTGATTAATTAATTTACAGAGGATCTAGCCAGAGGTGACTTATTGTAAAGTCTTATTGCCGTGGGCAGGAATGTTTTCGGTCATTGTGACAGCGGAGCTGGATGAGTCTGGGTTTATTCCACGAACTGTTGTATGGCAAACATGTCTTTAAATACATGTCTAGTTTTAGAAAAAAATAAAATAAAACTAATCTCTCTTTTTTACTTTGTCACTGATATAATTCACACTCGAGAGCCGTTGGCGTTATCGCCCTGAGTGTTAACCACCTTCATGTTGAATCTATCTATCAATTTCAGTGAGTTGAACAATAAATGAAACCTGAAATAGTTTGGGAACACTTCTCTTTAATCAGAATAAAATAAAACATTTAAGTAGCAGACAAATAACATATCCCCCCCCCCCACCCCCTAGTTCAGTTGACTCACAAGCTCAAAAGCAGGTTGACAACTCCCAAGTTAAATGAAAACACATTTCAAATTACATTTTACAAAATGCTGTACATGAAACTACGGCATCAAGTTTATAGCAGAGACTTCTTAAAACGGAACAGCAGAGATCTTCAGTTAATCAAAACAAGGCATTTCTCCATGCAGTGATGATCTTTAAAATGTCCCTTGTTCATGACATCCTGAACTAGTTGAAATGTTGTTTTAGGTTAAATCCTTTAAATTGCAGCCGGATGATAGTGGCTTTTTTTTTTTTATGAAAAAGATGCAATGAGATGGTCCGTCATGACTTTCTCCTGGGCTGGTCACAATAAGGCACATTTTCTAGTAGAAGGTTCTCTCTAGGTCGAAGCACTGAGACGGAGAAAGAGAGAAAATAAATAGCGGACATTAGTAAATATTATTAGAATGTGATGATTCAGAGAGAATCAAGATTCCTGTTGTATATTCTTTGTAAATACACATTTTACTTTCTAGCATAGCACCAACATACACAGTTTCTTATCTCCAACATGTTCCATTTGCATCACACCCTCTCGAAGAACAGCTTCCACATTTGAGCCCATTTTGATCATCTGTAATAGCAAAAGGGTAAAGAACGTAGACAGATTATAAAACAGTGGCCCCCTGGGCAAAAACATGAAAACTGTCTCTCCTCATACACAGCGGTCCTCTGTTTGTTTTGCATCTTTTGCAGGTTAAACATAAATCTAAAGTACTGCTGTGCTTGAAAACTGCACATGAACATGCCTAAAATGCAGATCCAGACACTCTTCTTTAAAAATATTATACAAAATACTATAACAGTTCATAGTTATTGTTTTTAACATGCAACAAAAACATGGTCTTGTCATTCCAAGATAGTGCAACTCTATATTCCTTAAGTTTGCATTTTATTGTGAGATAAAGTGTCCAGCAACATCTTGCAAGGTACAAAGTTGCTGTGTCTGCCAATGGTTTGCTGTCTTTGTTTGTCTCTTTTAGGAAACCTATAATGTAGGGCTATTCTACTATGGTCAACTTTCAATCATTTTGTTTATTTTATTGTAAACATACCGCAGCCATCACCGTATAGCTTATTTAGAGTTATTTAAGAAAAATATATTGAATTGGACTGATTATCTGCAGATAATTAATATGAAAGGATTTAGATCAGGATTAAGAGCTACATGTCTACTACGTATGGGAGACCTCTTTAGTTATCAATTCATGACTCCAGCCAAAAGATGACATTGCAGTGCCATATGCACACATTTACTTAAATGCATAACTGATGTGGTGGGGCCAAATCAAATAGAATCTACATAAACAAATCATGTCACTTTAGGATGCACTTTGACTTTACCTTCATAATGTTTTCTTCTGACGTTTCATTTTTGTTTTTCTGGAACTCCTCATTGATCTTTAATCTTGCAGCTTTGTGGAAAGAAAAAAAACATAGATATGCATTTGATAGTGGAGAACATGCATCAAAGTTATCTACTGATTGGAAAGAGTTGGTAAACATCAACAAAGATCATAGCTAAAGACGTTCTTCTGCTGGGAATCAAACCATCATACCACATAACTCACCTGCCAGTGCTTTGGCATCGTCTTTGAATACAGCTGTCCTTGTTCTGTGCAGCGTTTTAAACACATTTAGGACCTGCAAGTATACAAACATTCAGCTTATAGCAACATCAGGACCCTTGACAGCTGTTCCTTGAATAGAAGCAGTTGCCAGCTATTTTAGTGATCCCAGAAACTCAACACATGCAGTCAAGTGTTTTTATAATCAAAACATCAAAATAAACGAACAGGAAAGATTATTCACTGACGTTATTTTTCATAAAAAATGATCATATCCTGTCCTCACCTTCAAACGAGTCCCCATCTTGACTTCTTTAGCTCACTTCCTGCTTAGAGGGGGCGGAACTAACAAACGTCCAATCAGTACAGAACTTTTAAATGACGCGTTTTTGTAGCCAATGAGTGTTCGCTGCAGTTTCACGAAGCCAAAAGCGGCGCTGGCAGGCGCCTCATCTGCGCAAACATGGCTGATGAAATGGCTAAAGCTCAGGCTGCCCAGCCGGGCGGAGACACAATATTTGGGAAAATTATACGCAAAGAGATCCCTGTACAACTGCTCTATGAAGATGACAAGGTATGCATGAAACACTTTCACTCATAAACACACGTTGGCTGCAATAAGTCACCCTGCTCCTTGCACGTGACGTCCAGATAAACGTTAGCTCTGCGCTAGCTTTGCATAAACTGCTGCTTTACTGTAATTTTGTAAAGTATGTGTAAATGAAGGTCGTTTATCACATATTTAAACACAGTTTACTCTCATACTAAACAGGCAATGCTAAGAAAGAGTAAACATAATGATATGAATTGATTAGTTTTTGTTCTGCATGTTATAAGTTATTGCTCATGTTGCATTTGCTGTCACTTGGCATCTGCAGACAGTTCTCTCTCCACCCCTCTGCCTGCTACTCCAGCAGAGCCTTTGAATAATGTAGACACTAGTCTACAGACTGTGGGCTTGCACGTGCTATTGTTGCTGTGGGCTCGATAATGGAATCAGAATACAAATGATACACAAATAAAACCCTTAAAATGTGAAGCTGCTTGTGTTTTAAGTTACCAGACCTTTTGAGAAGGCAACACCTACAAAAACAACAACAATGCTTGTCAAACAGGTTTCACTGCTTTGTGTTGTGTTTATTGGTTTGCAATTTATGTAACTACACATCAAATAAGAAAGAATAAATTATCCTTTATTAAATAAATAAATAAAAAATCACTTTTCACACTCCAGAAGTTGTTGTTGTCGTCTTTTATTTATTCTTATTATATATAGTTTTAAGGACTGACAGCCAGGGCAGATGCACTTCAATTGTACTTTTTTAATGTACATGGCCATACACTAGATCTTGATGTATACTTTAAATGAGGTGGACAACATATTAGCAACATCTTGCAGATTCAGCCAACACACAAACTACTAAAGAGGAAGTCACAATACACATTGATGGAGCATTTAATGCACAATATAATTCTTAATTTGTTTTATTTATATTTCAGTGTGTGGCCTTCCCTGATATTTCTCCTCAAGCTCCCACTCACATCCTCGTCGTCCCCAAAAAGCCAGTTGTTCAACTGTCAAAAGCGGAGGACAGTGATGCTGCGGTAAGTGTAATCATATGACCTAGATTTCATAAAATAATTTCTTCCCACTTTCAGTGATTTGTTCAACAAACAGACCACTAGATGGAACCCTTCACACAACGTAATGCTCTGTATGAACACTCCATTGTAAACCTTGGGCTGTCTGCTCATGCTTGTAAACGCATGTATTTACACTTCAGTGTCACTCATTCATTCTACCTCTGTCTCTTAGCTGTTGGGCCACCTGATGTTAGTTGCAAAGAAGTGTGCTGAAGATGCGGGACTGTCCAAAGGCTACAGGATTGTCGTCAACGATGGGCCGGACGGAGGCCAGTCCGTCTACCACATCCACATCCACGTCCTGGGTGGACGTGTGATGCAGTGGCCCCCCGGTTAACCGCCGTCTCCCGGCTCAGACCATCCTGCTATCAGTGTTCACGTCTGTTGTCTGACAATGTGGACTGTTTAACTTCCTCCAAACCGGTTTGTCGTAGGAAATAAGAGTGAAACAAAACCTACGAATTCAACAATTATAATAAAATGCACCTCACAACAACAGAGTCTTGTTTGTCTTTATCTAAAATTCCTCAAACAAGGCTCTTTTTTTTTTTTTCAGCCAAAGAAAACTGTTCATTTTATGTTATTCATTATTTTGCACTGTTGGGATTTCAGGCACCGCTGCTTGCTTTGTGCCTTTTGCAAGCATATAAGTGAAAGACCGAATTGGCCTGCTGCTACTGTTTCGACTCGAGTCACTGCGGTTGAAGAAGTCATGGGTCCGTGTACAGTGTGTTTTCTGCAGTAGAAGACCTGCCAGAACTGCTGCTGTGGGTCTCATTATAGTTTTCTATCAATGAGTAACACGTTGTCATCCGTTACCATGTGTTACACAAGAAGCCATGTAGGCACTCGCCTTTAGTAAAATAGGGTTTGATCCGTTGTACTAAGCACAGCACTTAGCTGCTGTAGTTTGAATATGCTCCTTGGTGCTTAAACATGTAATACCACATCAATAGTTTGTCCAGTCAATGGTTTCCATTTCTCTGTTTGAAAAGATTCAAACACTTAATAATGCAAATGTTTAACAGAGTTCAGGCATCACAAAAGGGTCACCAATGTCATTTGCATTTTCAGTTGAGGCCTGATTAATAGCATAGAGATTAGACAGGTCTTTTATTCAGTAAGAATTATTCAAATTAAATATGAATTAACTCTGCCTTTTCTTTTATTTAAAAAGTCCCTGTCGAGAGGTTTTACGCAATCCAGTTTTTGAATGATAACTACTGGTTCCTTGTCTGTCAGTGACGTTGACATCCCTGCCTGTGTATGGAGACAAAGCTTAATTTCCTAAAACAGAATCCCAGAGGAATTGTAATCTGAAGTCAGTCTTTTTTTAATGCCCAGTCAAATAAAAATAGAGAAACGAGTGAATGGCTTTGTTTTATTAACAGTAAGAAACAATGCAGATAAATGAACAAATATAAAATGCATGAAACATCCACAAAATATTAAACAAAAAATAAATAAAATGTTTTTTTCTTTACAAAAATGACAAAGCACGCTGATCAGATGACACATGTAGAATTAAAAAGTAAACATGTACCTTGCATTCACAGTCCCCTAATTTCACTTTTCTTTTGATAAAACTGGGGGAGGAAAAGCAAAAAGCAAAAAAAGGATGATTAGAGGCTTCGTTTGTACAGACAGAATAGTTCCAGAGAGGCAAGGCAATCACTTCTGATATTCTCTGTCAAACCATTTGACATTTAATGCAGCCTTTCACTGCTTCTTCACTACTTCTGTATGAAAAACACCACAATCTGATGTGCAAAATAAGAGAAATCTTTAAGACAATTATGTCTTTTTCTTTTCTTTCAATCAATACCCTTCTATAGACAAATTGGGCACTTTGAGGCATTGAAAAAACATTGTACAGTACAGTATAGAGAGAAGGAAATGAACATGTATTCCGGTACCTAAATTCACTAGTATCTAAGTACTAATTTACTGCCTTTAAGTCGTCTTACTCTAGAACACAGACTATAAGATGAAGAAAGGTTCAGAAAGTGGTTAGTCCCCGTAAAGTAACTAGAAAAGCAGCAAATGAGAAACGGGTTAAAGATGCGGTCTCTGCAATACGACAGTATCAGTACGCTGGAACTTCTCCCCCGGATGGATATAGAACAATGCAACTATATACACGGATATGAAGCCGCCTGTTTTCAAAGAGGTGTCCATGTCTACTCACTGACCTTCCTCAAAGATGCATTTTGAACCACAAAAAGCCTCCTCGCGTTATTTCCAAACATGACGTTAATTAAAACCAATTCCGGCAGATTTTTTGTGTGTACTGGTGACAAATAAATGAAATGTATTGTGAGGCGGTTCAAAGCATTAACAAGTAAAAGTCTACAATATCTACAACACCAGTATTCAAATATTAAAAACATTTTGTTTAGACAGTTATTTTCTTTGCTTCAATTTTTAAAAAAACACATGTCACATCACCTGTGACTGGAAAACGTATAAAAAAGCCAATTGGAAATCATAGTGAGACACTTGAGTGGATGCACTGCAGGAAATAGCTACGGACACTGATTCTCACAGGCCATGTCACATGGATCAAACAAAGATATGGCAGGAATGATTGAACTAGCGTTTCATTACAATGAATACGCTTTTTGAAGACGGGCGGACTGCAGAGGGTGAGACATATAAGACGAACTGCCATATTTTAAATAAAGATTCCCAGCTTTTGCACAACAGATGGATTTCAAAATGGCTCAACTGTTCAAAAATGGCAATATCAATAAACTTGTTAACTTTGGTAAGTGATTATTTTGTCTCAACATGATCATTGGTTTCCCAAAGGCTGTTACTATTGTTTAAAACTACTATTCAGTATTAGTAAGATCAACACAGACACCAACTTGCAGGAATAAAAGCTCTTAGCTCCTTCCTGGACATGCTACTGGAGTGAAACACTGTTCCAAACTACTGGGGAGAGAAAAGAAGGGAGGCAAAGAGTAAAACGTAATGGGTGAAAGAGAAATAGGCGAGCACTGAGATGGGGAGGCACTACAAATCCTTTTCAACAGAGTCAGTTTCAGAGAAGCATCAATGGACGGTTACAGTAATGAAAAACAAGTGAAATTCTGCTCGATTTATGAACAGTTTCAGGCATTAATCATGTCTGTATGACTGTGTGGTTTGTCAGAGTGGATACATAAGGCTGCTGAAATACTCTTTGTACTGAAAAAGAGCTTATAAATCACTGCAGTGTCTTGTGTTTCATCTTAGTGTAAATAGAACTTATTTTCCAAGTGTTATTTTACAATGCATCCTGTTTGTCTGAAAGTACTGTATTAAAGTTTTAAAAGTTGTTCTGTATATCATTTGAGGGGACGGGGTCTGCTACTATCGAGGATGTGTTTTAAGGCATGTCCTTAGTGTAGGTAGGGTCCAGACACGTGGAGAAGGCAAGAGGAGCAGAGTGGAGACTGTACAACCATAGAGATCTGTCCACTGAGAGCAGTCAGGCTGCTTTCTGTCCATCAGGAAGTCAAGTTGGCCGGTAAGCAGGAACAGTTTTACGTTGAAAAGCTCATAATATGACTCTATCCAAATCATTCATGGGTGAATTTCCGTTGAGGGCATCCACGATGCATCAGTTGAGAGTTTAGGTCAGTTGAAGCGCTTCATTTCCAGCCTGATCTGGTAAAACCTCAGCTAAATTGTGTTTGCATTATACCCATAATCCTAGATTGATGTAGTGAGCAAATGCTTCGTTGTTGTGAACACTGAGGACCAGCCACCTGCACTCCAATCCAGACTCCTGTTTATACACTTTACATTGATTTCAGGGAAACTTTCTATTCACTTCTGTGCGATGGCCTCCTCTCCGCTCGGCCGTATGCGATTGAAGGGCAGTCCTCCGACTCCTGTTAACCCCAGACTCAGGCTGGGGTCTCGTGCAGTCTCCTCTGTGCTGGCAGAGGAAGCTTGAACCCTGGCGGAGGCTGCTGATCCTCCAAGTCCAGAAAGGATCGCCGGCAGGGATTCTTTAGATAAAGGAGCAGACATAGGGCTGGTGGCAGAAAGGGAGGTTGTCTTGGCGGTTTGGGGCTTTGTCGGGGTGGTGGGGCTGGTCAGGCCGAGGCCGGCCAGGGCGTCCAGAGTCCCATCTGGGTCGACCATGACATTGATCACTGGGACAGACAAAGGGAGAGAGTCAATGTGTGTAAAACTCAATGTATACCCACAAACAAAGCTAGAATAAGCTTGGGATTGAGATCTTTGTATTTGTATTAAAAGCCCTGAAAACCTATTTTCTTCAGTGACTTCTTAATGTGTTCACTCATGATAAGTAATAACTTAAGATGTTATATTTTAACTGGAGTTTTTTGCATATGTAGTCATGAATATTTACCAGTATAGAGAGATACTTCAACTTTCTCTACTTTTGCTGCTTTCCCTCTTTAATATTCATGCAAATAAACAAGAAAAATGATGCCACAGCAAAAATACCCATCTAACAGCTTGTTCAAGTGTGGTTCTATTTCAGGTAAGTTCACATTTGTTTTTAGTACTCGTGTGATTAGACTTGGGGCTTGTCTCTTTACCTTGAAGCTGCTTCTCAACTCTCTTCAGTTCGAGCAGAATGGAGGAGATCTCCTGTAGAGGCGGAAACAACAACAAAAGTATTAGCTCCCAATAATACTGCACTTTTCTTATCATCAAACATTACTCAGATGGACCGGTTTATGTACCTTGTTGGAGGTTTTCAGGAGTGGTATGTCACTCTCCGATCGCAGTTTATTCTCAATTTCATCCCAGTTCCTGTCCTTATCTTTGAACAATATCCTGGAGAAAAATAACAACAGGACACGTGTCATAGTGTGGTTATATGAAGCAACACAATCGCACACCAAGGAATAGCTACATCGTAAATAGATACTCTATTATAAACTCACCTGATTTTTCCTGCTGTTTTGTCGATGGAGTATCTGATCTTGGTGGACAGCTGAGAAACTGAATTGAGCAGCAGGCTGTCCAACACTGCCTGAAAACACAGAGGAAGAGAAAATACGTTTGACATGTGACAGCCTGAAGGTAATTGCTGAAGTGTTCTTGTGAAAGCCTCCATGTTGGTATATTTCTGATGTCACGCTCAGTAACTCACCTCCTCTCGGTTCCAGGTGCGTCTCCTCAGAGCTCGGGGCTCCAGACTGTCAGGGGCACGGGGGCGGAGCTCCACTGGCTTGCCGTTGATCTCTGGCGCCTTATTGGTTGAAATCACGGGCGGGATCTTCCTGAAGTTGAGGCTCTCATCAAACACCCGATCCACCAACTGAGCAAAGACAGGGAGAGATGTAGAAGGAAACACATGAAGAAATTTCTCACAATGTTATTCAAGCTTTGTTTGATAGAGTTAGGATTTGTGAGAAATGAAGGAATTAGGAACTCTTTCAAAGAGACATAAGCAGCTCTAAAGCTTTAATTGTCCAGTCAAAAAAATGTAGATTTAAAATAAGTCAATCTCGTCATAGCAAAAGTAATACAGGAATGAAAGTGGAGCAGATCGAAGAGTAATACATGAATACCTCTCACAGCAGATGAAAGTTATGAAGCAAAAAAAGAGGCCCTTTTTTATCCAAGCAACACAGGAGGGATGGCAAAGAGAGCACACGCAGTAAGGCAACGATAGAAGAAGAAAAACGGGCACCTTTCTCATGCTCTCCTGTATGTCCGGCTGCGTGGGACGTGCAGGGCCTACCTCTTCCCGGGTGTCGATGGCCGATCCCGGGGTGGTGGCGGCGGTGCTGACGGTGGTGCTGGGTGCCGTGCCAGACGAGCTGACTGAGTCGATCTCGCCAGCCACGTCGTGGATCTCACGGGCCAAGATGGCTAAGTCCTTAGCCAAGTCCTGGCTGATCCTGCGCACACAGGGGAATAACCTGTTAACCATCAGACAGATGGAGGAGTTCTTTAGAAAGCTGAACACATGCAACACAACACGTTCTTATTAAACATTGCATTACAATAAAATATAAAACATTGATTCATGCAAGAAATAATTATTTGTATCAGTTAATAGATCAGTCTTATGCATTTCAGTGTGGATCAATACCTGGCTATCTCCTCGCTGTGTGCTGTCCAGTCCTTGATGTACTCCTCTTGCTCTTTCATGCGGTGTTTGATCACTCCTCCACCCGGACCCGTCACCACGGTGGAGCCTGGGCTCGCGGCGGTGCCGAGTCTTGAGCTGCGGTGAGGGGCGATGTGATGAGGACGCATGTGGGAGCGTCCTCCGTGCTTCGGAGAATTACGGTTGGAGCCAAACTCTTCCTCTGAGGTGGAGCCGTACTCCGGCGGCAGGCGTCTCCACCTGCTGCTACTGGAAACTGTGAAGGTAATGGAAGGGCAATACGTTTAGTCAGCATTACGGTACTTTATTCCATTACAACATTTGTTATTCATGAAGTTAATAGAAGAGCTTTTGAACACGAGAGACGTTGTTACTGAGGCAGCGCCTAGATGATTCTGCTTTGATCGGCAAAATTAAAATACTGTGCAGGGAGTAAATCATGGAGCAGTATGGATCTTTTTGATTATGGATTTAAACAAATGTAGATGTACCTTGTGTTACAAAGATAAAAACAAGATATTTTCTGCAATATACTGCATTCAAATTAAAAACAGCAGGCTTTGAATAATAAAGATTGGTGAAGCAAAGCATTTGATTTTGTATCTCAGTTTGTTAAGTTGTTGTTATTTGACAGTCACAGGTGTGCTGTTTTAGCGACGATAAAAACCACATTGAAAACAACAGAAACAGCAGCAAAAATAAACTCTACGTGAGTTTATCTCAAAGCTCCAGGCAGCCAACAAAAGCAACGTACATACAATCTTGATAGCACCACATGTTAAGGTGCTTCAAAATGGTCACACACCAGCTGCATTAATGTAGCTGCACCATGATGAGACAACACCATGCTGTCTGTCTCAGGGGACAATGGGACACAGTGGAGGTGTTATGAACACAAATCTCCACAAGGTGGAGCACTATTCCAAAACCATTTGCTCATGGGTTTTGAAGTTTGAGTTCCAAGAATAAAGCATATGGGTCTTCGTCACAGCAACACTTGATGAATGTCAGGAGGGAGACACAGAGTTAACATGGAAACATATGCAAGAGCTGGGTCACCGCACTTCAACTTAACTGACTGAAATGTCTGTATGTGTTGTAGTAACACCACAAACTACACTTTTAAATGTACACATCTGGCAACGTATTGGAAATAAATAAGGAATTTCATTGCAAATCTCAAATCTGTAAAATGTAAAAGATCCAAGTGTGTATGTTTCTTAACAAAGGAATGAATTGACACAATTGAGTGGCTTCTATTGCAGTGACCCAGGTCTGACACCAGACACACGCACACGCACACGCACACACACACACACACACACACACACACACACACACACACACACACACACACACTGTCTAATCAAGGCTCTACAGTTCAGGTACAGTACCCATCAGCTCTTCCTCTGCATCACCGCCCTCAGGTTCGGGCTGAGAGCTCTCTGGACGATGACAACCAACGCACAAGTTTGTCACAACACAGTGAAAATGGTTACATACAAAATGAGGTATGCAATGGTGTGGACTTGATTCTTACACCACATAATGTTTTGTAAAGAACCATGCTATTAGAAATAACAAAATAAGAAATAATTGAATCAGAAATTTCCCAGAATAAACCAGAAATAAATTATCCAGGTGATGTGCTCACCTGTGGGAGAGCAGTATCCAGATGTAGTGGTCTTAGTCTTGGTGTCATTCAGTTTTGACACGCTGTTGGCCCTCATTCTGGGTGTCAGCCTGTTCTCTGTTGGTGTTGATGAGCGCAGGCCCAGACGCAGAGCAGTCTCAGCTGACAGACGGGGTGAAGAGGTGGAGCTCCGTGTCACAGTGCACTCTGAGTCACTGCGCGCTGAGATGGAGCCCAGGCGAGTCCTACGCGGCTGAGCCAGCATATCCAGTCGTGATAATCCCTTTCGACCGGATGGCGGCTTCGAGGTGGAGCTGGTGGTGGAGACCTCAGAAGCCACAGACACCCGGTCTGCATCAGCTAGATCCGTGTCAGAGGTATCGCCCAGCCGGGCGCGGCGGAGAAGGGAGGCTCTTGTGGGCCGCGGCTGAGGCAGTGAAGCCTGCTTGCTCAGGGAGGAGGTTGTGGCTGCCTGGAGAGTGCTCCTGGTTTTAGAGGCTCCACTGGTAGAAGTTTTAGCAGACCTGCTCTCGAGTTTGGAATGCGGAAAATCATTTGAGCCACGTCCGTGTGCTGAGCGCCCCAAAGGTCCAGAGTAGGTCTCCTGGTCAGAGGAGAGGATGTCAGAGATGGGGAAGGAAGAAGTCTGGTCATCATCAGTGAGATCCACAGAAGGCTGGCGCGCTCTGGAGGAGGCAGAGGACGGCTGAACTGAGCGCCGTGCGTCAATGCGGCTCGTCGTCTCTGTAGTTCTTGTCTTAGTCTTCCTATCGAAGCGATCACGGGCACTTGCGTTCGTGACGCTGGTCTTGGAAGCTGTGCTCATGCTGCTCTTCTCCCGATGCATGCTGCTGAAGGAACGCCGTTTATGTTCTCCACCAGCTGATGCTTTCCTCTCTGCCTCCCCAGCCACATGACTAGCTGTGCTGGCCGTGTCGACGTCCGACTCAGGAGAGATGGAATCACTCCTAGAGGGGACGCCAGTTTTACTACCTTTCTGGTCTAGTTTGTTTTCATCTCTTAGTTTGGCCTCCAGGAATGCCATGACAGCTTCAGTGTCCTTCAGGAGCGTAGCAGTATCCATGCTGCCCACGGAGTCACTGCGTTCGCGCCCACTGCTTCCTCTGTTGATGCGTGGGATGAGCTCCACAGGGACATTAGCGCTGGGCTTCTCAATTGTGAAGCTGCCCTGGCGCACTAGAGGCTTCCCCGACTTCTCTCCTTCTCCTGATCCGCTTCCTTTCCTCTCCTCTGACCTCTTCCTCCGCTCAGTGGTGCCAGAGGACCGCAGAGGAGCCTTGGATGGAGAAGACGTGGCGCTTTGTTTCCGTTTACTGGTCATCTCACCGTCCCTCATAGGAGTTGGGGACTCCCCGTCTCCCTTGTTCTCTTTTTCCTGCGGTTCAGTGTCCTGTTTCTCCCCGATCTCTGACCTCAGTCCAAGAGCTTTGATTCCGGACTTAGCCCGGGGGTCATCCAAAGGGAGCTGGGGGAGGGTCCTGCGCTTACGGTCGGTTAGACTGGAAGAGGATTCGCCTCTGCTGAGGGACGCACCCGACTCAAAGGCATCAGTTACTAAAGAACAAAGGATAGATTAATTTAACTGAGATTCAAGATTTTTTTTTTACATGAATTATAAGCACATTCAAGTGACTTCAAGTGCTGCTTTCTAATGTACATGCCTGAAAGAGAAAATGTTTAGTATAAAAAAACTCTAAAACTAATTTACTTCAGCTTATTAATTTGTTAATTCATTCAGCTATTCATTCTCTGAGACTCAAGTGACTATGTACCTCTCTCTTTGTGGAGGAAGGCGGCTGTTTCTGCTCCTGAGCCCTCTGGGTCGGTCCTGGTGTGATTGGCAGCTAGACTGGCCCACTGAGAGACCCAACTCGAGTCGCCAAGAAGAGCCTAAGGGGACACGCGTGGGGGGTGGGGTGACAAGAGAGTAGGACACAGGAGAGAGAAAACCAGAAAAAAGAGCAATTAGTGGTGGTATAAAATGTATAGAAGAGATCATGTTTGAGATGAGCATGTATTTGTTCATCTGAAATGTGATACACGATAATGGAAATTATAATGTTTGTGATTAAGTGAAATTCCTGAATTTGTATTTTACTTAAAAATCTAAACATGCCTGATTCTGCTGCTTTTAGTCCCAAGAAACCCCACCGTCATCTAATCAAGAACGTTTTAAGTAAAGCTGAACAGTTCACTTGGAACTTTTCTTGGAAAATATGCAAATATAAATTATATCAAAAACATAAATAGATAGAAAATGCTCATAAATACTCTCCTCTCCCTGCTATGAAATTGCCTGGGGGGGACGAGCATGTCTCACCATATCTTAGCATGATCTAGGTCAGTCTCCGGGAAGACTAGCCTACTCCCATGAAAAGGCTAGGGGAGTACAGCGGTCAAGCCATGGGAGTGACTGTGACTCACATTGTGAAACTCCGCCATGATTCTTAGTCTGACCCCTGACTCTGTTATACTACACAGGCCTGAGACGCATAATTAAACATTGAGAGTCATCAATATTGTAGTAATGGACACTTTTATATGGGTGAACATGTAAACACAAACTCTGGAGGGGAATAGTAGAAACAGGAACCAAAAAGCAACTCAAGTACGGTTTTGTACCTCTTTCCCCGTCTCCCCGGTCTCCTTTCCCTTTCCTTCTCCTTTCAGGTCTGACAGATGAAAGTCCTGGTCTTGGTTCTGCTGCACACCAAACACCTACACACATTTGAAAAAGCATGAGGGAACAAGAGGACAATGTATTTAAAGATGGACATTTTGCTCAAGTATAATGCATGCAAATCTAATGGCATTATGTATGGTCATACTTTCCAATTTCCAATTTAAAGTGTGCCTCCAAAGCATATAAGTTCTGTAGGACACTTTGCAATGATAATTAAATACCCTTGTGATACATAAGCACCATGGTAATATTATTATACGGTTCTCTTGATGAACAAAAGTGAACTGAGTGGACAGAAGATGCTGTTTAATTAAAGCAACGATCTCCACTTGATAGTTGACTACCATGGCAACGAACAGAAATCACACATGCACACTCAATTGACAAAAGGGAGAGCGGACAGACTGTGAGTAGCTAGTGTGCCAATTAGGGTGTCAGTTAATTACAGGAATTAGCATAACAACACTTCCAGTTTTGAATGTAATGCACTAAGACTAACACTGACTAGAAATACACCCCACAAATTATAACCACTGCTCTCCCTAAGATACCACATGTATACAACACTTACAGTGACATATGCTTCTTTTACATGTAATTTAGGAAAGTTTCAATTATGTCCACGTGATAAAACCCTTGTTGGAAACAACTTAATTTCCTAAAAATAAATCCCAACTTCCAAATCTGGTAGGTGGCAATTAAACAGACCAGTGAACTTCTGTCTGAAACGGTTTAGCTATCTTTGCTCTTGTAAGTAAGATTCAATTCCTTCTTTTTCTTGTAGTGAGGGTCAAAGGAAATGTTAGCTTTTACACTGTTTTTAGTTTCTCACCCTGAAAATAATATCAAACCATGTCTCACTAAGTGTGCTGCTTTGTCCCTTTCAGATATGTCTTCTGTGACCATGAAATAATGAAAGACTGTGCCACAGAACAAGGGCTGCAGCAAAAAAACAGATTATGTTTTTTCAACTGCCCCGGAGCATTGTTTAATAAAACAGGGCGGTGCATGTTGGAGCAAGTCTCCACGGGCTATTACAGAAGCATTAGGATTACCAATGGGACAGAGAGGATGGAGTGGTGGTTGAGCGTGGCAACTGAGAGATGATAGCTTTGTTTTAGTGTCTACAGCACAAACCAGTCTCAAAGGATTTTCTAAACTTAAAAGTGCCAACGAAGCAGGTAATAATGAGACGATTAACCTTGCGCGGTCTGTTTGTGCTCGGTCAAATTCTTCTCTTTAGAGTTACTGCAGAGTACGTTTAAATTATGCTCTTGTCATTCCACTCGCTACTTTTACGATCACAAATAGGCAAAGAAGGCACTAAGGAGGATGTTTATGTTTTCTGGGGTGATGAGAGTGGTCTGAACAGTAAAAAATAAATAAAAACAGAAAGTCTCCTTTGATTTGTGGCAACCTATAGTGGCTTTCAAGATGATTGCATTTAATAACCACAAGTGATGGCAATTAAAAATCTGACAAAAATTGCCCATGTTCATGCAGTTTATAGTTTACTTAAATTTACTCAACTGGAGTCAATTATCTAACCTACATGGTTACATTATTGTGACATAAGTAACAGTCTTACATCTTTGTTGTAATATTCACAACAATAACAGATTGCAACAGAAAACAGAGCTGTGGCCGCAAAGATATAGTACAATATTGAAGTGCTGCATGGTAGAATAATGTGTGTGGCTGTGTTGCCTGTCTGGGAATGAGCTTAGTGAGAGTGTATTTTGTCGCAGTATTATGCAGAGCAGACAGGGTCAGCAAATTTCTTTTTTTATTACAAATTGGTGGTGGTATTTATGGCACAAATTCATAATAACAATGTCCTCTTAGTAGCACCCTCTGAGAAAAAGAAAAAATCTCTCCGTTTCTATCATGCAAACTACAAAAATATTTAAAAGAAAATGTTCAATCTTTCAATAATGTTGGTAGGATTCCAAATGCATCGCCTCATGCTGGAATTAAGATGTTTCAGTCAAGACAAATTATAGTGATGGTTGATGTAGAGAGACATAAATGATCTTACATGGAGCAGGCAGTTGCTAACATCTCTGAACACTCCTCCTACCTTGTCTATCATGCGCCTGGCCTCCTCCTCCTCTGCGTTCTGGTTCTCCAGTTCGATAGTGTAGGTCCCCTTATCGCTGTGGTCATCCGCTGCCTCCCCTCCAGCAGTTCCCGCTCCTCTCCCCACGACCGAGGTGTCGCTGGGGCTGGTGGGGCTGCCCGTCGCCAGCCCAGTACTGACTGAGCTGCGACCGATACTCTGGTCCTCTGACCTCTGCTTGAGAAGGACACGGGCAGCCGTAGGGGCACCTGCAGTCACTGTCGCCGGTATCGGAGCTGGGATCTTACCTACAGGTAACAACATGTAGAGCAGAAATAATACTATTACACAAATAAACAGACACGCAAGTTGCTGTAGTAACAGATTTTTGTCAATCTAAAGGTCACGTTATTATATGTGACATCAATAGTTGGGAATGAGTGACAACAGCCACTGATTAACCAATTTACTGCCACTTCTAAAGGTTAACACTTAACACGTTTTGTTTAGTTTCCTTTTTTCACGCAAGAGAAACACTTTCAAACAAAACACAATGAAGCTTTGAAGGTGTCCTTGACTCATGAATTATTCTCTCTCTTTAAAATGCACTGACTGACGACTTAACTTTGAGCATTTTCTCTAGAAAACACACAAAACTGTTAGAACGAGTATACAAATATAAATTAGACATGGTGGAAGAGATGTATTACCTGATTCCGAGGCTGTCGTAGCAGAGGTGGAAATGCTGAACACCTTGGGGTGAGAGGGAGGCTGAGGACATAGTCCCTCCGCACCAGCTCCGAATCCCTGCAGGGATGCAGTCTGGGAAAACGAATATGATCGGCGCTTGCGATGGTTTTCCTCGTCGTAGAACTCGATCATGAAGGAAGTGCGGCTGCCACTTGTTCTAGACCCACTAGCAGTTATGTTCCCCACTCCTGCTCCCAAGAGGCCATGTGCTGCTTTTAGGCGTTCTTCGAGGGCGTGGCGGCGGTTGGCAAAACGTAGGCCTACTCCGTTCTCTGAGTCACTCTGGGTGCCATCCTCATGTTTGCTGCCTATCAGGACACAAAAAGAATGAACACAGTTCAGTTGAGTTTTAAGGACCACTCTTGTTTTTCAACAACAAATGCTTGGTGGGAAAAATAGGCTTGTTTTCTATGACAGTATTCCACATGACGCTGTATAATTATGTCTAACAATTACAATAACAATCAAATAGATCTGTTTGCTTACCTGGGTTAGGTGTAAATCAAACAATGCATGTATCTACAACCACTGACTTGTAACCTAGTTAAATATTCTGGTAACATGAATGAATCCATATCATAGCATGTGTACACAACAGTACCAGAGCAACATACAACAGCTGTTGTGCAGCCATAAAGATACAATACAGCGTGTGTGGCTCTACAGATGTCTACTTAAATTAAGCAACCACGAACAAGACATAGACCACAGCACAGAACCACATCTTCCTAAAAGCACATCCATTGTGGAAACAAATGTCTGTTAACCATTACAGCCTTAGTGATATGAACTTTAAGCTGTGGCCTGAATCTAATCATTCAACCATCAAAACAGATCCTATGTTCACAATGCCTGGTTTACTTACCACATTACTGCTATTTCTAAAATTTGACCAGTCTGGGTTGAATCAGCATGTCCTCTCAGTTTTGTGCGAAGGCAGACAGTGTGCCACCCTAATCCAGACATGCCACCCACACGGTCACTGGCCCTGCCTACTGCCAGTGAGGGGGCGGCTAGGGGGTGGGGGAGGAGGACATGGAGAGTAGAAAGCTGGGAGAAAGGGCTTCAGGGATGGAGGAGGAGGGGAGGTAAGAGTAGACTGGGAAAGAAAAGAGGAGGCTGAACTGGGAAGGAGGATGGGGAAGAGGAAAAGAGGTTGGATGGAAAGGTGGAGGAAGTAAATAAAGTGGGAGAAAAGAAAAAGGCCAATAGGGAGTGGGAATTCTTGACGGGAGGAGGCTCAGGTTGTTATAGTATATTGCCATTAGAGATGACAACCACTCCAACACTCAGTCATTCAGCCAGTCAGGGTATTAGATAGAGGGGAAAAAACACCATCACAACTGTTGTTCTGGATGATCATTGGAAAACACATTCCACTGTCATAACTCATCCCACAGGTTTGGATCCTAGCAAACACATTTGATTCTTGTCTTTCTTTTCACAAACTATGGTATGAAAATAAATTCATACTACTGCATCACTCCATAATCTAGAGTCTACATCTATCCCAGCTCACAAGCAGATTATTTGTTTTATTTAATTATATATAAATTTTTAAATCATTGGAGTGAAATAACCAAGTGGTGATGTTTAAAGCTGTTTTCACTATAGCTACACTGTGCAAGCGATTAATCAAGTAGAGGTGGACTGCCCTCCACGAGGATAGAGGACAGCATGCTTCCATGGCTGAGTGGACCATAGTGGTCTGCCTGGGGAACTGTCCACGCACACACACTTTGAATCAGTCGGATGTACTGATGTCTTTTATTTCTATATGTCTTTAACTGTGATCTGAAAATTATGGCTAATCATTGAGATATTGCATGCTGGAGAATGACAGCAGCAATTGGGAAGGTGCAATTAAAAATAAATGGTAAGTGGTAAATGGACTGGTACTTTCTTAGCACTTTTTCTAGTCTTCCAATCACACAAATCGCTTTAACGCCACATGTCATTCAGCCATTCACACCTACTCATACACTGCTGCCATGCAAGGTGCCACCTGCCCATCAGGACTATGTAATCATTCATACCATTCATACACAGCAGGTACAGACTACTACAATGTGTCTTGCAATTTGTCATGCTCAAGGACACTTTGACATGACACCAGCAGAACCGGGAAGGACGACCCGCTTTACTACTGAGCCACAGTCGCCCACATAGGGATGTAACGAGGGGAATTCCACTGACTTTATACAGTAAAGTCAGTGGATCAGTTTACTTGTTAAGATAGTAATACTTAGCATGTGAAGCAGTTGAAAACATTATACAACTTTTTGTTTCTTGTTAAGAGTATTGTCCTCCATCTTTCCTGTCTATTATCACTGTTTGAATTTAAATAAAGCACATATTTCATAAAAAAAAAAGAAAAGAAAAAAAAGCATGCCTGGAATGAGGGAGGAAAGCAGCAGAGCGTTACAGTAGGTTGAGCAGATCAGCAGATAAGATGACAGAGAAAAGCATGTCTCTCATGCTATGTTCCCCAGACAAAGAAGCCGTTTGCAGGGCGAGAGGAGAACAGAGTTATCTGTGAGAGTCCAGCGCTCTGCCCCGCTCGCCCCGCCATGACTCACAGCGGAGCTGAAATCTGTCTTTGCTGATGGCTGCGCACACACACACACACACGCACACACACACACACACACAAACAAACACAAAACTGAGCACCCAACACAAGGATGCCCTTGCTTAACATGCAAGCACAGCCACAGACAAGCAAAAATGCAACGCCAACATACAGAACTGTGCTGTATAAGAGCGCACCAAAATGCGATGCACACGCAATATTGAAGCCTTGTGTATCTGTTGAGCATTTACTACTACTGCAAATTAATATCAATGCTCATAAAATACTCATCATGAATCAAAATTGCAAAAAGAGATTCTTGCAATTTCAAAGACATTTCAGATCACACATTTTAGCTTTACACTGATCAGAATCACATCTTTTTGGAACAGAAAATGCCCAGATTTTCAGATGACAGTTCATATTCCAACATTGATAGTGGTACCACACAGTCTAAAGATGTATCCTCTACATTGCCGTTTACAACAAGAACAGAAACACTCACCTTGATGCTTACAAATCAAAATCTTTGGCTCAAATGCCTCCTCTCAGTTTCCCCTGCCTCTCTCTCTGCCTAGTACCTCTACGACACACCCTAAGCAACATCACACAAGCCTCTCCTCACACATGCCACACTGCTTGTCTGCAGATCAGAGCTGAGCATGTCTTAAACACACACATGCAGCAAACACAGACATGACAAATGTCACACACACATCCACATGCGAGCAGCTCTTTGCTTCACGCACGCTTTCGTCAGCACTGAAATGCGTTTCTCACACATTCTACTGCAGCCTTCACACTCACACAGACACAAAGAGATGTCTGCTGCTATTTATTTACTATTTGTAAACGTGTGTCTGTATTGTCTCTTTCCCTGCCATCATTTGCATCACTGTTACTATAACAACTATCTAAAAGCTGCTCTCCTCTCCTTTTCTGCTTTCACTGCAGTCCAGGCAACAAGCCCCCTTCTCCTTCTCCCTCTCTCTCCTTCCTGCCTTTCTTTGTCCAATCACCTTTGCTGTTACTACTGCAAATGCTGATCTCAGCCTAACAGAGAGGGTCTTCCTCACCCTCTCGCCCATCTTCCCACTCTACCTGTTTTGCACAACGCACATGGCCACAGCCGGCATCAATAGACAGCTTTCCAACCAGCTGTCCACGTGCCCTCTATCCATTGTTACCATGTCCTGTCTCTTCCTGCTTTGTTTCTTACTCCACCTATCTTTTCATCCCTTCTTTTCTCTGCTACGCAGTTATTCTCATGGTGATCCACCTTAATTTATGTAAAATCCTATTTCATGGTCTTGTCAGATTTTCTACTCTTCCGTCAGGTACTACAATATAGCTCATCAAGTAACAATCAGCCACTGCTTCAATTAGAAACACTGCAGTGCCAGCAGTCCCAAAGTCAGCCAGACAGTCAGTTAGCAACATAATCATCCATCAGGTGAGCCATGCTGTCAGCCAGTAGACACGCATGTAGTACTAACTCCTTCTAATGAATTAGCTTTCCTGCTTTCCTGCCTTCCACTTCATAGATTTCCATTTTTATCAGATCCTGTCTGCTGGGCCCTCCCCCACACATGTCAACAACATCATAAATTGGCCTCCATTTAATTAACTAATGACCAGCATGTAGCAGTCTACCATAGCCTATCCTCAGTACAGAGCCTAGTATAGCCTCGCTTAGTCTGGGCCCATTCTTACAAAACCCCTGGCCGCAGGAGCCTAGTCAGCAGTTGTTTGCTTGCAGGTAAAGGGAACAAAGAAATACAGAGAAGCATGCAATTTGCAGTCATAGCAATCTTAAACCTTCACCATAGGATACATAGCAACAAGCCAACAGAGGTAAACAGAGAAAATGTAAGATGTCCACACTGACAATGCACAAAGAATGAAACCAAAAGCCACATTTAAAGCTCTTATAGTCGGGCATTCCATGAAGTAGTATATGCATAGTGTATGCTCCTCACTGGATAATATGTCTGTAAATGGTGAAAAAGTAAAAATGTAACACTATGCTACTCATGCTAAACCTTGTCATTGGATGTCAGAGCAATATAGGGTTTAAATGTTTCTGTCTGCTAGCTGCTAATCTCCAGGCTTGGTTACCACTGCCAACAACCCCTGCTCCAAACAAAGCATAACCCAGTCTTTACATACTGTAGTATCGGAAGAGACATATATAAATTTGAGGCAGTGAAAAATAATACTTTTACACAATCCACACACATCGAAATGTTAACAGAAAACAACCTCCACCTTTTAGCCTCTTGAGATGGACCGGCACATCGCTCTTGATGCTCTTGCTGTCGTCTTCCGTTGGCTCGCTGCGCACCAGTGTGGGGTCG
Source organism: Taurulus bubalis (assembly GCF_910589615.1). Taxonomy (NCBI): domain Eukaryota; kingdom Metazoa; phylum Chordata; class Actinopteri; order Perciformes; family Cottidae; genus Taurulus; species Taurulus bubalis. The sequence goes on from NC_136602.1 coordinate 7,565,704, forward strand.
TTCTGGGCCAGCCAATCAGCGACCTTGCTCTCCGATGCCATCATAGCAGCTTGCAGTGTGCTCAAGTCCCTCCCTCCGGCTCCTCCGCTTCCTGCTCCACTCTTCTTGGAGCGCGATCTGTGGTGTTCAGGTGTGAACCTTGACACATGGTCTTTGATGGTGACTTTCCCTGGAGAAGTGGCGTCAAACTCAATGGTGAAGGAGGCGTGTCCTTGAGCTGTGGAGCAGACGATGCAGTTTCGTTGTCAGTAAGAACAACTGAATATAGTCGTGCTGGGATGTGCATTTGTAAAAAGGAATTTATAACTATGAGTTCTTCGAATAACCAAATTATGTAAATACATAATACTTGGATATGTATCTGATTATGATCAAATCAGCTGATGGCTTCTGTTGCACAATGATTGCTTCGCTATTTGTGCTAGACAAGTAGTGCCACTTCCTATTTTCTGTTTTGTAAATAATTGTTTCTTTGTGCAGTAAATGATGATAACACATTTATCACAAAGGCCGACTCAAATATTTACAAATTGTACTACTGTCACAAATCAATGTAATAGTGCTTTACTATCTGTAATTATGAACCACAAAGATTGTTAACGCAGAGACTGCGAAAGAGCAAAAGAGACTACTTTTATTCACCATAAATCTAAATAAATTAAATGTATACTTCACCTGCAGAGTTGTTAGTGGCGGTGTCCTCTGTGTCCTTGGTGGGAATCTCATGTATGCCGTTACTGGCCATGTGACCCTCCTTGGTAGGCATCTCGAAGTAGCTGGAATCGTGAGAGGCGGAGGCATGGAGGCCGTCCTCTTTAGCTTTCTCCCCTCGACGAGCCTCTTTGTCTGATGTTTAAAAACACACAAAGATGTTACAGGTTAACAGAACAGTAGGATTTCCATGACAAAAGGTGGTGGATAAGGTGTTAAATCAAAACATATGAGTTGTCATGGGAATACTTTTCATCAGTTCATCTTCACTGATACGATATACTTGTTTTGATATAGTACAGGGGTGGATGCAGTTGTCAGGCTGTCACAGCTTCTATCTAAATATTGAGCAATTATTAGTTTAATAACATCCCAATGCTTCAGTGTCATATTAAGAGATGAATGCTAGGATTCATTATCAAAAGTGAAAGAACCCAAACCCAAAATAAACCAATTCCTCTCTTTAGCAAGCGTGTCTCACCATTTATCAGAATTACAGTCTCCTTCTGGGGGAGGATGCAGACCTTTAAGCTACAAATACTACAATGACATGCACATACGTCTCTGTCTCTCAGTTTGACTGTCTGTCTCTCATAAGTCACACACAAGTCACTCAGGACGAGAAGTGCTGCTACAGCTCTTTGGGGCACTCACAATATGGAGCACTTATTTCTCATCTGTTTGTATTAACAAACAGAGCCTCTGTGGGATCTGAATATGATAAATGATACTTTCAGAAATTAGAGGGGCCATCTGCGACATGTTGGGCAGCAATGTAGGAACATATGGTGATTGGCAAAAAGAAACAAAATACGGAAACTGACTTTGCAGAATATAATTACTCGTAAACAATAGTGAGGGAATTTCTCATGAATAGTATATTCTATAAAAATGATTCTAAGAATCTCCGAATTAAAGAGTTTATTTTCCACTTCAGTATTATCAACTAAACCGAAGTACTAAAAAATCTCCTTGGACTCATCTTTGAAACAAAAACTGCAGTTGCCAGCAAAGGCTGCTCTGCAACTTTGGCAAGATTTACATTTACATTTATCTGAGAACGCTATGACACTATGCAAATAAGATTTTTTTTAATAAACCTGTTAAAGAGACAAAACAACCCTAAGTTCCGTATCTCCATTTGCTCAGTTCTTGAAATTATGAAGCGCTGACTAAACTTCCTGTATCTCACAAATGTAATACGTGCAAATCAGTTTGAGTATTATCTGAGCTTCCACTGACATCACCATAAATCACATGGCTTGTCTGGGAAGCACCTAGTAATTTCTGTGAAGTTAACAGTTCTATGAATGAATTCAATGTCATTCATGTAAAGACCATACAGTTTGAATTACTGCAGAATTTATATTTTGTTGGCCATAAACATGCAAATCCTAGGCTTTATAGAATCAGCTTTAAAGTTTTTCCATTAGGGTCTGCTACATACAAAGATGAATACTGACAACAGAGACAGCATTACAGAGTAATGACACCGTCTCTCTCAACATTATTACAAAGGGCATCTTGTATTGTATGTATGGTATTGTATTGAATGGTAAGTGTGCCAGACTTTAACTAACAGTGGCAAAGCTGTACTTCTGACTTCTCATTTTAAAAATGTAAAAACAGCCAGTATTGAGAGCAATACTAGATAGTGGTTAGCTAATGATCGCTGCATATTGAGAGCGTGCTCTGTTTGAACACTGTGTGCATGAGTGTGCTTGTGTGTTGGGAGGTATGGGGGAGCTGGTGCAATGGCGTAACACAAACGGCTTGAGTGACAATACACAAGGAAGGGGGTAGGGGGCTCTGACAAGCAAACACAGCCTATTCACTGGGAAGGAGAAAAGGACACACACACACACACACACACACGCACACGCACACGCACACACACACACACACACACACACACACACACATACACACACACACACACACTAAACTTAACTGACATTCACATGCAACAACAACAAAAAAAACACTCAAACAGAATTGCCTCCTTCCCAAAAACCTCTCTTTCACTTCCCCCTCACTGCTACTGTATATCTGATGTTAACAGTTTCTTAGAGCACGTTTAGAGGTAGTGCAAACACTTTTTTAAAGACATGTACACTGATAAGATCTTCTTTTGATGCTGAGATCCATGTAACCTACATAAATGCACTCTACCTACACAACATCCTCTGGGGAGCATGCTGCTTGCCTCACACAACAAATCCAACGCCAAAAACATCTATTGAGCACTCAGTCAAAAGTCAATGTTCCAAGAGGGCAAAGTGCCTTCAACTCACCCACTTCCATGACTGAAGGAGCCAATCCCATTTGCCTAATTTTTTGGAAAGCTTTTAGGGTTTTAAATCACTGTGCCACGCTTAAACAGATTGACTCAAAAAATTACAGTCTTTTCTCATCTTATGCCAATGACAAATTACTTTGGTAAAATCCACAGCAGAATCTAGATGGTAAAGCGCAGAAATTATTTAACTGATTGTGAAATCGAAAGCAGGATTCCGTTTTAGGCTGGTAAAGACGCTCCCAGACTATCCATCCAGATGTGGTGAGAGATTTGAGGATGCTTCAGTCTGCTCCAATGTTTGTGTATGATTATCCTCCCCCCACGCCTTCTGACTACACTGGTCTTCACTAAACCAGCCTGGCACAGTCTGATTTTGTATCGCTGAGCTGCTTCACTATTGGTGTAGCCTCTAATCCTGTTACTCTGAGTATCCAGCGCCAGTTCACGGGATCCCCGCAGTCCAACGGTTACAATACACGCACATATTGTGGACAAACAGACATACATACAGCAGGCTATGAAAAAAGCCTTTGTCTGCACTTGGATAAACATTGTTGCATACAGAGACACACAGTCTGGCTGGCCATTACCTCAACACAGACCAAATAAACAGAGCTAGAGGGCATTAAGATCAAACTACTGTTTCCATACTGAGATAAAATCATTTGCACTGCACAACTCAATTTAGCATTGCATTTCATCTGGGGACAATCAATAGCATACTTGCTGCATAATGACAGTTCTTTTTGCTGACATTTTTTAATTTAAACTGATTTATCCCACAATATATAGCTCCAATAACATTACTTAGATCAAATGATGCATGAAATCTGTGTATATTGGCCATTGTCATAAGGGCTGCATCATATGAGAAAAATGCAAAGTGCAACAACGTTGTGGCAATAACAATATTACTTTAGAAAAGTGTACTCGTTTTGCTTTTCTGCCGCTTTCAGTATGAAATATATGTATGAGAGAAAATATTTCCAACAGTCTTTCATTGGACAAATAGAACATTTAACTGAACACAAAATGCACCAATACATTTTAAGTGCAGTTTTTCTGATACTCTCGTTCAACTAATAAAAAAAATCACAATACACATTCAAAACAATAACTTAAAAACAACTTATTCAACACAATTTTAAGAACCAGTTACTTTCTGGCATTTGCATATTTGTCTGCACTGATTTTGCCACACTTTCCTTCTTCAACCATGCAGAGTGGTGTGGCAGCACTAGTCTGATAAACTGCACTCGCATGCGTGCAGATTCTGACCAATCAGACGATGCCCAACGGTGAGGGCTCAGAGATTTAACAGCATGGCACATTTCACATAAAATAGCGCCTACAGACAAAATGTAATTTAATACACTGTTACTATATTCAAAATGCAACATTGCAGTTTTTGCGATGTGTGATGACATTACGATGACCATAAGAAGAGAACATATTGTGCAGCCCTAACTGTCATGTAAGACAATTTTTTTTGTCTTACATGACAAAAATAGGAACTGTTTTGTTGTATTTTTTTCAGTGTATAACTCTTTAAATGAAATAGCTTTCTACTTTATGCTCATTGCAAAGTCTTTTTGTCCTGTAAAAGCATTTTTACAACAAAAATCGATCGAACACGTTTTCTTCCATTTACAACGAGGCATATATATTCGGCAATATGATATATACAGTACATTTCAAACATACATTTCAAACCACTGTATTCATCATATTCTGCACTGCATGTTGGATTTATAGTGATGAGGAGATGATCTGTGTGATGGTAGTTACAAGTTCAAAATCGGAAGACATCCTACCTGAAATGGAGCCGTCATGTTTTTTGTTGGATGACTTGATTTCCTGTTTGAAGGAGTTCTCGTCATCTGCATCCCCATCCCCCCACCAGGACGGTTGGCCGTACAGCGGGGTCCCACGAGGCAGCGCTGCAACATCCCCTGAGACAGATGGAGGCACATTTTAAAGTAGCTTTAACTGGGGCTTGTCATGTTAAACATGTTTATTATGTACTTTGCATACTCTGGTAGCGTCAAGAATAAGCTGTTCATTGTATCAGGAAGACACAAAGTGAACCCAGCTGCTCCTTGTGTATGTGTGTGTTGGTGCATTAATTCCCCTCTGGTCGAGTCTCACACCACTGACCTATTTTTTTTAGAACTTTAGCCAGCAGGATGGACACAGACATGTGCACACTCTTTATAAAGCTCTCTCTCTCTCTGCCTCTCTCAAATGAAAGAGGGACTTCCCATTTGCCTCTCTGTCCCAATTAGAATTAAAGCTGAAAAGGGACAAGCATCCTGCGGTGACTTCTTTTTTTAAAACACAGCACAGTAGAGCATTGACAGGAAACATAGTTGAAAGAGACGGGAAAGACATGCAAAAAAGGTGTCCATACGAATTTAAATCAGCTATGTTGTAGCTTACTCCACTATACCACAGGAAGTCTCCTCATGTGTTAACTTCTTCCTTTAATATCCCTTAACCGAAGCCCTGTACATTTAAACACAGTATGTGCAGATAATTATAGATGCTGTGTGCATAATTGCATTCAGTAAGAAGGGGCTTTCTATATAAAAGCTACTGAATGTATGCCCACCATGAGGTATAATGTCTGGGTGAGGCCTGGTATGACAGTACTAACACTGCAAGATTACATCTACAGAACCACAGAGAGGGCATCATTAAAAACATGAGCAGCAGATGGGGGAGACATGAAACACTGTACGTGTGTGTTTTCCTATTTAAACAAATGTGCAAATGGACATGCATGGCTGTGAATGTTACTTAATTTTAAGAAAAGTACTGCTGGCATATGGGTTTACATTATGTAGGCACTCTGACCCTGTTACTCCTTAATCTATGCAATAACACAAGCCCCATGTGGCCTTGTTTCAACATCTGGAGCTTAACCAGGACCCCTGCTAGCACCCTAGTCTGGTCAGTGATGTCAATTGTGAGGGACACCCTCAGACCTAAACCATCTTTATGTTGAAACAGACTGGCTGCATGCTGGTGTGGTAGTTAAAGCCCTTTCCCCACTGACTATGTCTACCCCCTACTGGCCTGAGTTAAAACCCTACGACACGTAATTTCACTTAATCATAATCTGTCTGAAAATGTTTTTTCTAAAATGCTTAAACAACTCTTAGAAAATACACATGTGATATAACTTGAAATATTGTGTGGACCATACCTACATTAAAAGGATGGAGAACACAGAAATAAGTTCTCTTGAAGTTGCAGAAAGTCACAATACAGCCAATTGAAATAGTGACATTTTAGCATTTAGAGTCTTAGTATATTGTTGAAATACTTTCCATAGATTAATATGCAGGAATACAACCATTTTAAACTGTTAGAGTCGTTGTGCTCTGTTGTCATTGTCTAAGATCTGTCTCTCACCTCCTATCCTCTCCTCTGCCTTGTGAGTGTCCACAGGTTTAGCTGGTGACTCTTTGGAGGAAGTGACCACCTCTGTTGCTCTACTCTCCCCTGGCCTTGGGTTGCTGCCACTGGGGGACTTCAGCGTCTTTGTTGGGGTCTTAGCGGGGGACTTGCTTGTGGTTGTGGTTGTGGTGGTAGTGGTGGTAGTGGTTTCACTGTTGGACGGCTTCTTGCTGAGCTGGAGGCCGCTGGTGAACTTTTCATGCTAAAGGAAGGTGGAGAGAAGAAAAAATACTTTGCGATTTAGTAGTATAATACAACTGTGTATCGTGGTAAACATAGATATTTTATATTGTGTGTTTGAGCACAGATTATGTGTGTGTGTTCTTACTTTTAGAGCCTCTTCAGGCACAGTGAGCTCCCCTCTCACCACCGTGAACAGGTTGGTATGTGAAACAGACGTGTTAAGGAAATATTGGCCACAATAGTACAGACACACATACTTTAGACACAGTAATGCACAAAACAGTTGACTATAATCAAATAGTGCACAGTAAAAAAAGCTGGCATCTTAGTAAGTATTAAAAAATGCTTTGCTGCTCAATATTTCTGTGCAACGATTAACTGACTGGTAGATGTGTGAGGGCTGAAAGATCAGAAAAGTGAAAGGATATCATATCCAAACCTCAGCTTGTCCTCCAACTTCAGAGTGATGTACATCTGCTCCTGAATGCGGACATCGTTTACAAAGGTCTGCAGGGGGAAGGAAACGGCAAGAAAAAAACCAGGATGCAAATTTGAGGACAACAATCCAAACCTCAAGGATGTTCAGTTTCATATAAGACAAGAAAAAAGAAAAAAAACTCACATTTGAGAAGCTGGAACGTTTGTTACTTAGATATTTCTCACAGTATTTTCATTGCCAGAAACATTTTAGTTTAATACTACTCTGAGTAATAGTATGCAAACAGTTGAATCAGATATTGAATGGTTTCTCTTTGAAGAAATTAGTCTGCACAGCCAGCAGTAAAGGCCTAAGCATGACAATGCCTGTCTTTCCCTGACCGTTTTCCTTACCATCTTTCTTTCTTGCACTCCGCCTCCCCCTTTCACCCCTCCTTCTACTATGCAGCACTGAGATATCAGGTTTCGCTAAACTGCAGATGAAATTCTATCATACTGCTGTTGTAATAAAACATTCCTGCCTCTTCCCTAGGGAGATGAGTTCATGGCAGCTTTAAAAAGCAGCAATGAGAAACCTCCAGTAAGACAGTAAATGGTGACACTGCCCAAAACACAGCTTTTCAATCATTTTCATTGTGGAAAATCGGTATACATCCAGCGACTCAGCAGAAAAAACTTCCTCTGAATCTAGCCAAAGAAGCTGGATGGTCAATGACACAGCAGGAAGTGGCTCTGACTGTGGCTTCCTGTTTGAAAGCGGGAGAGGATGTGAGGCTATGAGTGCTAATCACAACACATGACTAACTGCATGTGGCAACTGTAAACAAGTTTCTCTAAACTATAATGTCAAAGAGAAGCTACCTGTATCTTAACACAGAGTTAATTTATTTTTCTCAAGGTTATTATACAGAATAGTTTTTTAAATGACAAATAAATGTTTAGGTTTATTATATATTATGTCATGTACAGTGTAGAGCAAGTTGTATGTCATCTATCTGCAAACCTGTTTATTATATTTACTATATTTTATGAAATACCTTTTAACAGCAAACAGATACTGTTTTTTTACAGTGTTTCTCTACACACTGACTCCTAACACTGATGTTTTTTAAATAATTTCTAAAAAACCCACAAATAAGCATATATTTTTAAGAAACCCTATTAAAACCTACTATGATATTATTTCTTGCAATTATCAGCAGAAACCACATTTTCCAAAATCACGAGACAATATTGGAGTGATAGCCATCCCAAAGTGGAGTTTAAATTGCCCTTTGTCTATATTTGGATCACAGATTGTGCCCTTAAGTTTAATTTGCATAATTAGGGTTAGATTTCTATTGACCACAGTCCTGATACAAATCTTTATTGACAGGTAGATTGATTAGCAGCAGTAAAATAGAAGGTCCTATTGACTGCTAAAACAACCAGTTAACCTCTAACCCTTCAGGACCTCAGCTCCCTCTACTTTACCTTGAATGTCTTTTGTTGTTTTCCTCGTTATCTCTTTATTTCTATCTTTGCAGTCCTTCTCCATCTCCCTCTAAACCCCTTTCCTCCTCCTTCAGCTGGTTGAACTAATTCTGTTATCTCTCCCCCTTTGTTCTCTTGTGTCCTTAACGTTGTCCTAACCTCTCTCGGTTCTGCACATTTATATCCGTGAACTCACCCCATTCAGGCTGCCCAGGTCCTTGACTTTGTGTTCGTCTGTCTCAGCCTCGTAGTTGATGACTGCATGCTGCTTATCCACACTGCGGGACTACAAATGAAAACACACACAAACATGAAGCATAACTCTTCATCTGTGCTGGCTCTTCTTCAAAATGTCTTCACAGTGTTTATAAGTCCACCAGTGCTGCAGCCAGACTGCAAAGAGTGTAAGCATGACTATGAACTGCAGAATAGCATCTGTTTCTTACACAAACCATTAGAGGGCTGTGTGTGACTGGAGCAGACTGAGCTATGTTACATCTTTGTGGAAGTATGAGCTCCACTGCCAAGAATCTATGATGGTGAGCCTCAATGTCACTATGCAGGATATCTACTATGATATCAACTTGAAGCATGCAATCAACACATCGACACTTTCACAGCTGTGCGCACACGCACGCACACACACACACACACACACACACACACACACACACACACGCACACACAGAGAACAGTGGAGCAATGTAGGCCTGCAGGTGATTGTTCTGATATTTTTTGTTCAGCTATTTTGAGGATAAATACTTTGCAGCACCAACATGGCAAACTTCTGCACGGTGAATGTTACACCCAGATATAAATATATTGTGGAATTTGGCAAATATTCTTCTTGTGTATAAATGTCAGAGAATTTCAAAGCATATAAGTATGCACTGACATTGACCGATGAGAAAATTTGCTGCAGTCTCCAATTATCTGTTAGAACGCCCTTCAGATAAGGCACATCATAAAATACAAGAAACAAACGACACCTTGTCTTGGAACTGTTTACTTTCTTTTTTTATTCAAACGTTTGCTGTGTGTGCTGCTGCTTGCCTGATGTTTCAGTGTAATGTTCAACATTTCTCTGTAATTTGGCAAAAAAATTCCAGCTGTCATTTTTTCCAGCGGTGACCAAACACAGTAATAATATCTGACAAACATGTGAATGTGTACTAACACAAGGTCCATCTAACACATCTATTAACTGTGCTGAAGTGTTGTGCAACTGAGCCACTTGTCCCCACTTGTTGATTCATGAATCACACACTAGATTATTGTGCTGAAGTCAGCCCATTCTGGGACTGGGAGCTGGATGATATATACAGTTTATTCTCATATACATTTTTCCTATAACCCAGCAACCGGACTGCATCCTCATGTTGAAGTAAAAACTCTCATCTCAAGTAAAGCAAAGAGAAGCAACTCCATAGGGCCAACCCTCAAACAGATTACCTTAGTGAGATTAGTCTTGATCAAACAGGATAGAAATGGACTGAGCTGCTTGTTGTACCACACACCACAGTCACACCACAGGAGATAGCAGACTCATGCTGTTACACACGGATAAAGTGCTGACCAACTGAATATGTGCCGAAGCAACTGAGAATACAGATGTGGAGTAGCTTAGTTGTATTCATTTTGTGCATAGAGTGAAAGAGAAGGAGACAGAAAGGTTTACACGGAGAGGAAGTGATAAAGACGAGGCAAATCTGATTCATCAAGGAAATAAGAAATACACACACACACACACACACACACACACACACACACACACACACACACACACACCAGAGGTAATAATTCTGCGAGATAGAAAGAGCTTTAATAGCCTCACTGGCTATTATATGACTTATGCTGCCATAATGGAAACTGTGTTCATGCATTTATTACACTCCTTCCCCTTTTCAATAAATAAATACAGTAAGAATCTAGATCTGATCACGAGGCCAGAGCTAATAGTGAGTAACAGTGTGATGATTCTGTCATACAATAATTATAGATTTGATATTCTGTCTGTGAGTGTGTCTGTTTTACTTGGAGCATGACACAAGCAGCCGTTAACGTTTAGCCATGTGATCAGGCCTTGGCTTTGTAAAGTAGTCACATGGAGGACAACTAAGCAGCGACACAGAATAGCACACAAACACACACATAACACAAAGCCAAAAAAATGTCTTCAATTTGGAAGATTATCTTTCTATCATTCCAAAGACATCCCAAGGATATTAATGCAATAACACATTCAGACAAATGCAAGAGTGGTTGATTAAGACATATAAGAGGAAAACAGATTTCTTATAACCCTACTTATTCAGTATATGAGCCTTATTACTTCTCCCTTGAAGTTTACTCATCACAGAGATGGACTGTGAGAGGATTTAGGTCAGCAGGGAAACTAATATAAACTCAGTAATCAGCAAACTGAAAGGTCAACAGTGCTGCTGTCTATAACTGGGAAATGTCCACATAAATAAAGCAGTATTTCTCAAATGAAAGTTAATTCTTGACCTTGAAGACATTAGTTAACACATTTTTTTACCAAAAGGTTAGCGAACCAAACTAGATTGTGAACATCTGTAATTCTAGACATCTGGAGGTTGTGTGATACTATCAATAGCTACAGAACAGCGAACATTTCAAAGTTTTATGTATTCAAGTATTCAGTGTTAGTGACATTTGCCGAGTGCAGAGAACCACACTGACTATTTTTATTATCTTGATGAATTCAGTTTTACAGATGAACAGCTTAAAGCTAAAAAATGAAGGTTTTGAATAAAAAGGTCACCACCATACCGTGCACTTAGTTTAAAAATAAATGGGACTTTAATCAGTCATGAGCTATTGTTCATCCACAAATTAAATACATATTGTATGATTTTATAGGTCTGTTTTATGCTTCAGCCTCTTCAACCCATAAATGAATTACAATTCTACATATCTGTGAAGTTTGGATTTGACACGTTAAGGATAAAGCTTTTTCAAAAGCTTTCTGTTATGTATTATATATTTAAATGCAGCCCTTATTTCTACTTGAAATGAGAGAAGAACATGTATTTATTATTAGAGTATTTTTTATTTATAATTCCTCCAGTTCAATTTGAAATCTGACATGAACTATTGTTTCAATACTATTCAATTGAACTTTCTTTATTTGATTTGACAGTCAGTTGTTGACTACATACAGACATTAATACAACTGTTAGGCTACATCAATATATGGCATGACATCATAGTGCAAGTTAGACATTGTCGTGATGTTACGGAACTTTGCATGAGGAAGATTCTCTAACTGGACCTCGCTGAACATTAATTGAAAACCCCTGGCGTTTATTTTAGCTGATAATAATTCTACGATGATAAATGTTTTAATTTGTTTACAAAGTGCTGTATGAAACGTGTAATCCTAGAAATAAATCTAATTGAATGTGGTAATATTTCAAACTGCCACAGTGATTTCACAAGGTAGATAGGCCAATCGGAAAAGGGATGCTAATTTCAACCAACACAGTGAAAATGAATAAACATCCGTGAGTCCTGAATGTCTCCTCGACAGTCAGACGTTCAGACAGACACTGGTACCATTAAACTTCTCTCAAGATATTCTGTCATAACAGAGACTGCTGCAATGGATGCACCCTCTACACACTACAACCCACTCAGTCAGATAAAATCTAACTCAGGAGGTATCTGCCCCACTTTCTATTAATAGTGCAGTGACCAGAGGTAAACAAGAGCAAGCATACACATGGTCTCCCTGGATGTATGCACAGCTGTAAAGGCACCACCTCAGCACACACACACAAAATACACACACACACGCCAATATGATCACATGTAAACATGCTCTGCTACTGCGTTGAGGGATAATTTGTAGAGGACACAGAGTAAACCGTTGGCTTATGAAACAGATTGCTGTGAGATCAGCAGGTTATTTATATCACTGAGAGGAACCCCTCACATGAGTGTCAGGCTCTGTGTGTTATCTGGTTATTATATTATCTTAGAATTTAGAAACTTACTAATACTCTGTTATCAGACTGCGTTACAGCAATTTCTAGAGAAAGAGACAGTGAAAATAGAACAAACATACCTGTACCTCGCCCATTCTGGTTTATTTAAACTGCTGTTAGTGGAGACATAATTTGTTCTCACCTGTAGCATAAGCTCGCAGTCATCCCGGCCGACAAAGATCATTTCTCGGGGCAGTCGGTGGCGAGTACCCCCACTGTTCACCAGGAACCACGAGGTCACACTCATCTCTGCAACCTGCTGCTGCCTCAGAGCAGTAGGTCAGCTAATCTGCAGTTTAATAAACAGAGTAGAACAGTTCTGTAAATTATCTTCAGTGTCAGAATTTAAATTGCTCTGTGTACATCATCTAAACAAACTCTCATCAACTGAAATTCTGAAACAGTTTAATGAATGAAAATAACATACAATAACGGCTGGAACACTTGTTTTGTTGAACCAATTAAGTCCATTCACACACAGTGCTCTTTAAAAATAAACTGTGAGTCAACCTTGCAATATGCAAAAGTCAATTAAATAATAGTCTTTCTAGAAGAGAGGGAATATTAGTATTTGCAAACATGGCCTTAAGGTTTTAAAACCATTATTTTGCCTCATCTTAAAGGCAAGAGAATGCAATGTACATGGAATATACAAATTGTAAAATGAAGTAGTGAGTTATATTACACACCTGTGGTCCACGTAGCTCACTGCTGATCAACTGCTGACAACACAACACGGCTAGGCCATCCTGAGGAAGGAGAAGAAAGGAAAAGCTTTTTTATTATTTTTTCATTTATACTCAAGCAGACATTGTTTTTTTTGTTGTTGCAAGATTACACAAATAGCCAAAATGTATTAAAGAATATATGACAGTAGTATTATAGACAAAGTGTAAACATTGGTATAGATGCACAGAATCAAAACAGTCCATCTTGCTATGTTATGCTGGTAGGGGGAATGAGGTTTAGTGGGCAGTCCTGCAATGTGATGCCTCTCCGTCTACGTCTGGAAATGAACACTGAGCCAACCAGTGAGATACTTCCTCTCTTTCTCTCTGCCTGCCCTGATCATTGCCAGATGTTTAGAGGAGGAAGTGATGTAGGAATGTTGGCTGGCCTCCCCAACAGGACATTTATTTTCCCTCCTGCCCACCTCCTTCCCTCGCTCTCTTACAGAAGAGCAGGAAAGGAGGTCAAAGCCAACCACAGCGACTTTCATACTGCTCTAAGCCGAACTAACTAACGGACTTGTTATCTGCTTTTTTCTAACTGATGGGCTATGAGATTGGAGTTGTCTTGATAAGTCACTGGCTGTAAAAGTACCTTTTCCTAATTACATTTTTCACACTGTCACAAGATGACAACAAAACAGAGTGGAGCCTCTTAGAATGGAGGTGGAGAATCGGTTAATACAGTTAAAAAAAATACAAAAAAGATTTCTACATTTGGTTACACCCTAAAGTTGAATTCCATACAGAGGTTTAGGCAACTTTAATACGGTTCATAATTATTTATACCAATACCAAACATGCAAAAGCTTTTCATGGTAATATTAAGAGGCACTAAAATAACAGGAGCTCTGTCGTGTGTAGAAAGTGCCAAGAAAAGCCCATCAGAGAGAGAATTAAAGATTATTGAGCTAAGCTTTTGCTCAGTTGACCTCATAAGTACTTGGTATACCAACTCAATAATCCCATGGGTACAATTTTAATCAACTGCACACCTCTGACAGTTCCACGCACGAAGCTGTTGGGAACATGACGGTACCAAAGCAACAGCTGCCTCTGATGTGAAAGGGATCAGTTTTCATCACAGAAACAGCTCAGAATATCCAACAATTTTATGTGATACGTGAAACGTTTGATGAGGACATTTTAGACAGTTGTTAAGTACTCTGGAATAAGTAATCTGCTGCAACATGCTGTCATAGATTAAGTATGGACATCATATCAATCTCAAATTCATTGACCAAATTGGTGTGTCCAAACTTGACCAGAGCTATGTAAATAGTGTACAATTATCCATGGAACAAGTGCAAAAATAAAGCTTTATTATATAAAATCCCCCTTAACAATAACCATAGCAAAATAATAAAATTAATAACAGATTCTTAACGTTAGCCAAAATAGATGGAAGAACAAAGGGAGATTTGACTTCTTTAAATCCAATCAACCACCACTGGACTCAGGATCATGTGCATCCTCTGCTCGGTTAACATATTAGATCATTTAAAACTGTGACCACCGTGACATGACCATATATTACATGTCAGATATTAGGAATATGGAACAGGTATTGTGTTTAGATATTACACTGGAGCACCACACGATGAACATTATCAGAGAAAGCCAACAATGAACAACAACAGCATTGCCTTTCCACTATAATTACGTGTGGTTTCTCCTCCCCACTGGAACCAAAGCATCTGAAGGCCGTCTAAATAACCACTGCACACTCATTGCAGAATGCAACGTTAACGAGAATGTGGTTGAGGAGCCTGACTACGAAGCATACCAGCCTATGTGGTGCCAATAAAAAAACCTTCTTGCCATCACACATGAAAGACATGGCACAGCTGGGGGAATGCAGTGGTAGGTCTGACAAAGGCGATATTGTCTGCTTTACATGTGCTGCTGATGACAGTCCTGATGTTAAGTGGCCAGTTAAGCCAAAATACTAAAAAACATATTTTTTTACTTAAGTCTGGCAGTATCTCGCCATACCCAAAGTTAGATTTTGAGATACCTAAATCTTGGATTTCTCAATACGTTGGAGGTGAATTTAATTCAATTGGTGGGGTTCACAGCACTGAAAAAGTATAATGACAAAAATGGAATCCCCTTCAGTCTGGATAATCAAGAAAAAATTATTTCAAAAACTTAATTAATCGACAGAAAACTAATCAGCAACTATCTTGATATTATTTTCAAGCAAATTGCCAAATATTCTCTGGTTCCCATTTATTTTTCCTTTGCTGTTTTAATAGTAAATTGTATATCAACGGGATTGGCAGTGTTGGTCAGAAGGAGCCTTGGGTTCTGGGAAATTTCAATGCACATTTTATCTGTCATCTGTATCAAAAAAGACTAAATGTTTAACCTAGAAAATTCTTATCATATCAATACATTTTAAATGAAAACAAGAATTACTATTTGTAAAAGAAAAAAAAGGAAAATATGAAAGAATTACGATTTGTTTTTTGTAATTTGGATGAACCGATCATTCCCACCATTTTGCTTTAAATTATTTAATTCCAATAACTTCCTATGACAGACCCACAGCAGTAAATGCCAACTGTTATCATCTGAAATGTGAAGCAGGAAGAGATATAACATTTACCATTCCACTCTTTCAGTGATATTCATACTGGAGATAATAAGGAGAAACAGTGACCTTGTGGTTTTGGAAGGAATTCCCCAACCACCGGACCTACACTTATAATATCTCTCACTCAATATCACACTCACTCAATATCACACTCACACTCTCTCTCTCTCACACACACACACACACACACACACACACACACACACACACACACACACACACACACACACACACACACAATGAAGGAGTGAAAGGCTGGATTATTTCAAGATGACTGTGAATTCTTTGTACAGAGGAGATGGACAGTGAAGAGACAGGAAGCGTGAACTGCACTTCCAGTCGTGGATGGATCTCACTCATCTTTGAGTCCACAGTGTATGTGTTGATTTGATGACTGTCTGTCTGTCTGGCATTAATCAAAAACCATGTGTCATCTACAGGGAGGCTGCTCTTTCACAGCTGAAATTAATTGAATCACATTGTCATGAGAAGAATCATCTGAAAACACTAACAAAGGTGCAGATTTGAAGCAAATGAGTATTAGCCCGGCTATTATTATTCATAAAATGAAATATTCAGACATTATAAATAAATGGGGCTAATATAAAGCACTGCTGGATAATTTGATGAATTAGCTGTGGTTAATCGCTATTACAGCTATGATGTTTCTGTTCTCTAGACAAATGTCTTTTCAACAGTTCATATATCCACTCCAGTCCGAACAAGCCAATCACAGACAACGTCTAAAGGGGACAGGAAGTGATGTAAAAGAGCGCCACATTGTTTACTGTCATCCCCTAATACGTTTATTTGCTGTGACACATGGCTGCTGCTCTCCACGTAGCATCTGGCCCCAGAGCGGATCTCAGAATGATGCAACACCACTACTCATCTGCCTAACCTCCCAGACCTTCACATCGCCACAGCAACCCTGATAGCTGACTCAGCCCGCATCACACACACACACACACACACACACACACACACACACACACACACACACACACACACACACACACACACACACACACACACAAACACACACTGACAGCTGCTGTGTGTAGTCTCCACAAACATGTTAATGCAAACACACAATTGTTAAGCAAACTAAAGTGAGAAAGAGAGTAGGGGGGAAAGAGACAGACTCACAAGTCCACATTTCCATGTGGTCATATGGTGAGAGCCAAACTTAGCCTAAGGGTGTGGTTGTCGGCCCACATTGAAAAACATGTAGCTTTATCTCAGTGTAGCCACATAAAAAAGTACTAGTAGCTACAGTGGATAATACTCATAAAGTTAAAACATGCTTGGCTAGCTCCCTAGTGCTTCCAGTGTTATATGTCATATTTTGCTACTTACTGATTGAGAAAATCAAAAAGGTGATTACATTGAAAATGCCATGTATTGCTCTAAACTTCTATGCCTGTAGTCTTTTCAAAGAGAAATCCTCTAGCAGACAGGAGGTGATGCATTCAATGTTTACAAAAGCAGCAAAAGCTGATTGTTCTGATATAAATAGCACTCTGTAGGATCTAGAGCAGTGATAGTCCCCTTGGCTAAACAGACAAAGAAAAGAGTTATATTTAATGACGGTATCGAGAAAAAACTCAGAGGAAAATATTATGATGCTGACTCACTGCAGCATCATAAATCATAACTCTTGGAAGTGCAGCGTAAAAACACTGGAGAAAAGACGGCATAATACCACAGATGTTGCCAGAAAATTGAAAACAAACATGACTTTTAGGGATTAACACCATATGCATGACCTAAAATGTAATAAATAATATAATCAATACTGCAGCTTTGCAACAATGGAGACAAAGAGAAAAAAAGAGTATGCGGTCCCAGCACCTCAAAGGTGTAAGGAAAACCAATAGCAGGAAAGTACATTGAAGGTCAAGACAAATAGAAAAGCAGCAGCCTATTTATTTCCTTGAAAATGCTGATGTAAGGTCAGTAAATCAATACGTTATAGACCGTGGAGAATGAATTGGTCTTGCAACCCTAGAGGTGTTTTGGGAGAAAGGAAGGCCCCAGACCCCCAGGGGTATAAAGAACAAACCCGGCAACAGATTCAAGACGAGACAGTCAAGTAACCTCCGGACAAACGGACAGACAGACAAAAGGCGTTTGGTCCCCAATGACTGGGTCCACAGCAGATTTACAGACATGAAAGAGTACAGTAGAAGTATACAATCGTTTGTTCCTCTCAAAACTTCGAACAAAAAGAGAGACTGGGCTTTTTCTATGAGGCCGATTACGATATAACAGACACTTGTAACAAGCTGAATCAAAATGTTGTCAGCTAGGCCTATATGAGCTATAGTCTGCTGCTCTTTTTCTCCATTTTAAAATCTTACTTTACCACTTACTTCATTATTGTTTCACGGAGTTCATTGTACTTCACTAACATACTCTGACACACTACTGTTACGAAACTTCCAGTGTTGTAAAGTCACATTCTAGAAACGGATCATGTGTGCATGTGTGTGATGCTAATGTCAGATAGCACTTTGACAAGTAAATATAGATCTACGGAGCAGCCAGTCAATCACAAAAGTTTAGCTTGATAGCATTTAAATAATACATGTATGAAATGTTCCCGGCCTAAAAGTGAGAGTGCACAAAGCTCACGCTATGGCTGCTCCAGGGATATCAGTCTTTAAGTCTTTGATTCTATTTGACATTTGAATCTAGTTGGCCTACTTTACCTCTCCTCATAAATGAAGAATAGACAGCAAAGAGCAAAACAAACAGGCCCTGCTTTGAGAAACCCTCACCTACAACTGGATGTATGCGTGTAGTTTGACAGCAAGCAGGCGAAGATGGAGGAACATTTTGTGTATATCACACAAACATTCAAAGTGATTAACTGCATCCTTTGCAATTAATCTCCTGCCATAGCATTATACGTTCCCCAATCCCCACTATGCTTTTGTAAATCTTTATCCTGCAATTAGAGTAAGATTGTATGTGCAAAATTTAGATTAGGACTACAAATTGAAAAATGCAACAAAGAAAAAATGCATTTGGAATAGTTATTAATTCCTGCAGCCAGATAAAGACTAATACACCAGCATTAATCTCTAACGACAGAACCATAACACTGTGCAGGGAGATAATTAATCATTATGCTGTCAGTATAGCACCTTGAATCTGTTGAAACTTGAGTGTGCATGTGTGTAAATGTGGCATATTAATGCAGTATGTGGGTAAAAGAAAACTGCCCCATGCAGCAGAAAAGACCATATGGTGCAGAAAAGCAGCCACACGAATCTTATGAGCAGTTGGCGAGAGGAGCAAACAAGGAAACACCTCCATTTAGCCAGCATCCGTACAGCCTGCTCTACTGTTATCACCATACACAGAACAGCACACCCCTGGTCATAAGACACAAACCCACTATGCTCGGTGACCCCTGTGACCTACAGACCTACATTTAGACATTTGTTCTTCACGGATGTTATTAACGGTACAGCATGTATTAAAAACATAGCCTGCCTTCCAGCATTATCTGAGAAAGTGAAGTTATTATTCTTGTGGAGTCTAAGAGGTGTTACCCAGTACTCATAACAAGCGTGTACTGACAAAGAGATAATGAAAAATAGATTATTAATAATCCAAGAGAATTAATGAAGCACATGGCCTGCAGCAGAGTCATTTTTGGTGCATCTAACTCATTCTCCAAAGCGTGTGTGCACAACATTCTTCAGAAAATATACTGAAAAACACTCGTTTCTGGAGGCAGCTTTCTCAATGGCGCATGAAAGTAGAAGAATGTGTCGTAAACTAATACGCAAACTCTACTTAACCATCCAAATGGTAGAGCAATAAATATTATAACATAGTTGATTCATTGCATTAGTCGACAGCTACTTTGAAGCAATTTTTTAAGTAATCATGCAAATCATTCTCTGGTTTAAGCTTCTGCAACGTGTAGATTTGCTACTTTTCTTTGCTTTAAATCACAGCAAATCGAACATTTCAGCCATGAGGAAATTTGTGATGTGATGGACATTTTTCTCAGCGCAAACAATGAAGGGGAAAGATAATCGTCAGATAAATAATACAAATGTGTTGCAGCTCTTTATTAGACTGTAGTTGTATATCAATTGTTTAACTTAGATCTGTTGAACAGTTATGATTGAAAAGGTATTTCAACTGTTATTCTATTTACCCTCTGCAACATTATTGAATAATACTGTCATATGAATAAATAACTGCATTACCAACCGAAGCCAAAGCTCACAGTGTGTCAGGTTTACTGTTGGTTTGATCTGGTGAGTGCGCTTATGGCCCTGCGTGGCCCCTGCTGAGCAGATAATGACTGGCCCGTGGCCCTTTAACAGGAACATTAGTATTTGGCCAACTCTGCCCCGTTGATTATGACAGTAGCATTTATGCTGCCCACACCAATAGCCTCCGCAGCAGACAAAAATAGTGAAATCCACACTGGCACTTAGGAGAGAGAAAAAAAACATCAACGTTGGCATAAGAGGAAGAGGAAGAGATGGAACCTGCCTAAATAAAAGATCAATATCTGCAGTGGAAAAAAAAAGCACAAAATACCAGAGGCTCAGAGGGGAGTATGCTACACCCCAAAACAGATGTGAAGGTCACTCTGTTTTAATATTCATTTTGAGTTATATGCAGAAAAAAAACAGACACGCCCGTCATGTTCCATAACAAGGGAGAGGCTGATGATTATGGATATAAATTGCTTCATGTGTTTTTCACGTTTTCTGCACTGCTTTTCCATCTCTCCCTTTTCTTACCACTTACTTTTCTATTCACCTCCCTTGTTTCTCTGACTCTGCACATAAGCCGCCGCTTCACCAGGCAAATCTATCTGACTCTCATGACCCTTTTAAAGATTCTACCAAAAAAAAAAAGATTAGAGAAGTGAGTTCCACTGCTATTTTTAGCCAAAGTCATCCTGGTACAAAAACATGTTGAAGAGAATAGAATACATTACAATATTAAGTTCCAGGCTGGATTGTTTTCAGTCACAAATAACACTCCCTCCCCACTGAAGTAAAATGAACTCACTTCCTAAACTTCCTACAATACACAATGGCCATGGGCAGTCCAGACAAGTTATTCATCCCAACGAAAGGCTAGAACAGAAAATAGGTTGATATTATTGCTTACGGGCCCAGAATCATAGTACTGAGCCGGAAACACGTTTACAGTCATTCAGAAATGACGAGATAGAGGATGAAGAAACAGGATTTTACTTTATTTTTGTCTGCTTAATGTTAACAGTCAACATATTATGACCAATCAGCACTGACAGCTTGGTGACTGGAGGCAATCTATGTTGGTAAATGTTCAAGTTTTTCAGAAGAAACAAACTGAACAACCCAGGAAGACATATTAAAAGTCAGAGTGCACTATTCCTATGCATTCACACAGTTGCCTCTGTTTTCATCTCCACTGTGACTGTGTAAATGGACACGTATGAAGGCAGGCTGGGCCGCAGTCTAGCTAGGACATCGCTGCGGCTTCCTCTCTGAGAGTCCGTCCTGTGACACTGACACAGTTCTTAAAAATGCAAAAATGCAACTGTCTGTAGAGACAACCAGCCTGCTGGCAACCACATTTGTGGGAGAGGATAGGAAGGAGGCGGAAAAGGCAGAGTGAACGGGAGGAAAGGAAAGGAGCAAAGCCGGACTGGACGGTATTATCTGCACACTCTATGGCTCAAACTCAAAAGAAATTTGAATTTCCTACAGCTGAGGGAGGAGGAGACTAACAATGACTCAGTGGTGTGCGGCCTATAGCTGTCCAGCTTTGGAAGGACACATCAGTCCAGTATGAGAACAGTGGGACTGCGTTATAAGGAAAGAATGCCGTCTCCACTGGTTGCCTACCTTTAACACTATTAAATACAATTAAGAGATGTGTGCATGATAAGGAAATCAGGCTGCTGCTTCTGCTGCTTTCAAATGTTTTGAACAGTTGTGCAACTTTGTCATTTCCCATGCATCTGCTTCTGACATTTGACCTAAATCCATCATTCATTGCGAAGACAATATGTACACAATTTAAAAAACGTTGCATACACGTGTATGTAAAGAGGCATACAAGATCTTTGCCGACGTATGATGAGATGTCAGTATTAAAGACACTGAAATGCACTTTTTTAGCACATCGTGTTGCTATTTCCCCAAGTTTTGCATCTCATGTGACGATGACAGCAATAATCAAACTCAACACAAAGAGAGCGGATGCATGTAGGCCAGCTACATCTGCCCCACGAAAACAAAGCCTCCACACAGAAGAAGAGGAGGAGGGAGGGGGGGGGTCCGATCTCGGGGAAACACTCTGAAGCAACATTAAACATTACATAGTGAAATAGGCACACTGTGTATGATATATAGCATTCAGACCATGCACATGGACTGAAAGGGGACGCCGGGGTGAGCGGGTTTCCAATGAGATAAACACAAAGCGACCTTCACTGACGTGCATCCCGTCTCATTGGCCTTCTTGCGGTTACAGGAGGGACCGTCGGACATAACGAACACCTCAATAAGAGATCATATTAGGAGCATAAAGGGCCAAACGTGACCGGTGTGTTTTTTTGTGTTGGTGTTTTATATAATAGAGGCTGCAAAGTGGCGATGCTGTGTTGCTTCACAAAGGCGCAGCGGGGCAGGCTGGTCATGCTGCTGCCATCAGTATCCAGTCAACGTGAGCCGACCGGGAGTCGGACCAGTGTAGTTTAGCCGTAAGAAGCGTGGCATGGTGTGTTTTTTTAATACATTTATACATTCAAAATTAATACAGGTTGCAGTGTGTGGCGCTCCACATTTCTCTGACCTCGGAGGATGTTTATATCAGCGCTGAAATCGCTCGTTGACATCAATAGACGGGCAGCACAAAAGCAGAAAAAAACCCGACTCTTTCTCTTTTTTTCTCCCTCTCCGCCGCAAACTTCTAACGGTCGACCACCTAGCTAACTGCCGGCCTGTTAGCCGTTTTATTCTGCAATTCGCCAAATATAAAGTAAAGTCTCCGCCTCACTTACCCCTTTTCTGTCTTTCTGGTGCGTGTTTTCGGATGAAGGTGTGTTTGTGGAGCCCAGCCCCGTCGCTGCTGCAGTTCAGTCTGGCTCCGTGCGTCGGCCTTCTCTCCCCCCGTTGCTGAGCAATAGCGCTTCTCTCCCTGCGTAATAGCGGCGCGCCGCGAGAGGACCGACGTCCTGGAAGAAGCGTCAAGTCCGCGGAAATGTTATTCACGACTTCCGGTAGAAACTTTCAGAATAAAATCGGAGGGATGACGATTTGTGAGGCAGGGATGTGTCAAGCCTCATTTAGGACAGTAACCATATGCGCAATTAATCATGTGAGCACAGATTAAGCAAAAATGTAGTTCAACATCCCTAAATCTGTGTGGGAGATTAGCATTTAGACAACTGTGATATAAAAATCAGGAAAAAACTATATGGGTCTGGTCAAATTTATTTATATACAGTTTACAAATATATATATATATATATATATATATATATATATATATATATATATATATATATACATATATACATATATATGTATATATATGTATATATATGCATATATATATATATATACATATATATATATACACGTATATATATATATATATATATATATATATATATATATATATATATATATATATATATATATACCCACCCAATGTAACAAAATTGCCTTATTGTACATACATAATCGTTTTACATGCATTTTTACATTGTAACACATCAATAATCAGGCATTTGTCTTATGTATATGTTCAAATATAAGTAGATAGGCTTTATTATGTGGACCACATACTTTCAACAAAATAATAACCCCAAAAACATTTACATCCATATATATTTAAAAAGAATGCAAAATGCAAAAAAAGAAAAGATTATTGCTACCCTTTATCCTTGTGATACAGTCTAGCTCAGTGTTACAAATATGTTGTAATAACATTGTTGTGAACCAAACTATGTCAGAATCAGAACCATTTATTCACCAGGTATGTTTACACAAACAAGGATTTTTTTCTTGGTGGAAGGTGCATAACATTAGACATTAGACGAGACAACAACAGTGCAATAAATATTACATTAAGTATAAAATAAAGTGTTCAGACAAACAGATAACAGTAATGTAAACACGTGTTTTGTAAGTGTATGTTAAAGTGTAATGTTAAAGTGGCATGTGCATTTCAATATGAAGTGTGAAGGGATAAGCAGGGGAGTGACCGGCAAGAAATAGTCCTGGGGGTGACAGAGTCAGTCCGTGGATCCGGGCTCTGGTGATGAGCCTGACTGCCGACGGGAAGAAGCTGTTGGTGTGGCGTGAGGTCTTGGTCCTGATGGACCGCAGCCTCTTGCCAGATGGGAGGGACTCCAACAGGTTATGTCCAGGGTGAGAGGGGTCAGATACAATATGTCTTGCTCGCTTCAAAGTCTATATATACATATATATATATATTTATGAAACAAGTATACATATATGTATATATATATATATATATATATATATATACATATATGTATACTTGTTTCATAAGTTTGATTTCTTAATAGGGAGTTCTGCAGTAAGTGTGAAACATGAAATTAGAAAGATCAGGGTTTTTACTGAAGTAGGCTACAAGAATTGAGGCTTTATGTTTTCATTTAACATGATCATGTTGATTGGACTATAACTGAAATACAACCTACACATATATACAGCTAATGGCAATGAAAATGCCCTGCAGATGGCAAAGTAGCTGACATCAATGTGCACAGACTGGATTAGAGGATTAGTCATGCATCTCATATCATTTTAATTTCCCCCGCAAAAAAAACTATTTTATTATTTTGAAAGCGGAAATCGTTATTTCCGGGGTTTAGGGCTACGTCTCTGTTCAGCTTGACACGGTTCATCCAGAGCAGCGCCTGCGTCTACACTTCCAACCATGGATGCTTCCAACTCGACCAGAAGCCGTCAACCAGAACCGGGTGGGCGGGTTTCCTGGACTCACTGGTCACGTTTCAGGGTGTTTTGTGACTTCTCCACAATCTGGGCTGCGCAGCTGGCATCGTTATATTTGATGCTGGAAATAAAGGCAGTGCCTTTTGCACGATGCGCAGCTCAAATACAGAAGTATGTCCGGGAACCAAACAACTACAGGAAGAAGCAAATTAAATGAGGACGATGCAACATAATTATATTTACTGGGATTATTTTGTTAGAAACGTGCATCACATTTTAAACGATATTCTATTAGAGCGTATGCCACCATACTGCCGTAGTGCCGTACCAAATGCTTAAAACCTTTACACATCTCAAAAGAGGCGGAATAATTAATACACTTCGAGTTCACTGAAATGTTTTGTTTGCATATATATGAATAATAATCAGGCCATCTTACTCGGATAAATCTGCACCAGGCTGCAACAGTGATCATTAAACATATAATATGCTGTCAGCAACTTCATTTAAATATTCAAGTATTTTAAACATGCATCCCCAACAAAATAACATTAGATAATTTTGTCTCTAAAAAAAAAAAAATTCAAAATCGACAACGTTTTCTGGCACAATGACGCTCCCTCCCTGTCGGCGTGAAAGCACTCGGTTTACGTCTTTGGACGTACCGGCTGGAAAGGAGGGGCGTTTGTTTTGTATTTATTTTCCAAAAACGGACCCTGTACACTTGTTGTGTTATTTTGTAGTTTGAGTTATTATAGTAGTTTAAACATCTTGGGTATAACCTGATTACATGTTAAACTTCCCTCAATAGTTGAATAATTTGTAAGTAGGATATATATCCTGAATACAAACTATATATTATACGTACATACAATTATCTATAATTATGTATAAAATAATTATAGTAATATGTATTTATTGATCTTCTGAATAGACTTAGATGCTTGTGTGTTTACCTGACAATATCGTCATTGCGGCAGACGACGTGTCACAAATCGAACCTCCCTGTACGTTGGAGGGGCGTCGGCAGTTGGAGCGGGAGCGCGCTGCTCGTACCCTTGCTGGCGAATGGACTGAGAACATGGACGAACCGCGGGACGTTCAAACTTCCAAGCGAAACGGGAGCTCCGGGTCGTTCTCATCGGCCGGTTCCGCGGTCGCAATGGAGATCAAACGGAAGAAAATACGACAGAGTACACTGTTCCTGCAAACAGAGGTATGACGTTTAACGTTACGGAGC
The DNA here is from genome assembly GCF_910589615.1 of Taurulus bubalis. Lineage (NCBI taxonomy): Eukaryota > Metazoa > Chordata > Actinopteri > Perciformes > Cottidae > Taurulus > Taurulus bubalis. The sequence goes on from NC_136602.1 coordinate 7,591,810, forward strand.
GCGGTCCTGTGCCGTAAACACGTTTCATAATGACGTTTCAGTTGACGATTGAGGGGGCGCAACGATACTGACGTAAACACGACGTCAACGCGCGAATCAACCGTCCGTATTACAACGTTTACAACGAGCGTATTCGATAGGCTGTGATGAAGTAACTTTTCAATAGCGACGTGGGTTTTCTAACGTCTCTTCCTCAAGCATTCACACACACCGGCTTTCAGTTCCCTGAGACAAAGCTCGCTGGGTGGGCCGGTTATCCAATACGGGAGTTGACCCTGAACGTCACTCCGATGCCTGAAACCAGAGCCTCGCACTCTGCATTGTTGAATGCGGGACTAAAGCTCTGCTCCTGGCTCCAACTAATGTCGTTGCAAACCAAAGGTTTTCTGAGTGACATTCTTTGCAGATAGGTTTCTAAGAAACTGACAGTGCATATTTTAGTTTGTGATATGGAGAATGATGATATTTGTGTCTTTAAAACAACTGTGCATGTACATCTGAATTTCACTTGACTATATAACCCACCAAGACCACATTTTGAATTTAGAATAAAATCTGATTATATCAGACATCATCCTACTCGATCTCGGCCACACAGCTAGAATTTCCCACAGACATATTTCCTGCCACTTTCCCCTTTTTATTTTTTGCGGCATGCCATAAATATATCGTGTGCTTATTATTTCGTCCCATGGGAGCATACATATACATATACAGTATACTAACTGATTGTTACTGCTTTTCATAACGCCTCTAACATTGGGCAGGCATCATTTCACCTTGCAACCAAATAAGTTGGCTCCTCTGTCACAAGTGTGACATTTTTACACATCGGTGTATCATTGTCACATTTATTGTCAATTGGCGGTACTTTTACCCTCCTGTGGTGGCAGCCAACAGATGTGGAAGAAGATCACAATATCCTTGGAGCCTTGTGATATGTGGCTGCGGTCTATCTGTTGCAAGGAACTCTGCATGAAGCTTCAGCTCTGTTTGTGCCAGAAAGAAAGTTTTGTGCTGCGAATCACAGCAAACAACAACAACTCTGGTTGAGTGCACCGTTTGTCTCAAAGGGGTTCTTGTTTGCGTATATAATTAATGTGCCTTTTATGAGTGATGTAACAACACTGGAGGTGACTTAGTTTCCTTCCAAAAACAACATTTATTTCTCCTTTTTCTATGTTCTGCCCGAGAAGAACACGAACGTCCAAGAAAAGCTTGACTTTGAGATGCGGATGCGCGATGGCGCATACAAGCTGCTGCTGGCCTGCAGTAAGAGAGAGCAGGTGCTCAACGCCTCCAAGAACCTGCTGACCTGCAACGCGAGGATCAAGGCTTATCTCGCTCAGCTGCGGAAGAAGAAAGAGGAGCAGGACGGGATCGGAGCGGCCGCGAGGTGAGGAGTTGGATGCTCGTGGAGGAGGTCTTGTGATGGTTCCAGCTTCAGCACACGTTATCATAAGATTTGTATTTTCTTTCTTCAGATTCTCAGATCCAGATGACCGTGTGCCTTGTAATGGGACAATTGCAATGTCTGGTAAGATTTCTCCCTTTTTAACTAGAATAATTCAGCACTAGAGAGTATCGGTGCGTAATAACTATGGCAACCACAGCCAAAAATATACATTTATCACACAATTAAGTCCAATTTTAATAGTTTGTAAGATAACTTAATGTCACAAAATTGATATAGAGCATTTTCAAAATAAACTCTGAAGAGTGTTTCTTTGTTAATTCACTTTTGCCCTCTACTGATTTAGGGCTGCGCATTCCTTTGATGTGGAGGGACTCTGCCTACTTTAACAACAGAGGGAGTAAGTCTGTCTTTTTTGTTGCTCCAACCCCTGCCCTCTGTTTAGCTGCGCCTCATGTTTTACTGTATGACACACGGTTACATCCCTTGTGTTCCTTAGGCTCCCGGCGGGTGGCGGTGTTCTGTCTGATGCAGATTGGCCCGGAGGTGTTTGCCACAGAGATGGTGGTGGTGGACAGATCAGTCACTGACATCTGCTTTGAGGGAGTCACCGTCTTGTAAGTATCTAGACCCAATATGCAGTACAATACAGCTGCACTTACTTTTGGGAAGTCCCTTTTGGTGCTGCTGTACAGTGGGGGAAATAAATGTCTGTATTGCGGAGAATATATTGTATTAAGAGTATGTTGCTGGAAATGTGTTCTTTATTTAGTATTATGAATACCAGAATATATATTTGAGGGTTTTTTTCTACAAATACTAACACATCTATTACTGGTCGCAATTGCTGTGCAATGACATTTATTATTTAAGAAGTTTTCTTTCATCTTGCTCTAACATGGTTTATGTTGATGCTCTGATTGAAAATGTCTCTCTGTCCTCTTCTAGTAAAGAAGCAGTTCCTGAGTTTGAGCTGAAGGTGGAGCTGTGGAGCTGTGCCCTGGAGGAAGAGCTCACTCTGGTGAATACACCAAAGAAACTGGCCAAGAAGCTCCGCAGCTCCTTTGGAAAGACAGCTGGGAAGAAGCTGTGCCCTCTGCTGGCCAATCCAGACCCTGACACCTTCCTGCAGTACAACCCCATACCCGTGTATGTATTGCCCCATAAAACCCTTTACAGACTCTTGGCTCTAGATCTAAAGTTCTTGCAGCTGGGAACAGACTCAATTCTGGCTTGTTCCTGGAACAAATGGTGTAGCCACACTGTGCACTGACTTAAACCAATATTTGGGGGGTTTGAATACTGATATGCTTAGCCTTTGGATATTCACTTGTTTTTTTCGAGCCAATAATAACTATTTTATTTGAATATGCATGCTTTTAATGTTCCCGCCCAGCTGTATTCTATTTGTACTTAACAGCATTTAAATATCTCAAACTGAACATCTGTAAGTGATGTAAACCAGCTGTCCAGTGGTGAAGAAGCATTGGGATCATTAGGCCCTTGAACAAAGAGATAATTCTCCCAAAGCAAATACTGCAGGGTATGTGTGCACATGTTGGAGTTGAAGGGTTAGTCTTTGTATATTGATGTGTCTTTAATATTAGGGTTAGAGTTGAGCATGAATCTTTTATGGTTAAGCCTGGGAAGCCATGGAATGAAAATAAGTCAATGCAGGATACTTTAAAGAATGCTAAACTCTCTGTCTCTGTCTCTGTGTGTGTGTGTGTGTGTGTGTGTGTGTGTGTGTGTGTGTGTGTGTGTGTGTGTGTGTGTGTGTGTGTGTGTTTACCTGTAACCAGTGGAGCCAAGTACAATCTGCTGGCCTACACGTCACTGTGTCTGCCTGAGGCTGAAGGCAGCTTTCAGTCTCACTCCCTCATTGTCCTCCAAGACGGTAAGAAGCAAAAGCGGCAGAAACGTAATATCTGGGGATATAAAGGGAATGCGCTTTTTAGTCCCTGATTTGAATCAGTACTGTAATGACGCAGTGTTTTTACACCTCTAAAATCTAAAATTCAACAAAATAACCTATAATTTGAAGTTCACCTTGGAAAACTTTTCTTGCTTTGCATGCGTGGTTAAATGGGTAAGAATGGGTAAGAATGTTTCTTGAGTTTGCACCGTGTCGTGAGACGTTCAACATATTTGGGGTTATTGTTCAAGCTCATATGACAAGAAGTTATGTGACGGGAACATAAATCAGCTCTCTCGTGTGTGTGTGTGTGTGTGTGTGTGTGTGTGTGTGTTTGAGACGTACTGTAACACTACACCTTCGTAACTTAATCGTTTTAAACAGACTTATTTCAAATAGTTAACACATGACAAAAAAAAGAAGCTTTTTAATCGTGTGTTGTTGTTTTTTTACTCTTTTCACTAAAGATTGAAACAGTTCTTAATGAGTGCCTTTTATCTTTTCAAAACGCATACAGTACTTTCATAACATGTAGATTGTATTGCTCTTCCTCCACACAGCTGAGTGGTCCTCCTGGCTTCCACTCTATGGCAACCTCTGCTGCCGGTTGGTGGCCCAGCCGGCCTGCATGACGCAGAGCATGACGACCGGCTACCTCAGCCAGAAAGTGTGTTCACTGCTGTTCTCAATAACATTTGCTCAATAGCTGGTTCCTGGGTTAATACTTCAGTGTTTTGTTCCCTGGTTATTTTCAGCTAAATGTGGAGGGGATGTACCGCTGCTGCAGTCTTTATTGTGTGCTGAGTTCTGGCACTTTGTCCTGTTACTTCACCCCGGAAGAAATTGATGCTAAAGTGCAGCCCACTCTCAATGTACCCGTCAACAAGGTAAGACGATCTCCAGGGCAACTTGATGCATCACACACTACTGGAAGAAGTGGCACTTTATTAGATAAATAATCCCTTTTTACATTTGCAGAATAACAATATATAATAATACAATGATAAGTACAAATAAAATATAAAATGCTACATTACTCACAGAGATCCTTTTTGCATCTTTGACATTTTCCCGCTGAGTCATTTGTTTTCTGCAATATCAGCGATGTACTGTTTGGTGCATATCTGGAATAGCACCATCACCTTACACTAAGTCGTTGTGCTGTGTTGTGTCTGCAGGACACCCGGTTCCGTGTGCTGGAGAAAGAGTCCGCAGGGCAGAAATCCAGGAGTCTGTCCATTATCAACCCTTCACCACAGGGGTCCGAGAACATCGTCTTCACCACAGAAACCAGCCATGAGCTGGAGGACTGGCTGGACGCCCTCAACCAGCACCTCTATGATCAGAGTGAGTGTGTTTCAGTGTACACGTACAGCAGAAGTGTGTATATAGAAAGTATAGGTTACATACAGTGTTTACAGAGCAGGTATGCTCCCTAAAAAGGGCTTGTGGTGGAGTGTGTATATGTCAGTATGTTTGGCCAAGAAGAGTTCAACTTAGCGAGAAAATATATTTTATAACCTCTATATGTCTCTCTCTCTCTCTCTCATTCCTCTCCTTGTTTACAACCAGGCCAGTGGCTGCAATGCTGCAACAAGCTAATGAAGATTGAGGTCGCGTCACCACGGAAACCATCACTCTTCCTCACCAAGCAGGCTGACTCTGTTTACAATGACCTCAGTGAGTAGAGTAATTGGAGCAAGTGGGTGAAGTGACTCAGGCCGAGGTTGATCATTCACTGACTTCAGGATTTGTGTATCACATCTATTTATAGAAGATATGAACCTCAAAATAAATGGGACACCTCATTGTAATGAATATATATATTAATCACACATAACCGTTTTAATTTCAGTGGTAAAGCTATTAGATAAAACCCTGTTATATATATTTTTTTTTCGGCATTTTAATAACACCACTTTAATCAAATTTGGAGGAAAAAAACGGCAATTTAACTTCTTTTTTTTTTACGTGCAGGTATAAATTCACCTAGCAAGTTTGAGAGCATCACGGACATCATCCACAACAAGATAGAGGAAACAGATGGCCGCTTTCTGATTGGCCCCGAAGAGGAGAAGGAGGTGCCTAATTGGTCCTCGCTGTTTGAAGGGTCCCATTCAGTGGTAGTGCAGAAGGATATTCTGTCCCAGAGCAAAACCTCCACCCCTTGTTCGAGCCCCAACACCAGCTCTACACCCATCAGCAACAAGAAGCGCCGCGCTCCACCCCCGCCCTCTGAAAGGCAGCCTTATGATCCTCCCAGCCGCCCTGCCAGACCTCCCCTCCCCACCTCTCTTCATCATCCTCTTCCTCCTCCTCCCTCATACCAGGAGAAGGAGAATTCCGGCACTTGCACTTCACGCCCGGCCACAAGGTCCAAAACTGGCAGACCATCCCTGGATGCCAAATTCTCTGCCATCATCCAGCAGCTGCAGCGGAGCAACGCTGGAGGACCTGGAGCCCTCAGCCGGAAAAACGCTCCATTGGGCGTCCTGGATGTCCAACCACAAAGTCAGGTTCAGCCTCCTCCCAAGCAGCCGGAGCACCAGAACCGCAGCACTGATGCCGCAGGTGAACATGCCTTCCTCAGACCAAGTCACGGTCCTGGTCCTGGTCCTGTTCCTGCAGCGAAGAGCAAACTGAGGAAGTCTATCAGAGAGAGGATGAACCTTAAAGCCGTGTGACCTCGACCGTAGACGACAACTAACATCCCACTAATACGAATACCTACAACACGGTTAAAATGAGCTCAAAGGCGTTGATAAAAATCACATATCACCATATATTGTACTGCTCCTAAATAGCAATAATTTGATATTTTGGGCATGGCTGTTGGTGAGGTGCATCAACATTTAAAGGAATAGTTCAACATTTTAGGAAACTTGTTTCATGTTGCAAGTTGAATCAAAAGTCACTCATCTGTACACTAAATATGAAGCTGGAGGCGCTTAGCTTAGCATTAAGACTGGAATAGGCGAACCTCGCTCTGTCCAAAGGCAACAAAATCTGCCTCGCAGCATCTCTAAAACTCACTAATTAACAATTTCAACACTTTCCTGGTTGGGAGCAGTGACTTACACGAGTCTGAGAGTCTTCGGGTGACGTTATGACTCTGAGTCAAGAACTTAACTGACATATAACTGCATAAACCCACTAGTTCTTTTTAGCTTTGGTTTTTGTAAAGATTAAATAAACAATATATAACATATCAATTAGTGAGCTTCAAAGGTCTTGGTTGGTAGACTTTTCTTTTTAACCTTTGGACAGTCAGGCTAGCCGTTTCCCCCTGCTTTCAGTCTTTATGCTAAGCTAAGTTAACCATCTACAGGCTCCCACTTCATTTTGCACTGATGGATAAAAGAGTGGTATCGACTTTCTCATCGTATTTCCCCAAATGTCGGCCTATTTCTTTAACCTTAAGGATGGGTGCGTGACGTGGTCTCTTAAAAGCAAAAGGTCCTCACAATGTCCATCATGGCGACCCAAATCCCAGTCGACACCTCATATCTCAATATCAATACTGTATCTCCACTCTCCAGTTAAGAACTCTTTCACATGCAGCTAACCAATAGATGCAGTTGAAAGCTGTGCGTTGGCTCGAGCACCGCCATCATCAATCCCACTGAAATAGAAAGGCTTATTTCTCAACTCTGGGACATGGGCCGAAGAAAGAGCCTTTGCAAAAGCACTCAAATTGGAATTGATCCATTGGCCGACTGAACGAGTCATTCCTTTTGGAACTATTGACTTCTTCCACTCACTGTGACAACTTTATGACCACTATAGCTGATTTTAAGGGAACAGGATTTTAGGAGCAATTGCAAGTCATAATTTGACTTCTCCATTCCTCAGAGGTCTTAATAATGGAGTGACCTTGGTTTTCAGTGGCTACACAGCATGTCCAACATAATTTAACACTGCAGCCTGTAAATGCCATGAACATAATCGAATGAATGACTCTTTTGGAGTGGCTAAAATAATGAATGCCCTTGTGTTTTGAACATTTCCAATGCTGCCAGCCAGTCAAATATTTCAACCACTTAACAGTCACATGTTGAAGAACGCTCTTCATAATTACACACAGTGTACAAAACATTAGGTTTGGCTACTTTCTCTGAAATTGGCTGGGCAGATGAAGCAGTGTGGTGAAAGCTGCAATCCTATTTCTTTTTTTATCTCACCCCCTAAAATTCTGTTTAATCAGAGGGAGGCGGGAGGGGATTTAGTTAAAGCTTTCAAAGAACCCCAGAATGGATGGCACAAAAGAGGATGCTGCTCAATATTTGCAATATTTTCTATGCTCAGTGTGTATTACCGACACATTAGTCACTTTGATTTAGTACTGTATGTACCTGGAAAAACAAGGGATGGTTCCGGGGTCAAACCTTATAGCATTAGTTTTAACTGATGCTGATGTGGTTCCACCTCGGTCTGCATTACAGCTAAAATCACCACAATAATTCTATTGCACTTCCCGTGTTGTCCATCATAATATTGGCAATGTTCAGTTCCAGTGAGCATGCGAGAGACTAAGGAACATTGAATTACATGCCAATGTTGCTGACAATTATGGTGAAGGCTAGCATTTCTGTAGTATTTCATATTAACTGTGTAATCCGAGTGAAAGCAGGAAATGTTTCCCCTGTGGATATTAGGCATGTGATCTAAATGTACTAACTGATTTATGACTAAACAAGGACTGAACGTGTTTTCATCAGAGCCAAACTAATGAGCCAAATTTAAAATGTTTTTATAATATTTGTCTTTTTATACGACAGCAATAATTTGTATTTCTTTTTTTATCTTGTTATTGATTTCCATGTTCTGTAATTCCTTTTCATAGTATAACACTGCCATGTCATCTCAATTTTACTTTAGCATATTAATTATTTAGACTTTAAGTGGCACTGTGGTTATGTACAAGTAAGTAGGGATACATTAATATTGTCGTAGTGCAGAATAATTTGCGTATAGTGCAATGTAAACAAACAAAAAAAAATCTGTTTTTGTTTCTAAAAAAAAAGTGCAATTTTCTCCTCAATCTGTTCTTCATTGTCTTAGAATCTTAACTGTATTTTTCTTAATTTATTGCTGATCTGCAATAAAACAGTCTACATTCTACCCTGATGAGGCTGCTTTATTATTGCTGAGCTTGGAAGTATTACTGAATATGTTTCATGGTAAAGGTTTACCAGGGGGTGGCAATAAAAGTCAAAGCATAGCTTTTATTGCAGCCCAACACACTTCATAGAGATACACTCACTGGCACATTTCTCTACTGCAGCAAATACTGGAGAGGCTTCTCTGGCTTTGAGCCCAGAGGTAGCCTGTTGTGAAGATTAAGGCGGATGGAATCTCATAGCCAGATAATGGTATTACAATAATAAAACCCCATTCACACTGCATTTACTCAAGGGGGGGAAAAAAACAATACATTGACGTTAGTACACTGGCATGAAATATCAGTTTATTCAGCCCTCGCTATTTATCTGCACTTCAGTTAAAGAACACAACTGAGGAAACATGAATCGATAGTAAAATATTTTAATTAAATATACAGGAGGTCATATCATACAAAATGTCTTTATTTTTTTGTCTTGCTCGCCAGCTGGGTGATTGGTAAACAGATGGCTACTGTATCAAAAACACTTTCAGGATGCACAGTAATGGAAACGACGTGAAAACAAAAGTGAAACGATGAGAAATAAAAAATAATATCCTAATTCTTAAATTGTAGTGTTTGTTTAAATCTAAGATGATCACGGTGACCTTGAAACAGCGCAAACAAGGGCACAGCTAGATTGTGTAACCGACTTATACTGTTTTTGTACTATTTACAGATTATAACAGTTTATATGATAACAACCACGCGGTACTATCTACAGTGCTATTTACATAGAAAATAAGACGAGAGATAGGGGTTGTCATGAATTGATCCCGTGTGAATGTTCTGTACAGGAGCCAGCATTAATGCCAGTTTTACCTACACACAGCAATGTACAGTACTTTATCGGAAATGAATGTCTTTATCTAAGTATTCAGTTAAACTTTACACAGACATTTACAGCTTTTTTTTTCTTCTCTTCTTTTGAAACACCAGGCATGTTCGACTGTATTTCGACTATCCTGGATTGCAATTATAGTGGTTGTAAAAGCCAAAGCAGGTGTTGTCGTTTCACCTCAGGCCATGGAGCATGGTCGGCATATTTTATGGAGTCTGGTAGCTTTTCATCACTGCTAGAAAACACCTAAAGCACACATGCCCTGCGGATGACAGACACCAGACCTGTGTCAATATCAGTAAATCTTTTCAGGTTCTTCTATAATTGACTGTCTGACACAGTTCAGCTAAGTAAATAGAGCCATTAAGCACTAACGCTAACCATAAGGTTAAAGCATAACTGTTTAAATTCTAAAAACTCAATGTTGTGCCTTACCTATCAAGTCTGGTGTCTGAAAGCCAAGTGTGCCATATAGTTCTTGTATGAATGTCTGTGCGCTGCATTTTTAGGCGAGTGACAGTAATATTGATATTTCTACCCTGCTACAGAAGATAAACCTTAACAACTGTAGCGCTAACTCTAATCCAAGACGGCGAAAGGCACAGATATTTGCAAAGCAATAATATCCTAAGTGACAACATTCCTATCAAATCATACAGTGAGTCTTTTCAGCGTGTTGAATAAAAAAAAAGAGTCTGTTCACCAAAAAAGGGAGCTTTTCAAGTCAAGAACAAAAAGATGAAACGCAGATTTCTTGTGGTGAGCATTCCACAGCAGACGGCTGCTTCATTATGCTGGTCCGACAGACAAAAACAAGCTGCTACAGTCTACTCATCACAAGGGGCTTTAGGATCAAATTACTTTCAATTCGGAGAGGAAAAATTAAAACGGCTGTTCATTAACTCGCTAAAAAACATTCGGGAATTGTCAACAGATTGAACATGACAACTGCTTGTGTAATCTGGATGAAATACATAAGGAAGAAAGACCTGAACCGAGTAAAATGTGAGTCTACAGTACATATGTTATACACAGCACCTCTGAATGTTATGATACAACTATATTCAGCACCGCAGAGAGTGTTAATGTCAATGTCGAGGCGTCCGGGTGGATTTACTGTGGCACAAGCCGGCATCAGCTTTCAACGCCGGGACATGTAAACAGACGCAACACCACTGGCTGCCTAAAATGTGATAATGCACTAAACAGCTCTTGAACATTGTTTGCAAGGCGAACGCACATATATATATATATATATATATATATATATATATATATATATATATATAAAGAATTTAATTTACGTCGGCATGTTTCTTGTAGTGTTTTTAAGCAAAAACAGTTTAGCCCTCAGATGCAGTAAACAAATGGCTTTTCTCTGTTGCCCTCCACTTTTAACACGTTCAGAGCAACAACCTGACTCATGGTGACTGAGAGCGGCAAACTGATTTGTGAGCACATACACGCGAGCATTGTGCAAAAAAGGATACGACGAGAACGACAAAAATATACAGTAAGTGGTGATAAAAACAAAGAACAGTGCAAAGTATATAAACAAATGCAAACAAAAACACACAAAAATAAAGAGAATGGAATTTTCAGTCTGAGTTATGAGTTCATCAGTCTGTGATAAGTTTTATAATCAGTGTTTATTTTCGACTGAGCCACAATCCCCGAGCAAGAGAGACAGAAAGTCAAGAGAGAAGCTGAAAAAAGTTTGTGAGCATAAAGAAGGAGAGGGTGAAGTAAATCCTCCTCTCACAGTCTGGTGCTGGGGTGTACCGAGGACAGCTGAGGGGGCGGGAGGGTGGAGAGAGGGTACAGGTGGTGCAGTAGGTCCCCGTACAGTGCTGCCCCGCCCGGGTGCCTGTAGAAGTGGTGCGGGCTGGGGCTGGAGGCCAGCAGCTGCCTGTGAAGCATCATGGAGTGGAAGGCTAACGGGGGCATGAGGGGAGACACTGCCGACTGGCTCTTCAGGTACTGCAGACCTGGGTGCTGGTGCAGCCCGTCTCCTGGGGAGATCAGGCTGCCGGGTGCGTACATGGCAGTGTAGAGATGTGGATTGTAGGTAGTGGTTGGGTGGCCCTCAGGGAGATGGTTGATGAGGTGAACGGCGTGGGCCGGCTCGGCTGGTTTAAGCTCCTCCGGGTCGCTGCGTCGGATGGCGCCGGCTGGGTGGACTGGCGTCACCACGCGGACCTTCCTTTCAGGAACATCCTCGCCCTCCGGTTCCAAGTGGCTTCGCTTACTGGGTCGATTGGGGCTGACGTGGGACGAATCGCTTGGCGCTTTCGGGCTGGGAAATGGCTGCGATGATTCTGCCGGGTTCTGTTTGGGAGGAGAGATGGTCATGGGAGGAACTCTGCACGCCTTAGGGTGGGAATCCAAACCCTGGTGCATGATGGGGTAAGGGAGATTGCAGAAAGAGGGCTTCGAGAAGGAGGACCCCCTCTGAGAGAGAGGTTTCGAGATCGTAAAGTCTCTGGGTTCATCGTCTGCCTCTCTCCTCTCTATGTGTGTTTGAGTCCTGTCACCGTAGTGAGATCTGTAGGCCAAGCCCTCTTGCTCCAGGCCGCCACAGACAAAGCTGCCTTCATGGTCTCTGATGTAGCGCTCTCGCCGATCTCCGTTGGGGAAGCCAACCATCCTCTCCTGGCTCAGGCAGCTCTCAGTTTGCCTGTACAGACTGTGGAGGTGAGGGGAGGAGTAGCAGTCGCTTGTGTAGCTCCGGGGTTGAGAAGCTGGGCCCTGGAGTAGCGTCTCCCCGGCGTTCTCCACACCATCCTGGGCATGGGCTTGGGGGAGATAGGGCTGCCACGGCGGATTGACTTGAGGCTGGAGGTGACGGCTGGTCCGGCAGCTGTACGCCTCTGAGAGTTCCCCGCTCCTCTCTGAGGGGCCACTGGTGGCTTGTTGGTGAGGCTTGCTGCTCTGGGCATGCTGGATGACTGATGGCCGGAATATGGGCGCTACCTCCGGGATGCTGTCCGACACACACCCGAGCCTCTGTCCCACCGCCTCCTCGTCACCCTTCCTCTTCTCCCTCTCCCTTTCAGGTACTGATACGACAGGGAGAGAGGAAGTCGCCGTGGGATGTGGCGGCTGAAGAGAAGGAGACGTAAAGGAGAAAGGGTTGGACTCACACACTTGGGAGAGGAGCTTCTTTTTGGCTAAAGGAGACATGACCCCCTGGCTGGATTTGCAGTAGGCAGCCGTTTGTGCGGGGTTCTGGGTGGACTCCTTCTTTATGGCCACATAGTCTTCTTTCTCTGGGAAGGAATCTGTGCTCAAGTCTATACACTGTCTGTCTGCCTGCTTACACATCGGTAACACTTTCCCCACCCTCCCACCGTGACTGTCTATGGAGTCTTTGGCCCTGGAGGAGGGCTCGGGCAGAGCAACATGTCCAGCAGGTCTGTTCTGATCCCAACGGTGAGGCAGGTAAGGGATTTTAGGAATGAAATGCCCTTCAATTTGCTGTTCACAGGAGAGTTTCGCTTGGAGGGCCTCGCTGATTTGCCTCCATTCAGGCCGGGGACCGGGCCCCGTGTGGTGGGACAAACCAGCATGTGGGGCTCTGCAGTCTGACTCTTTGGGACAGAGTGAAGATGGCTGCTCCACTGCCAACGACTCCTCTTCCTTTAGGGTAACGTGCAACTCTTCCTCCTCTATTACAATTGGTTCATCTCTCAGAGATACCTCCTCTTTTATGTCTGTTGGCAGCTCATGATTCTCCTCTTTCTCCTTGGAGTCCTGCACGCAGAGAGAAATTATCGTTATTACAGTTGTTTCTCAACATAAAAGAAATAGGACACTCGTATATTTCCTTATTATTGGGCAATTTTAAAGATAACACGAATTCAAGACAGAAGGCGGAGAAAAAGAGAAAGCACAGGGAGATTAAAATGTAACTGAATTCGGAATCCTGATGAAGCCGAAATTGGGAGAAATCTGTGACTGACCTGTGATTGTTCTTGGTCTTTCACTGCCTCCCCTCTGTCCTTTCTACTTCCCAGCTTGGGATTGTTGAAGCCTTTGAATTTCTTGGCCCCCACTCCTTTGGCTTTGGCTCCTGAAGCCTTCTCTTGGCCGCCCTCCTGCTTCTTGGGTTTGACCAAGGGGAGGGGCTTGTCATGCTCGCCTTTAACGTGCCTCTCGTAGGGAAGGAGGAGCCTGAGGAAGAATGCAGGCAAAGGAATGCAGATGAGCTTGTGGTATGGTCACATTATGCCATGTCAGGCTGAACAAGGGGCAATTACTAATCTATGTTTTGATTCATCACGCACAAACAAAAATCAATTTTACATTCACAAAAAATACACAAAACTATACATTTGCACACGGTGACGTGGGCCGGGAGAAGCATATTCTAAACAAAACACCTTGCTTATTTTGCTTTCCATGCTAAAGATTGAAATGTAGAATAAATAACATGAGTATTTTGTTTTGGTAACAGCGAAAACAGAATGAGCTGCAGCTTTGCCGCAGGCATGCAGGGTACCAAATACATTGTTATAAAACCTCCTTGCTTAAATATGTGGCAAGTGTTAACAATCCTATTGTAATTAATAGGTATGGGGAAATCCAGGTTCAGATTAGGTGCCAGAGTATGTGTGTGTGTTTGAGAGAGAGAGAGAGAGAGAGAGAGAGAGAGAGAATGTGAGTCACCCTGCTGAGACAGATCACAGTTGATATTAGTTAATCCTTGACAGGAAAGAATATGTGTGTGTTGTTCTTGTGAGTGTGTATAGTGAATGTACACTGGGAGTGAAAAGGAGGGAAAATGTCTGGAAGGATTTAAATCTTGTATGTCATATCATATCTAATTTAATATATAACTGTGATTAATCACAGAAGCCCTTAAAGTGGCTACAGTAATATAATATTTCAGCTGACGTGATTTAGTGCAATGATAGCTGCATATGCTCCAACTTAACTAAGTACATACGGAGAGACAAGGACGATCCTGTGGAGAAAAAAACATTTAACTATTTTTGACTTCTGTTATTTGTCTTCTGAATACTTCTCAACTCAATTTTCCGCAGCTGATGTCATAACTAATGGGAACATTAAGATCTGGAGAACATAACAATACCCATGTGTAAAATAATGACATGAAGAAACCAGTGAGGGAAACTTTTAGTATTTTATTGCTCAGAAAAAGAAAATGGAAATTGGCACTAGACCAGAAATAAGAAACGTTGTGAAAGAGGAAACCAAGACAACTGAAAAACTACAACACTCCAAACTTCAATAAGCTCTACTGAAAATCTCTCCAGCTCCTCTGTCAGGGTTTTTTTTACAATAACAATCCATAAAAGCCAGACAGAAACATGACTTTCTCAGTCATGAGAAAAATAAGGTCTTCTCGTGTAACGACAAGAGACGGTTGCAGTATTCCTTTTAAGGGACATGGCGGTAAAACAAACAATGAATCAAGAGCTGTTTCGCCTCCTCTTCAAAAGGAAGAGAAAAAAAGCCTCTGAGAGTTCAAGAGGCTCTGTGGGATTTTTTGTTATTTTTCCTCTGAACAAAAGTGCTGGCATGGAAAGCGGTGAAACTACATTTCATACAGCTGGTCTGGCACCAGGCCCCAGGCCAAGAAAGGAAATGTACTATTAAATGTGACTTATTGGAAAGACGGAGAGCAAAAGGGGTTATGAAAGAGAAGAAGGGAAGGAAAGAGAGCAAAAGAAAAAAGAAACAAAGGGAGTGAAAGAGGGGATAATGACATGTTAATGAGGAGAAAAACTGATTCTGAATGAAGAAACGAAGGATCCTCGAGAACAGAGATAAACACATGCAATCTCTATACAACGGTGGTAATTTATTACAAACAATTGGTTCTCAGGCTGTCTATAATTATGCTTTGCTTCCCAGAAAAGGCAGGTAGATTAAATCTTCCACTGTTATAAAACTGTGGATTTTATTTCTTCAGGCTTGTGTTCATCTTATGAAAATGTCCAGCTGTCCTTTAATATAAGGGCTAGAAAAGTAGCATATATACAGTGGTAAATATATATACAAATACATACATAACTACATACATACAGTATACCAGGGTGCACTGTTGACTATCACAATGATCTGTGGGAAAGAGACGGCTGCCTTGGCCCGGGTCAACTTTATGGAATGTCAATATGGAGTGGGGGTGGGGTGTCACAGGCCCGGATAATGTAAGAGCTGAGCCCGGGAAATTACTGGAGCCTTAAATAGTTCCAAATGGAAAGGCTAAGAAACCAAAAATCTGTCTCAGGAAGTCCCCTACATCAGAATAATTTGCTTTGTTATACTTGATAATTGCAGGGTGATTTACCAAAACTGTAGCCTATAAAAACTATTATTTATTTAAGTAGGACTTCCAATTCCAATACATAAACCTTTTACAGTTTTATGTAAATTTACACAAGTGGCTGAATAATCAAATAAGATTCGAGCTACAGGGCTCTTTTTACCACTATGTTAAACAAGGAAGTGTAAAATCCTAATCGAGACGTCAGTGTCAACTGGAGTCATTTCAAGCAGTGTATATATAACTTAGTCATGATCATGTTATATAGCACTCATAATACAATACCACTTATATAAGTAGCAATTTCCTCCAAGGAAGGGGAAGGGTTGAGCTTGGCAGCCACTGCATTAGTTGAAAGAGAGCCAGGTGTAGTTCATCGTTAGAGCCACTAGGGGGCCGTGTGCTGCACTCAGAGATTCCAGGAAGGAATTTCATTAAGGCAGAGAGGCAACATTTTTATGAGGTCAATAAATACTTAACTTCCTCTCATGCCAATTTATCACCTGGCTTTTGTTGAAGCAGCCATTTTACATGTTGATAACAAGCAAGTAAAATATGTTGCGAAGAGATTATAAACCTAGGCACAGATAGAAAATGGAATTAAGCTATTGATATAGATATTATGTATGTGTATGTATATATATATATATATATATATATATATATATATATATATATATATATATATATAACATTTATTATATCTGTGTGATCTTTCTTAAGAATCAATAACAGTCTAAAGCACAACTTCAAACCACAAATGTCAACTAAGCATGTCTGTGCCTTTGAAATAATGGATTGCACACAAAGCACCTCCCCCAAAAAACACAACTTGGCAAAAACAAGGTGACTTTACCAGCAATGTGCTGCTCTCATCTGAGTTTTGTGTTACAGGAACAAGCTGTGTGCTAGAATCCAAGAAATGCCTAAGTCACCAAATAAAGAGGGGAAAAAGCCTGCGGGCTGTTCCATTTCAACAATTTCCCTCCCATCCGTGCTGAAATTAATTTGAACTGGTGTTGTGTTAAGATCACAAGAGCTGCTTCACGCGTAAAAAAAAAAGAGGGGAAAAAAACGAAAATAAACTATTTAAAGAGTTTGTGGACAGGCCCCGGGGGCTGTAGAGAGATTTGGAGGAAAGAAAATGACTTACTTTTACAAGCCTGTAAGGAAAAGAGAATGAAATAAAAAAAGATAACATCAAATGTTTATCGAATCTAAATGCAATGATTAAACATCATCCCAGCAAAGAGAAACCCATAACTGCTGTGTAGAAAGAGAGTGGCAAGATGCCTGCAGAGGGATAAACAGACATTGTAGCTGGTCCCTCTGCTTTGGATTCATGCCTCAAAGCCCCTCTTTTGTCTCGAAGCCAAACCACTTGAGGTGACCCTCATTCATGCAGTTAAAACAGGAGGGCAACGCAGGAATGTATGAAAAACTTAAGTCCTTTGTCAAGTCTGAAAATACCAGATTTAAAATGACCTCTACTGTTCCCCCGGGGTTCGCTCTCATTAGCTGCTGCTGCTGCTGCAGCTCGTGGTAAATGTTCGCCATAGCAGGTGTGAGCCAAGAGTGCTAACTGTTTAAAATAAATGTGTGCTATTCTGCATGAAGACACACTCAAGTGTTAATTTCCCAAAATATACAGCATATGTTCCCTCTCGCTGCCCTACAGTGGACTGAAATCTCTGCAAGAATGTCATTAATTTAATTTGCTACACTGAACTAGTTATTAATCTCAGTAGACTTGAATAGATTCTCATACAGTCGATTGCCTGTCACACGTCAGTGGCATAATTTGTGATTTCTCACTGCCACTAGGGAGAGAAACCTTGGACCTTTTGATTAAATTCCTCGCATAAAGAAATCATCCAATATTGTGATTTGTTAGATCGCCAGGAAGAAAAAAGGAGAGGTTTTATCACTGAATACTCAATGAAGCGTTTTGTCTTCTGGAAACCATCTAGCTCTCGGAGGTTAAAATAGCTTCTTGCTATTTTAGTGTAAAGAACATGCAGCTCTTTGGCTGCGTTCCCACTGAGTCTCACATCCAGATTCAGTAGGAGAGTCATGCATATGCAAGGAATTTGGCCATGCTTTTGATGTAGACAACATGTTGAGACATTGTTTATAGTGTTAAGGAATGCTGACAGACAATATGCAACCATGTTGCCACATTGCAACTTCTCTGCCTTTTTTCCTCCCCTCCTCTATTTCCTAATATTGAATCATTTTTGCTTGTTCATTCAAATCTTCCGTTGTTTCTGTCTCTCTCTCCCGGTTTCTCTAGGGAGTAAAAAGCAGGGAGGACATGAAGGTGATACTCCCTCCCCACCACCTCTTGTTGTAATCCCTCTGCTTTAGAACTAGACACCAGAGTAATTGAAATCTGTGTTTGCGCTACACAAGGCAAGCTGTAATGCGCCACATTTGATGTATCTGCAACACAGCAAGCACAATACCGACAGATGTTGACGAGTGCAAGATACTGAATACAATTTAAAAAAAAACTCCTGTCGCGACTCATCTCCCCTTTCTCTTTCCCAAATCTATTCTAATTCCCAGTGTGAAGACTGGCTCAAGGTTTCCTCATAATTATGAGCAACACATGGATTTTTATAGCTGGAGAGCAGCTTTAGTGAATGCAGAGGAACATCGATACCAGGAGGAATGAATGAAGGCTGAATCAATAAAACATCTAGTCGACAAAAATTGGAGCAGTCGTGCATCTGTCTTAAAAGAAACACATATCTGCATTTGAGCCGCAGACTATTTCACAGGCCTGAGACTGCATGTTCAGTACATCTGGCAAACATTTAATGCTTAAAAGATGAAATGATCTAATCCAAAACTCCTCATCTGCGCTCTCTGCTATTGCCCAAAAACCTAAGAGTTTTTAAATAGCAAATTATTCTAAATTGCTTCTCTGTTGCCATGGATACCCCCCCCCCCTCCAATATCCCCAATACCAACCCTGTTGTGCAATTACATTAGAGTGCCAAGGCATGGTGAGGTATTAAAAATGTGTAACAGGCAGAATTGAACAGAGATAGTGAAATGTGATGTTTCTGTAACAAGAGATCACATAGGAAACCAGGAAGATTAAATATGTAAGAGCTGTTAAAAGGCGCTGACCTGTATAATGAAAGAAACAGCATGAAGTGCAAGGCAGAGAGTGAGAGAGACAGAGAGAGAGAAAATGGCACAGCACAGAAGCAAAAGGCAGTCTATTTCAAGGTTATTGATGCCATCTTTTTCATGACCTCATTTTTAATTCAGAGCGCTGGGCCCTGACAGCTAATCTCGGGAAACGGTTTAAATAAATATCATTAAAGCCTCCCCGTAGCTGCAGCGGCAGACCTTGGCTTGGACATTTCTGCATTGATTTTCCTCCTGCACACTAATGAACGGCGCTCAGCAACTAAAAAACAGTAACTTTTAAAATTACAATTAGCTGAGGTTATCTCCTGTTCAATTTCAGCCATGTAACTCCATTACCAACTGCTCCTGGACAGCATAAATATAGTGATTATGCCCCCGGCTCCGTCTTTCACAATAACATCTCCTAGGAAACCATTTCATATGATTTTACCATTAGGGCTGTAAAAGGATAATGTGTATAATTTAAAATGAGAGCTGAATGCTTGTGGATATCCACAGTCTTTAACCCAAATAATGCCAAAACAGCTAAGAATATCCACTTAATTTAAAGCAATTAACTCCTGAAATATTGTTTTCTTTCTTCACACTAGTGTGATAGTTCACATGTCCTCCTCTACTGTACTTCGGCCCGCCGAGACAATTCAGAAGTGGTCCTTCAGAGCGGAGGGGAAAACATAAGTGTTGTTCCAGTTTGCACACTGTACATTCGTCCCTGTGAATTATATTTCTGTAGCACATTGACGAATGATTAAAGGTGGAAACAAAGACGCCTCTGGGGAACAAACGCACACTTCAGCGAGCCCACAAACAGCCTCATTCATCATGCAGAGAGAATGGCCGTGTTTGCTGAGTTAATACAATGAAGCTAATTGCCCTCCAAGCAGCCCAAACACCAAGGCTCAGCTAAAATGATTCCCCTGAATGGAAACTTGCTCAGGTTCAGCTGATCTCTCTCTCTTTCTCTCTCGGTTTCTCTCTCTCTCACACATCACCTCCACCCCTCCCTCTTACACCTCCTCTCCCTGTCAGCCTGATATTCACTGCAGTGTGTGGATATTATTGCTTTGTATTGATTCAGCATTATTTTCTCTTAGCTGCTTCTCGGCGGCTGGAGAAGGAAAGGCCAGCGCAGCAGCAGCAGTCACACCTCAACGCTTCCCACGCGGTTTTCGTCCTACAACGCCTGTTTTCCTACGACCCTGTTTACACCTTAAAAACTGATGAACAATATGGCTCTTCACATCTGACTTCAAACTCATTTCTTGGCAGAGACGCATCGTACTGAATACACAAAACAAGGATCATACACGTATTCTGACTTTTGCTAGAAAACTATATTTGACCAGCATCATCTCTGACACTTGAAAGTCATATCTATTATTAGTATAAATAAAACATATCCCTGTTGGAGGCAGTGGGGGAGAACTAGGAATCCAGCGTAAACACTGAAAGCAACCTCAGCTGAAACATTTAGAGGCACAGTGTCAACTTGTCTACAAACACAACACACTGAACAATACTCTCTCACACCTATGGTTTCACAAATTTCCTGGAAAAGCCTCCCCGGTCGGCACTGCCTGTGCTTGCAAATTTGCTTACAGCATGCAATCTTGACACAATATGAAGCTGCCCGGCTCCCTCATATGGTACTTCTAGTACATTGCTGTATTACTGACAGGTGTGCGTGTGTGTGTGTGTGTGTGTGTCTGTGTGTGTGTGTGTGTGTGTGTGTGTGTGTGTGTGCCTGAGCTGTGCTGATGCATGAACCTGCAGCAGCCGGAGGGACGTGGAGAGGGTCGCCGGCCCGTAGAAATGACCTGCCTCATGAGCGACTGGTTATCTCTTGTTGGGAAGATCATGTTTGGCATTTGTTTAACCTTGGGAAAGTGGGCGTGTGTGCATGTTTGTGTGTGTGTGTGTGTGTGTGTGTGCGTGTGAGTGTGTGCAAGCAACCCTGAATAATACCCTCACAGCTCCCTCAGGATCATATTCATATGCTTGCTTTGGTTTGGTAATACCATCTGAGTGATTATAATGTGGAGATTCAAACTGCTGCAGTATCTGACTGAATGATTAGTGGAATACATTAAACTGGTGTTTTCATTTTATCTTGCTGCTCGGTATGCTTGCAATGCATATATGGTGTAGAGGGGAGTTACTTACTATATATGTGCATCCATGTAGGTCACTTAATAATTCAAAACTTTGCAGTCAATTTGAGCTTTTAAATCCTCTTTAGCCTGCTTGTACAGCAGCATG
Source organism: Taurulus bubalis (assembly GCF_910589615.1). Lineage (NCBI taxonomy): Eukaryota > Metazoa > Chordata > Actinopteri > Perciformes > Cottidae > Taurulus > Taurulus bubalis. The sequence goes on from NC_136602.1 coordinate 7,612,857, forward strand.
GGTGGAGTTTACTGCATAATTGGTTCCACAGTGCCACACAACTAATCAATTAATCCTAAGAAAAATAACTGAATCTCATCTCATCATGAATTGATTCAGGCCCATAAGGAAAGCATTTCTTAATCCTATTAGAACTGCATGCCCCAACAGTGAGAGACTATTATTCACATATGTGTAAGTGCATTGACTTCCCCTGAATAAGATCAATTCTTCTCTTGTAGTGCCCTGATGTTATGAATAAAGCATTGTGAAATCATATCTGATGCAGCTGTGAGGGAGTTTACTCACTTCAGGCGATGCAAACTGTTCCATGTGTGCATGCATAATGTGTCATATATAACTGTCGACCATGACAACTCACCTCTCGTAGTGTCTCCGTGTACACGTGGCGGCACTTGTGCTGCTTGGGTTCCCGCCCAATTCATCATAGACATGCTTCCACTGTCTGCGGACGGTGATCTGGAGGGATGGACGAGAAGACAAAGAGATAAGACAAAGAGAAAAACTAATAAGAGACAAAAGACGACAATCAGATGAATGTAGGGTGAGGAAAATTTAAAAAATATGAGGGGAAGAAAGAATTGAAAAAAAAAGGAAAACAAATAGAAAAACACAAGTGGTTGAGATCACTTTGAGGTCTTGGGGAGTTACTGAGTCATGATGTTCCATTTATTGAATCCTCAACACTCAATTCTCTAACATAATAAGCTCTGTTAACATCATGCAGTCAGTTGTTCCTGCTATAACCCCTTATCCCAAAACAGATGACGGACTACAACAAAAAACACAAAACTCCAAGCCGCCACAGAGCCAACAAAGCCGGGACATGAAACGTGAGATAATCAGCTGCAGATATGAGGGTTTTAAAAGGATATGAGCCCCCAATTATATGACTTGGATCCTGTTTATGGTCTGGTCTGGCTGTCTGTTTGGATGACATTAAACCAGCTAGCTAATGAAGAAACAGGCATGAGCAATACACTTGACGACTCAACATCAAACATTGACTTCACTTTGGAAACACGTCGCACATGAACAGTGAATGAATAAACGGCAGGTGGGGCTGCCAAGTTAAATGGCTGTGCCTCATGCATACTCAGTTCTTCGGTTGTGTGTTTATGTGTGCGTGCAGTGCATGTGGGAACACACTGTATGTACATTTCACTTTGTCTGCAACATGGGAAAAAATGAGCGATTTGACCAATTTCCTTCTGACCAGTGCAGAGCAGAGGAACATGTGTTTTCCACTCCAAAGGGGGTTTTGAAACAACGGTATCATTTTTTGCTAAATGCAGCTACGAGCAAGACTTTCTTCTTGGGAAAATAGTGACTGACCTCAAGGGGCAAAAGGAGGGCAAAAGGAAAAAAAAGCAGGGAAAAAACAAGGGAGGTAGGTATGGTGTAAGTGACAGAGGAGGAGATAATAAATAAAAAAGAGAGCAGGAGACGGAAAACAGAAAGAGGGGGAGACAGAAGATTGAAGGGAGGGACTTCAACGAAAGTGAGGGAATATATCACCACACATGTGAATACTTACCAACTCATATCCGCCTAGTTTCTGAGCAGCTTGAAACATGGTCCAAAGGTTGACTGTGGAAGACAGAAGACAAACAAGGCAGTCAGGAAGTGAGCTGAAAGACATGACGTCACATTCAGTCATTACACCAGAGGGAGGGAGATAAATACAAGCCTGGAGGAAGTATTCAGGTCCTTTAGTTAAGTCAAAGCAGCCATAGCAACAAGTAAAGATACTCCATTACAAGTTATAGACTTCATTTATGAAGTATTACCAACAAAATATACTGAAAAGTAGTCATTATGCGGAATGTCAAAATACATAAAGTGGAGTAATAAGGACATTTACATACTTGACATCATACCTGAATATTTAAGTATTGTACTTGAGACAGACAGACTGATATATATATATATATATATATATATATATATATATATATGTATATATATATATATATATAGAGAGAGAGAGAGAGAGAGAGAGAGATATAGATAGATAGATAGATAGATAGATAGATAGATAGATAGATAGCAGTGGAAAAGGATATCATCTTTAAAAAAAATCATTTTCACACATACACTGCTCTTCAGCTGAAAGGATGAATATTGAATACTTGTACAATCATGTGATAAAATATAGAATATGCTTCATCCTGACAAAGAGATTTGTTAACCATCAACCGCTGCCTGCAGGTATGAATGAAACCATTTCAAGCATCAAACGCTTGGCAATATACTCAAACTTCGGTTTGAACTAATGCAAATTAATTTGCATTGATTTCCCCATGCAAATACTCCATGACAGGCCATATCAAAATACAAGTCTTGTGTAACATTCTCCTAAAAATAGCCATGTAAGCTTTCAGAAAGGCTTCACATGGCTGTCTATCTTTAAAAGAAAAATGTTTCCCACAAACAAAGAACCACAAGTTCATTGGAGCCCTTTTTTGTGCCAATGACATTTGTATTTGCTTTCTGTAACATCATTGTTTAACATTTTTATATGAAGGCATATAAATAAGAAAAGGAGGACTCGCCTGGGGAGAAATCCATCAAAATTCAATCTGTGCGTACACAAAGCCTTGCATTTGTCAAAATGACATTTTCCTATCTCCGCATTTGACAGCATTGATTTTTTTCCTTCCCTCCTCTCTGCTACCGTTGTCAATGCACGGGTGGAATAACAAAGGGAGCTGGGTAGGTTTTTCTGTTTGAACTGAGCACTCCGGCGTATTGTGCTCTCTGACTGTAGAAACAGAAAGATGGTCTATTTAAGCGTGTTATGCATCGACAGTAATTACCACAATAGCACGCGGGACTGAGAGGGAACAGAACAGATAAAGGAAATGAGAGAACATGCCTTTTCTTAGATGTCTTGTCATTAGCAATTTCTTTTCTTAATTCCCCTCTATTTGGCAGGAGCAATTATCACTGAGATAAGGATGACAAAACAGGAACACAATGCAGCCTCGATGACACACCGATGGCATGGCAATTAGACAACAAGGCTGAAAGAGGGAGACAAATTGGAACTGATGTTCACAATCACATGCTGATGCCCGAGCACTGAAGCACACGAGTCTGGCATCGCCGCGCACATACAGTTACGAGTTAATCTTGCAGATCAAGGGCATTCAGAATATACAATGTAACCACAACTACTCTTTTTTTTATTCGTACTAAATCCACTTTCTCTCTCTCTCTCTCTCTCTCTCATTTCTTCCAGCTCCTCTGCTGCACCGTACAACTTCAATGGCAGCAGCTTCTAGAGCAGAGTCAATATTAACCAAGTGATAAAAAAAATAGAAGGACAGCAGCTTACATGAATAAACTGTAGCACAAAACTGTTTTCCTCTCCAACGGCACTGCTCCTTAAATGTCACAGCCAAGAATCATTCCCTGTGATTGAGGTGGAAGTGTGAATTCAGTCTCCATGAATGGGTTTACTGAAGTAATTTAGTAATTTAGTTTTCCTTTTTCGTTTCAAAGAATACTTTGTCAGGGACTGTTAAATTCATATTGTAGATGAATTAATCGACGCAGTAAAACGATCTGCAACAATTTCTAAAAGCAATTAATTATTTCAGCATATTTTGAGCAGAAATAGTAAAAAAAACAAAACTCTGGAATGTTATGAAGGGCATGTTTTCACTATTTTTGATATTATATAGACGAAACCAATAACTGATCAATTAAAAGACAATAATTGTTAATTGCAGCCCTAAATGTTCATAATAGGTCTTTAGCTACTTTTTCCTATTTTTAACAAATTAATCTTAATATCTAGTGTTTATTACAGGTGTGGAGTCTCAGATATGCACCTTTTCTCTAAGATGTTTTATGCATAGAAACCCTGGAGTGAAATCTAAATTCAGCATGAGAGTGAGGTGGGAAAACAGGTGGGAACTGTGTTAACGGGCAAAATTAATTTCACTGGGTTTAAAATATGTTATGAGCCAATCAATGTAATGAAAGATTGACTGGATTTTGAGGGCTTATGTCTCTCTGCTGGGCTGTCAAGAGTCACAATTGCAGTCTTAACCCTTGTGTTGTCTTGGGGTCAAAATGACCCGTGTACGAGTGTATATGTATGTGTGTTGATGGGTCATTATGACCCCAAGACAACACAAGGGTTAAAAAAAACATCAGGTGAGACTCCAGAGCTAGCAGATAAAGAGGAATAAATAGTCCGTGTTCGGATTCAGATCAGCTTTTTTGGAGGTGAATCAAATTGGCGCAGACAACAAAGCATGGGTAATTCTGGTAAATCATTCAACCATCCGTTGCTTTGTTAAATTCCAGAGAACTTCATAAAAAGATTATTAGTCAAACGCAACTAAAATAACACAATTTCAATTTCCATTACAGGAAAGCAAGTTCTTTGATCTTTTAATGCATTTGTAGCGTGTTTAAAGGGAAGAATATGAGAACGGCGCCTGATTACATCTAAGGGTTTGTTGTATTAATTATGATGTGTTTTCCTTTTTTTCCCTCCTCTTTACATGCACTGATGTGTGCTCGCTGCCAAGGACGAAGTTTAAACAGCATGATTTCACCATTTAATGAGGGCCCTGCTTATGATGTGTCTGGTTTTGAGATTCAAAGCATGTACTGTATGTAAAACAGTTGGCGCGTGGACTTCGACTTTATTCTGAGCTCAAACTGAGAAATGCCAACTAAAAGTAAAGCATGTTGGGTATGTAATTCTCCCTCCGTCTCCCTCTCTCTCCCTCTCTCTATCTCCCTCAACCACAATGACCTATTTAAGCAACAACATGTCGGCAGTCAAGATGACAGGATTGTCAAAATACCGCGGCAGGGTTAGCAGAGTCGAGGCGACCGCAGCTTACCTTCATGTAACAGTTTAGAGTAATGAGCTTTACTGTGCTATAAACTGCCATTGTTAAATTAAATAGACATCTCTCTCCCTCTTCTGCGTCTTGTTAATTTGCTGATGTTGTCATGCTACGTTCTGATGTGAGTGGCTACATCTTTCTCGACTCATTCGACTTCCGTCCTTGAATAAACAAGTACATTTGAAAACCGCGGTTTGAGGTGAGAGCCCACGTTCCCATGTGTCTTGCATCGAGAGGAAACGTAAAACAAACACAAACTCTGAGAACAGTTTCAAGAGACCTTTGTGATGTTTACGTGCATGTTTCTCCTCTCTGTCCCGTGCACACCGAGTGCAAGCTAAGCATCCGACCTATATTGGAAAATCTTTTCATCTTTGGCAGACGTGTTTCGCATACATGTGATGTTCTTCTAACATTGTTAGAGGACGTTCTTGGCCTTCACAGGAAACCCCTTTGACAACTGTGAGAAGATATTCTCTCCTTGTATAAAAGCAAGCCAAAACGAGCTCTGACAGGAAGTCTCCAGAGTCTTTTACTAACCACTAAATGTGATTTTTCTCAACATAGACAATTATTCCTTTAGTTTATTATTACCGCAGATTGAATGTGTTTTTACAGTTTACCAGCAGTGTAATTTAGGGATTTTGGGCATAATGCCTGCAGTAGTTGGCAGACATTTTTACTTTTTCCCCTACAGCTCTAATATTATGGATAGTTAGAACACATGTCTGCCCTTGACTTGACTGAAAAGCAGCTCCCAGTTCCTCTTCTGATCACAACAGGGGGGCACTATAGATAACGTGGTAGGAGATGCTGATTAAAATCCAAACTGTTTTTTTTCTTCCCTCTGCTTATCTTACTATCGTGTACTTACAGAGTGCCACTCTGATATCTAAACTAACATTGACTTCTGTTTCTTTTCTCAAAGCACAAGACATTTTTGGAGCTGAAATGACATTTTCTTTTTTCATCTTGCATGGAAATTCAGAACAAGTTTGGCACTTTAACGCCTGTTCCTACAGGTGTCTTTTACTCTGATACCCTTATCAGCCCACTAACCTTCCCCACTGTTTATGGTATGACCTAGATCTTTAAAATAACCCATGTAATGTATCCACACTAACTTTACTATCAGGCCTTTGAGTCATAACTAGAGTACTCCATTGTTTAAACATTGCCACTGAGGGAATAAGAGAATACGTTGTGCTACTCACTCTGTTTGAAGCCGAGGAAGGGGATCCTCTCTATGGGCGTGTCTCTGTCTTTCATGTACTTGTAGAGCTCTACTAAGAATGCTTGCTCCTCAGCTCGGCTCTCTTCTGATGTTTCCTCCTCTTTCCTTTCCTCCCTCTCGTTCCTCTCCTCCTTTTCCTTTTCCTTGTCCTTCCCTCGCTCCTTCTCCTCTGCTGAGGATTTCTTGCTGAGGCCATAGGCCTTGTGTCTGGATGCCGGGTTGAGTTTTCCGTTTGGTACCATTTTACAGTTGGGTTTGACCTGCAAAGAGAGAGAGTGTAACTTCAGATTAAATACTTAACAAACTGTTATACAAATGATGTCAGACAATTTGGATGAGATGTGTTTGGGTTACGCAAATACATATTTTTACTGGCAGCCTCTTATTGGTTATCAATGGAGCAGATCTTCCTGTCATCACAGATTAGTTTGACATAACCGCAGTTGAGGGGCTTTCATAGATATTTCCTTCAGTTTCAATATTACAACCAATGTTAGATAAATATTTGATTACATTGCTAGGAAACTGTGACAAACATTTATTCTACTGTATTCTTGTATTTTATCGACCCGACGATTATTCGAGAATGCAATGTCGGAACGTCTGACGATGACTTCGCTTTTATTAGCTAAAAAATAAACTGGTAACTGAACTCAAACTGGCTACTGTTGTTTCTCAACTCCAACTCCATTCTTGCGTGTCAAGCTGCTACCTGGACTGTAAACAATGGCAGTTATCTGGAAATCCGCTGGCTACACCAGAACCCCAAAAATATTGGCCGTTGTCCCCAGAGGATACACTGACGACAGACCGACAGCCGATGGGCTCAACGATTGGCTCAACCCTTAACACGAGTGGCCGTCACAGCCGCATGTCTCCCTGCATGTATTGGACAGAATGTAACACTACACTGCTGATGTGTCTCTGACAGTGAATTGTTGTAATCACATTGAGATTTTACATCTCTTTTACAATTGGGTCCTGGTAAAGAAGGCAGCGTACATAAAAACGCTTAAACAACTTATTTTTGTATTTAATTCAAAGAGTTCTTTATCTGTGTGATGTGAACGTGTGCATTTCCCATCTAGGATCAAAACAAGTCTAATTTTGTCTAATCATATCTTATCTTACCTTGATAGTAGTTTTGCTGTCTGGGCTGCAGGGGTCCTGTGCTACCACTGCTGTTGACCCCTGGGTTGACCCCAATGAACCTTGAGCCTGACCCTGGGAGTCCCTCCTCTGAGAGATGGACAGCTTCTTCTTCCGAGGTCGCCCCTTAAGGTTAGGAGCTGAGGGAGAGAAAACGGGGACAATGAGAATAACCACTTAGATGGAAATGCGTGCGCTGAAGCAGCACTGTGCCGTTAAGGCCTTTGAACAACCACACAGGTGTTTTCAGTTATTCTGCCTGATTAGACCTATTCTCAGGTTAAAGGTGGTCGGCGCATTGATGGGAATTATTTGGTCACAAATCTTCATCGACCAATAAGAATGTCAAAGGTGAAATTTGTCCCGTCCTAAGAGGTTCAACAAAGCTAACTCAGGGAGCCGTCACTCACAGAGTCCGTACACGTCCACACAGTCCCGAGAAAAAGTCTAAACGGACAGTTTAACTGGAAACAATTTACAGAGGCTATAAATCACTTTGTATTTCCGAAATTTGGCTACGTCTAATGTTTTTATCTTCAAACGATCATCAATAAACTTTGAGAGGGAGAATAAAAGAGATAAGAAACTGTTCTGAGATGCATTTCTCCGGGAACTAGCTGAAGAGGAGGAGGCCATGACAAAAACATTGACAATCAGGGAAAGGAATTTCACAGGCCTGCTAGCCTGTAGCTAATTATTTTTAAACTGGATTAGTGCAACATTGTGGTGAATGGGGTAGCAGGCTGCCAAATTGCTCCAATGTGCTAGTAAACACAATCCTCAAATTCCCCCACAGCCTAAAAGAGAAACTACATTTAAATTCACACAGATGTATTTTTAGGAATTGAAATGAGGGCGTTGTAAAAGTCTTAGTATAATACTGTAAATGGCAAATGTAGTTAAACCATCAAAGGGAAGAACAGTTTCTGCTGAAAGAAATATTCGATACAGATGCAACAAAAATTCATCACAACAACATCCATAATGTGGCTTTTTTTGTCTTGTCTTTCAGTTGCCATCTCATCATCATCATCATCATCAGCATATTAAAGAATACATTATAAAGCAATGCTGATGTACCAATCATTATGGCTTTATTTATCTGGTTAGCCTGCTCATGTCTTAAAGCTGAACATTGCTAATTAAAAACACATGAACCTGCCTGATAGGAGTTCTTTGTTTGAAAGGCTGGCAGATATAATTGCTCAGTTCACATTACACACACAATAAAGTATTTAAGCCTTCCAAGTCCTTTGTACACCCACGTTTATGTCAACCCGCGACTGTAATGTAACTTCTTGGCAGAGTGCCTTGCCTCCACGCAGCAACACAAACAGAGATAAGCTCAAAGGAGGGAGAAAGAGAGAAACTTCAAATAATCCAAGTTCAGTCACGTATTTCACAGCGTCAACATTCTTTCTTTCCATCTGCAATGACAATTAAATCACATCCAAGGTTGTTCTCTGCCAAAAGGGCTGTGTGATTATTTTTGTCGGATCAAATTCCCATCATGAAAATGTTGAAATAACACTGGAGGTGAGTAAAACTAAGAGGCAGTAATTAGAAAGGGTAAAACGATTGCGACTCAGCATCCTATCACTTCATGTTGTTATTATCACGACCGCTATGTGTGGAGAAACAGTGCGGGGGAAATTCCAAGGGCATTTGTTGTGCATTTGTCATCCCTTTTGCATTAAAAAAACAAGTTTTCTACCCTGTAATCTTTACTTACTTAGCACTGGGCGTGTTTCCTCCGCCAATGTTTTCTCATTCTTCTGCTCACACTGCCTCTTTTATTCTGCCAATTACCCACTAAAGCTGAGAAATTGCATAAACGCTATTATTTACGGATTTACTTGTGTATATTTCTGAAGGGACAGATACATAATGCCACATATCATAGCAATTATACCCTGAGCTAATTTCGCAACGCCTGAGCCTCTGTAAAGAAATCCATATGTAAGTAGAAATGTGCACTCAGTCGAGTGCAGATCTCCACCAGGTGTGTCTGCAGCGACAACTGCTGTATTGTGTGATTGAATGAATAACCCACAATTGTTGAACCCCCGTCTAGACACTAATCGGGGGGAAAGCGCCATAAAAACACAGCGACAATGTATGTAGGCAATTGGCCCGATGTTGTCGTATAAAACCTTTCATAATTGCCAAAAACAAAACTAATCTCACCAAGCTGTCTAGCCCACGTAGCAGCAACTGAGTGGCAGCGATATACAGTTTGTGTACTGGTAGTTCCTGTTAGCTGTTCGCCGTAAGTGGTGGCCGCTACCGACCAAGGGCCACTAAAGATTAGTGAGTGAGGAGTCAGCAAGCAGTCAATGGCAGTGTTAAACAGGCAATAAAATATGTTTTGTTAGTCACTGCAACCACATGAAGTCCCTGAGCATGCAGCCATAACTGGGCACCCAAAATATTATGCAGTTTGCTGCAGCAGGATGCAGGATTAGCCGTAGACAGACACGAATATGCACACACACGCGTGACCGATCACATGATCCTCCTGGTCGGAGACAAAACACAAATAGATGCCAAATCACAATAAATGTGCTTTTCAACTAAAACCTTCGGAAATGTATCTGATGATGACATGCCAGACATACACATATACATTAACAACACATGTGCAATCATACAAATCACAAACATTATGTGACATATGGCTTTTTTAGGAGATGTATTTTTCAACATGACATCAGTTTAAACAAACGTTGCGTAGATCTGAGTGAGGTCACACTCTCAGTGCGGTTCTGTTTTTAGTCCAATCACTAACCCCCTGATACCATACACTGGGTTACATAACCTGCCTGTCTGTTTACATATTTCATCAGGTCAAATACTGCTGCGTAAGAAAATGCTGCACTTCCAGCAAAACACTGCTGCATAACACACAGTGACACGACAGCGAGTGAGTATAAATCCATCGACTTTCTCATAAAGGACAAACTGAGTGCAGTTAAACAACACGAGCAGATATTACTGTAAGCCGGGGTCAAATGGTGCACTTGTGTACTTTTGTAAACATACACTAACAGGCACACAAGGGCAAGTGCAGGTGATCTTTCTGTGCATAACTGCTGATCTGCTCTCCTCGTGGCAGAGTTGCATAAGGGAGGAGTCATCAGCTTTAGAATAACACAAAGAAAATCAAACTGTGCAGATTGATTTTCTAGAATGGAAACACAGACATTTATAGTTGGCAAAAAACAGAGCCAACATCACACGGTAATGATTTTACTGCACCCTGGGAGATGTGATATTTTTACTACACTGTGGGCATTAAGTGCTTTTTTGGTACTAGAAAGCAAAGAGAGCATTTAAGTATATATGGTAATTTCCTCAACGAGCCAAAAATGGGCACTATAGCCATACACCAATAATGGCTGCGGACCAAACTGCAAAATTCCTTTTTGCTTCCCATCGAGTTACTTATTTCTCATTCTGTGGCTTTCTGCTTATCTGGGTCTTTGACATGACTTGGAGACGAGTGACCAGCACACAGACACAGACACACACGCGCACACGCACATGCACACACACACATACACACACACGCACACACAGGTAAGGGGTATTCCCAGGGGTGTGAATCCATCATGTCTTGTCACAGAGCACAGCCCCCGAGCTATGGAAGTCACAGCGTCTATCGCGGTGAGATGCACCGCCTGACAACTTGATCTCTGGATGCAGTCGAACGCTCTCAGCTCCTAACAGCTTTACACGGCGTCTTCGTCTGATCATTTCTACCCCCTCAGATTCAATTAAATACAGCCTAATACCTCTGTTTCACTGCCATTCAGTTGATGTCAATGATAATGAAAAAGTCATTAGAGAAAGCTCAGGAAGGGTTCTGACAGTTCTATGCATCAACGGAGTAGAGCCACAGGGAACCACAACAAAATGGACTGATTGATTGAGAGGCTGCTGGGAATGGAGAGACATATCAAACCGGCCGGAGAATTCATCTGACGGAGGCCTCGGTTGATAACACTCACAGAATCGACTGAAAAAAAAGCTCAATATCTACGTGTGCCAACTTAATGATCGTCTCCTTAAAAGGAGGGTGGTTCCAAAAGTCCTCTTTGAATCAGACGGACAGATTATCACTCTGATGGCGCACATTACTTTGGATTTGATTGGCAAAGTGAAATTCAAAACATACTTTGATTTATTTAAGTAGATTAGCAGACAATCATCTTTTCAATTAGCAGTTTGGGATAACCATAATCAGTGAAATAATCTGTCACAACTGCAGATGGTGCAGTGGATACTCTTTTTTTTTAAAGGTCGAGAGATGGCAATTTTGGTCTTTTGTTCAACATGACTTTGGTCCGAACTGAATTCTCTATTGGGTAGACTACCACAACGTCTCCTGTCATATGTGTCTAATTATATTTAGCAAATGTTAGCATGCAAACTTGCTCAACAAAGACAGTTAAACTAGACTGGTAAACATCATACCAACTTGACATCACTACGTGGAAATGGAAATAAGGCTTTCATGAATGTTGATCATTCATTTCATGCAGATTCATCAAGGTCAAGTTGAAATAAATCACTTATAAAAGTTGTTGAAAAATACGGCACTGAGTGTAAAAGTTAATAATGACGGACAACACAACTCTGGTTCAACGTCAGGTTACAAAATAATATTGAACAATTATGTGAATATTAAGTATGAAATAGTTCCATCTAAGAGCTCTTATCCCCCATGCACATGAACTGTGACTCACAATATTTATCTACCAATCTGCACTATGATTAAACAAAACTCCCACAATTGTCTTCACTCAAACTCTTAAATTCTGTTTAACTTTAACTTCCTCTCACAATAAATAGGTCAAAGTTCAAAGAGGTGAGGGAGCAGGAGGGGAAGGATGAGTGAGGCATGACTAGAACAAGTAGTGGTAGGGAGAAAAAAAACATGTTTTGACATATTTTGTCATCTCACTTGGTTGCAAATTCACTAAAGGCCTGACACCCACTCAGCAATTATCAGCATAGCTCTCTGCCAAAGGTAACGTTCATGTTGCAATACATGGCCTTGTCTTAACAGAACAGTGTGTGCCCCAGGACAGAACAGAACACAAAACAATACATTACCATTTTTTATTATAATTCACCTCCTGTACGAACACGTAATGTCTCATTGAGTTTGCAAAGCTTTTATGAGATAAGAGTGACAAGGCCAAAAGGGCAGCATATAAATACAAAGTAAAAGGACGATAATAAATGTTGAAACAAACCAGATCTTGAGATCAAATATATATATATATATATATAACAACCATTCAAGTCAGTTAAGCAGCACAAAGACATAGAGCAGAGTTATATTCCAGCTCCGTTATAATCAATGTGAATTTGTCAATTTGAAGACACACCTTAATGAGTCACACAGTGCAGGGGCAGATGATTGAAAGGATTTTTAACCAAACACAGCGTGAATCGTCTGTAAAACATCCGACGAGCGCAGACCACAATCGCCACATCTTCGGGACGGATATGTATCTGCACAGGTGAGAAGGATTACTCCCCTGTGACGGATTTGTAAATGAAACTGTAGCTGTGAATACGCCCACACACAGACAAAGAAGGTCGCTCAGGTCTGGCATACATGGTTACAGTGGTTCCTTGGAAATTTACAGCCAGTCATAAAACACAAGACTCCATGACAGACAGTACTTAAACCCTGTAAGCAATGACCAGATGCATTTTTATGGTTGTAAAAATAAAAATATACTTTTTAGATGGAGAACAGGGGCATACTTTTGTAACTCAAATAAAACTTGAAGAGAATGAAATAGAACAGAATAGAATATGAGTCATGGGTTTCAAAATAGGATTCCTAAGGAACAATAACATCACCTGTCAGAATGAAAAAAAGATAAACCAAAGTAAATAAAACCTCAGAAATAATGAATAAAACCTGACAAATCATGATACAAAACAGCCTCCGATACAGCGCTTGAGACACCGACTTTAATCTGTAGAGCAGCGGAGCATTAAATGTGCGATCAGTGAAGTGATATTACACTTTGGTGGAACATTTTAACTCCACTGGAGGCACAGGGATGTGACAAGGGAGACTCCAAAGCAGCAAGTTAACAGTACCAGAGAGAATATAAAAAAGGCAGCGACGACTGATTCCTCAGCCAGCAGTGACAGGCGACGGCGCGACTTCACATCAAAGGCCTCAGAGGTTGGAGGGATTTCAAGTGTTTCTGCTCAAAGACGGCATGTTTCTGACCACAGTTTGAGGAGGTGACTGAAACATTTAGGTTATGTGTTTCTATTTGATTGAGAAACGTGTTTAAGCAACGGTGTCCAACTGAGCACATGCATATGTACACAACACATCTCATAGGGTGTGTGTAATTATCTTTACTTCACATATCTTTTTGAAGGAGATTTGCCTTTCAAAGTATAGTAGTACACATGCACCCAATAGTAAAAATATTATGAGTAATGTCTGCTGAATATTCGTAATTATGTTTTTAAGTCTCAGATGACAGTTCATTCATCAAGGCTTTAATCGTTTCCACATAGTGCTTGCAATATTAAAGGGAAACTATGTTTTTTTTTCATACTGTACTACTGGGTCATAACAGCTTTACAAATAATATTCAATTTGAAATAAATCAGAGTTTTTGCCCCTTGGCCGTTAGCAGAAATAGCTAGAAATAGCTAATCCAGGTGGTTTACTTGAGGTCGTCCTCAGAGACAAGCCCTGATCTACATTGTTTTGACCCAGCAGAGTTTCCCGAATCTCAACAACAGAAATGGTGCAAAGAGATTTTCAGGTTTTTGCATTAATAATACTCACATTTAGGTTCAAATTATTTTTGTTAGACGTATGAAGGAACACAAGGACAAATGTCATTATTGTTATTTGGTTAAAGGTTCTCAGGGGAGGTTTTGATCTCTGTTAGTGCTCTGGAACTGGGTGTTTTTTATTAGTCTTTCCCCATTTTGTTTGTCTCATACACACACACACACACACACACACACACACACAGACAGACAGACACACACACACACACAAACACACACACAGATACACACAGGGGACTACAGGCGGCGGCAATGTGCCAAGAAATGCATCAACGTGTCAACAAAGGCAGGAGAGAAGAACACAACAAGCGAGTAAATATGGATCTAAATAAAGGCAGGATTTAAAGTACCTGAAAACATAATTTTGTCTGCTTGAGCAACCACAGACGAGGAGTGAGCTTCAAGCACTCCCTCCTCTCGATCATTTTGTTCCTGACTGTAGCCACCGTTGCATTTCACGTGCTAATATCAAGCATTTCTGACGCGCTCATAATTCTCACTTTGTCACATCTGACAGCAGAGTTATTCCTCTGTTCCTGCGCTCGAGGCACGTTTCCACGCACAGTCATTTGAGATGCATTGACAGCACAAAATGTTTTTAATGAACAGTATTACTTCAAGCATCTCTATCCTTGAAATATTTAAAAATTACACAATGTGCCCACAGTGAGACAGAGCGTGTGGGTGGACAGAGTACACTGTTTTTATTAATCATCAAAACCTCCGTAGGTTGATAGATGATACAAGTGTTAATTAATTTCTCATAATTATGCAGAGGAAGATCATCGTTAATAAACTGCACAACATTTCACAGCAGAATGTTAGAATGCAGTGTTACATATTAGGCCAACCTCAGGGGGTTAAACCATCAATAACACTGAAATATTTTCAACACTGGTGTCATTTTCTTGCCTGTCTTCGCCCGTGAATGCAACATAAGAAGATATTTTCGCACTGCTGTGGCTGAGAGCCATCCTGAATTTAATGAGGAATGCATTTGGCTCCATCTTAGGCATGACAATGGATACTAGTTACTGCTATTACACAAACACAACCTCACCCTGCAATGACATAGACGGAGAGAAAGAGGGAGGGGAGGAAGGGAGAGAAGTAACAGAATCACACACACACACAGAGAGAGAGAGAGAGAGAGAGAGAGAGAGAGAGAGAGAGAGAGAGAGAGAGAGAGAGAGAGATATGAAGGAAAGAAGAGGCAAACACCACCAAGCCGAGAGAAAAACATTTCAGTTTTGTGTTTGGAGAGAGTACCTGTGTCAGGAACTCTCGTCTTGACTACTGACACACAGAACCCGCTGTAATACAAGACTATTAGAGCATGTGCCTGAGTGAAAGGCGGGGATTAGTCCGGCTTGTTACTAAAAGAGCTCTAACAACAGTCCCCCGAGGTGCAGCCGACTCATCCGCAAGTCCTCAACAGCTTCTTGTAAACAGGTCTTTCCACACAGTACTTTGATTGCCTCAACCTCTATCGTGTAGTGCATTTTGTGTTTTTTTAAATTTGCATAACCTAATTTGCTCATGTTTTGAGATATCTGAGAGGTTTGAAATGTCCAAATACAATGGGGGTTAATTTAATTTGGCTTGTGATGCTCGCAGCATTGGAAAGAAATACATTTAAAACTGCACTAATTGATTTTTTTTTGGTGAGTAATAAGCTGAAAACACAACACAGGCATTATTATCACCTTACCTCGGGTAGTTGTTAGGAAACAACAGTTGCCAATTTTTTTACACACAGCAAACTTGGAGCAACATTAGCATTCATTTGGAGTCACATTTGTTGTAGTGTAAGTCAAATATTCACTCTCCTTCTCACTCTTTTCTGTATCTACCAGCTCCCGAGGGAGTTATCTGAATCTATATCTGATGAAAGATCCCATCTTCCAGCTAAACATGTCTGTCTTCTGTTTGCTGCTGAACAGGTCAACAAGAAGAGGAAAGCAGCTGCTGCTTGAAACAAGGTGGATGAGAACAGTGAGATTGAAACAAAACAGTAAAGCTATGTGTAGTAAAACTCAATAAATGAGCTGAAAGACACTAAACGGCTGGTAATTGTCTGTGAGTTTGTCACAAGTGATTCCTTCCACATTGTAATTTGATCTATTTCTAATATGAAAATATTAAGAAAGCTGCTTTAAACAAACATGTGTCCACATAACATGACCCCCCAATAATCGGTGGATTATTCAGAGTAACAAGGGCGACGCTCCTGGAAAGAGAGGTTGTCATTGTCAAGTCTGTGAGGACCACAAACTAGATCATATTGATCTCCGTCTCCTTTAATCAAAGTCCCACCCATGTGTTTAGTATGAATGTATAAATATATTGACACCAAGAGTCAGGAATCCATGTGAGATTTTCTGGTTTGGGTTGGATTCCCACCAGATCTCCTCTCCTTGTTGTAACAGCTCTGACACCCCGTTCCCCTCTATTTCCCAAACCCATCATTTCCTATACAAACACTGCATTATATCAGCTACAGTCTGTTTTTATTTTCCTCAAGACAATTCCCCTTAGCTGGCTGACTGACAGCTGTGTGTGCATGCATCATTATCTCCTTCACAGAGCCTGTCTGTTGCCGTAGCCTGTGGCAGACCTCAATCACACAGTATTAGAAATGACTTTGGTTTCAACAGAGCGCCGCGCTTTTGCAGCTGCAGGTGCGCAAAGCATTATTATGAGCCAATGGGATGCGGGTGAACAAGTTGTCCTGCACTTCTGGAACTACAGACATGTAAAATCAGGTACTTGGGGCTAATAAGTTCATTAGATTCAACCCGTGGTAGCCAAGACATAATGAGGGAGAGGGTTGCGGATAGTGTTCCTGTTCCTGGAAGGTGAGGTCATCGAGGCCAATTAACTGACTGGGTGAAAATAAATAAAAATAAAAGGAATGCAAATGTGCTCATTCTGAAATATTAAATATAATATAAAAAAAACACAGGAATCGCTATCTGCTCCCATGTCTACTGTGCATTACTGTACTGTTCTGTAAAAAGAATACTAATTCACTTCAATCTTTCATTTGAATTTGCTTGATGTTTAAAATTCTGCTCAGGTCTAAAGTTGTATTCTGAGGTTTTCAGTATACAGTCAGGTAATAAGATCCACAATAGAGAGACTATGCTAATGCCTTGCAAGATAATGTGCAGTAGATAAATCATGTTTATAGATTGTTGTCCTCCTCTATGGCCTCTGTGAATATAACAAGATTGCTTCCAATTGCATCTAAATATGAGCTTTATGCATGCAAACACACCGCATAATAAAATACTGCGGAATAAACAGTCTCGCTTGCTATTTTAAACTACAGCCCACCACACCGGCGCTATTATCTGCTGTTTATATTTTATTATGTGACTATATTGTAAAAAAAAATAAAATAAAATGCTGCTTCTTTGTCCTGACAATTTGTCAAATTTAAATGCAGCAGCACTGGGAGGAACACATCAATTCAAAGTGAAATCAATTCAATCCCCCCCTTTCCTCCGCCTCTTTCTTTGACTTTCTCCCACTCGCCTGCTTCTCCTATCTATTTCTCTTTCCTTTCTAGAACAACTATGTGAGCGGCAGTAAATGTAATTACAAAGGGGTGGGGTTGGCAATGTGTGTGTGTGTGTGTGTGTGTGATTGCTATGCATGCACAACAAAACGCAACATTAAAAAGCTATTATCAGAAAAGGGGACATTTTGGCAGATATATGGGAGGGCAGCTCCGACCATATGTTTGTGGAGACGGGGACAACAAGTCAGGTAGTAATTATCAATCATCATCAGGAGGAACCTGTCAAAATGCTAGACCAGGCACGCTCTGACTAGTGTTGCCATGGAGACAAGCCCACATCTCAGCAAGTGTGTGTTGTTTACCAGGAAATTAAAAATACTCTCCCATATTTTCATCGCGCACTTATAATATTGTGTTAATCGTCCTTTTAGTTACCTCGACTTTGGGCACTGTTCTGTGTGTGTGTGTGTGTGTGTGTGTGTGTGTGTGTGTTGTTATATGTGTGTGTGTGTGTGTGTGTGTGTGTGTGTGTGTGTGTGTGTGTGTGTGTGTGTGTGTGTGTGTGTGTGTGTGTGTGTGTGTGTGTGTGTGTAAAGGATTTCTTGCCAAGCCAAACTAGGGAAAGAGATTTTTCAGGGATAGAGTTGAGGATAATTTGGGCTGAGGTTATGGTTTTGGTTTTACACTGGTTTTCATGCCATCAGGTTCAGGCATGTTCGGGGTTACAATTAGCAGATGGGCATGTAAATGGAATCCTCTCACCATAATAATATTAAGTTAAATGTGTGTATGTGCACACACATCATATATTTGCCAGTAATGAGCTCATTCCTGTGACCATACTGTTGCTGTACACAGACTCTCCTTTCAGACCGTCACTCTTAATATTCCTCAGCCAAAGAGAGAGGACATTCTCCTAAACCGTCATGACTTTGTCAGTTTCAATTTTACATATCCCTTTTTCCTCCTTTGCATAGACGACTTCAGTTACGCTTTTACACACACCAGATGCCTTCAAATCAAATTCCTCTCCTTCCCATACAGGCTATTCAAAGTAGTATTTCCTGAAACGTGTACAGTGAGTGTGACTTTTCACAGAATCACACGTAGGGAATGTTTCTGGATAGTTTCCAATCGTGTCTGACGACAACGGTGCTTTCAGATGACAATCAATTTCCATGTGACCTCAATCCATTACCCTTCACGGAATCAGGGTTATTTTCACTTAAAACAAGCTCTGAAAATTAAATACATAAGCAAGTAAACATGAAAGCAATTTACGGGGAAAGTGCTGTATGAATATTGCTGCTTTATTGTGGCAGTCATCAGGATAGAAAAAAAAGGGTAGTGTTCTTAATTCATTATTTGTGCGCCGTTGTGCATTCTTCCCCTGGGGAGAAGCAACATTACTCTTTCATCAGATCAAATGAAGCGAAGCCGTGCCGTTCCAGGAAGAGCCAATTAAACTGTTCAAAGAAGTTTATTATTGCGACGGATTATGAAATCATTCTCATCTGATTCATTGGGATGTGCGTTTCAACAGGGGTGTGAATGTGTGTACTTTACCACCGTGCAAACTCATAAAGGCTGTCGACTCCCGCTTTCCATTTAAAGAGTAAATAGAAAATTAGGGTACGCAGTCACAGTGTCACATGTTTTACCAGAGTATTTTTACAAACTTAATTTATAGTCAAAATAAGCTGTAATTATGGGGTGAAAATAATTTCTTTCCTTTTCTTTTTTTTTCATTCCGTCCGCCTCATGTGATCGCCTCATGATGGTAGCGTCGCCTGTTAAGCACTTATTAACGCACATCACATCGAGACATGGCTGGGTTTAAGCTTAACCCAGATCCACTGACTGACACATATACTGAGGAATGCAATGACCTCTAACCCTGGAGAACTTCAGAGCATCACCCAGTATGCAGCTTAAGACACACACACCCAAGAAAAAACCTTGTTATTGTTGGCTGAACTCCAGACAAAATATCTCTGTGAGCATTTAATCTGTAATAACTCATCTTTGCTATCAAGACACCAATAAATGAATACACTACAACACAATACAGGCTGTAAATAACTGACAAAGTGAACATGTCATTTCAGTGTTGGTAAGTAGCTCTTAATGGCCGTTGTTCCAGGGGAGGACACTGAAAAATAAATCTCATTTGCACAGAAATGTACGCAGAGGGACTGTCCCTATGTAAAACATAGTCAAAGTTACATAATGTGGAGGATTTGCTAAAAACGGGATAACCTTCAAACGCTTCCACATCATTGATACTGACAGACTGCAGCAACAACTCTGTAGGACCGGGCCTTTAAAAATACAGTATTTCAATTTGGCTTTTGGAGAAAGAGAGAGAGAGAGAGAGAGAGAGAGAGAGAGAGAGAGAGAGAGAGAGAGAGAGAGAGAGAGGAAATGGGAGAGAGAGAGAGAGAGAGAGAGAGAGAGAGAGAGGGAGGGAGAGATGAAAGGGAGCAGTGGATAAGCTTCAAGGCTTATCCTATTCATTACTGGAGGAAAAAAAAAATCACAGCATCGACCTATAAATAAATGAATGCCAGGATAAACACGAAGCCCATACATCAATAAAACATATGTATTCTAATAGATCACGCTCTAGTTACACTTGATGGGATTGAGTCGGCCAATGAGCCCAATCATGGAGACTTTATCATTTTTGAAAAGCTACGCAGCATTAAGCCATGGTGATTATAAATAATCATCATTCCCATAACAAAATAGGCCAATGGATACTTTCATCTTTCGGTAATTTCTTTCTTGGTTATAGCGAATGTATTGTATTTCTGTCAGTTTATTAAAAATAATCTACAAATAATTTAAACAACACCACAAGCTCTCTCCTGCTCTTGCTATTTCCAGTTTTAATTAATATGAAAGTATAGCAGCATATTCTCAAAAATGTAACACTTTATTAAATACATTTCTAAAGCAGCTGCCAGCAGTGGCACTGTAGGCGTTTTTCCAAATGTCTGCGTCATATTTGGGAAAAAAAAAAACAAAGAAACCTGGAAACATGAATCACAATCATCACTTCTTGTTTTAATTATCACTGCCATCATGCCACAGTGGTGGGACAATGATTTTTCATCGTCACTTAAATTACACATGCTCCTTTCCAGAAACAACAACCGGCAACAAGCCTCCACCTGCAGACATGTGGAAAGAAGCTCGACACTTAACCCAGCAACCCGTGAGCTGTTTCTACACCAGCCTCACAAGCAGAGACAGACTTTGTAAACAGCATCTACAGTTACCCTGATGAGTCAGACGTGCTCAACTCAGGTTGCAACATGCTGTTCTGTAATTTGTATCAGGGACATTCAGGAGTTGTATCATACTCACATCTGGGATTTTGTGAAAATATGACTCTCAATATGTCGTCTTTTCCAGCTACAAACCCACAGTATCTTTTTATCATGTAAATTATAATCTTGCTTGATTTAAACCATGCTCACCAACAGTCGCTCTTCTACATTTGACAAGTGTATTAATGGAATAATCATCTAAGCCATTATGAATGAGGTCAGGCCGGCCTGGTCAGCTGAAGTGTAAAGTAATTAATAACATGCTCTGCAGTTTATCAGTTTTAAACTGCGCAACTCTTTTTTTATTTACTTCCAAGCCTGATAATGACCTGTCAAATTATTTGTAACCATCATGCCAAAGTTAAAGTGGTTAATCACCTTGTGTTTTTTTCAGGGAGCTATGTTCACATAGCAAATAACTTTTACGACATAAATGATTTGATTCACATCCTACATTCGAGACATTTTAATTTGTTACGAAAATCAACATGCAGAGATATGAAATGTACTTGATGAATCACCCTTCACGGTCAACATTTCAACACCTTTATGAAGCTGTCAATGTTAACATCTTGTGCTACAGCAGTTGCAAGCAGAAACAGGTCTGAAATCTCTGTTTGGTGGTGCGTTTGAGGACACTCCGACATCCAACGTGTGAAAATAAAACATTGCATTCATGAGCTACAATGTGTTGACAGAAAATTATGCCCTGAAGAAAACCACACACCAAATGTGAATTTGGTTGTTACTTTCATTTAAAATGGTTCCAACTTGGCAGATAACTCTTAAAGCTTGGATGTCGGAGTTTCTGCAAATGCAGCAACCGGGCGAGCTCTCAAAACACTCACAGCTGCAATAACATATGATGATAGTGTGACAATAAAAAGCTGACTAAATGTTTCACTGTGTTGGATCACCTATATAAAGTAGATGTTATGTTACTGAAAACAGATTTTCATACAGAAGTGAAAGAAAAAAAAGTCTGCCTGAAAAGGGAGGAAATCTCTAATATAAATAAATATTCAAGGGCGTAGGTTTGGTTTTCAGACTAAACTAAAAGTGTGTAAATGTTATTTCCTGCAGTTTACATGATTATATAAATATAGAAAATAACACATTGTCATGCCATTGGTAATATCCTGCTTTGTACAACATTATATAGTTTATAATGAAATAAAAAAGTAGACGATGAATACATAATCTCTACTTAAATTTACATGATATTGTATTAGGATCCACACTGTCTTATCAATATTTAATATTTGATTGTTCAAAAATAACAATTAAAAGCAATAATGTTTTTCTTTTAATTGTCATTGTTTACTTTCCTTATTTTAATCAAAATGTTCAGCCTAAAGTAGTGACTGCGGTCTCTCTCTCAGGCTGCATGCACATCCCCTGCATATGGCAGGGTCGAGAGTGGCCTGAGAGGCAAAACCCAGGGCAAATGTATAATAAAGATCGCATTAAGACTCACTGCTCCATTTGAGCTTATTGCTGTGATCGTGTGCCAATATACAATTGAATTGTTCTTCTTGAGTTTATCAACGCTTCAGTTCTCCGATCTATATAAACTTGAACTGTTCAAGTGGCAGAGACAAAAAATAGGATGACATGTTATGAAACTGAGTATACCTGGATGCGCTTTCTTCCTCTACTGGTCAATTATCCTCGACCAGCAGCGCTGCTTCACTGAGAAACCTTTGCACTGTAAATAAATCTTCTGCAAAGAGTCTCACCGAAAGTCAGATGCTTATTTATCTCTCTGTGATGCTTGCTAAAAATAGATAAGCAGCAATGCAAAGCAATATATGTAGAGCGAGTGTGTTGCGGATGACATCATAGGGATGATCAGGACAACTGTGCCTCATTCAGCCATAGAGTCCTGCTAATGCTGCTAATGCCGTAGAAGAAAGTGCTTTAAGTTAAAACAGCACAGTGGCATCAATCCAGCCCGTGCATACCATGAATTTTAACGCATTAAATAAGACACATCCTGCTCAAAGTGTGTAAATGCTAGTCACATAGCACGGCATGTTAAGTTATACTGTCAACGTTGTGCAAGAGCAGCCGAGAGTGTATCTTTCACTTATTGTCAAACCATTATTTTACAGATGTTTAAGGACATGACAATGTACTAAACAAGAGTGTTTTAACCAGATCTTCAGTTTACTGTTATAAAGAGACCATGCCCTGCTTATGAAATGTGACTACACAGCTACAATGTGATCTCTTTTCTCCTCTATATTTCTCCTCTATGGCCTCTGTATACCATCGACATATGGACGATGAAAAATTCATGGGCTGGTGGTTAACACAAATCTGCAGAGGAGATGGGAAAACACGAGCTTAGCAAGCAGTTTGCCTATTACATTAACAGACGGGGCTGTCATGGGACGATACTGGCCTATGCATATTACATCTAATCTGATTTCATGTTTAAAGAGGGAGCGAGAAAGCGGTTTAAGTTGTGGAAACAATGACATCAGACTGTATGTTCATCTGGTGACCCAACCCAATCAAGCTAGCAGGACTGCATGTTTTTAAAGATATTATCTCAAAGTACAGGTTTTGAATTTAAGCATGCTTACTGGTTTTCCTTTCCCCCACCTCTTTTCCTCCTGTGAAGCATTTTTCAGTATCAGTTTCAGCTTGAGGACGAGTGACTGAACAGGAAATCTTTTTTTTTTCTGTCAAAAACAGATGCAACTAACTCAGACATGCAGAAAACACCCTCGTAAATACACACGGAGAAGCCACAGATGTACCAAACTAGCACACACGCACCACATTACAAAAATAGACTGTATCATTCTGTTTATGATCAGTGCATCTGGACAATGTTAATATACTGAAGCAATGAATTCTCTTTATTTTTTGTACTACTACCCTGGAGGATTACAAAAAAAGGATTCCAAAGGATTGCACTGAAAATGTTTCTTTTTAATAAAAATCAAACCAGCACAGAGTGAGAGATATTTCAAACAAAACACACTGAGCTGAGCATGAAATATATAGTTTCTGTGCCAAGGAAGCAACCTGGGGAATATAGGACAAATGAAAAAGAGCATGAGGAAGGGGGGGCTCCACTCAACTGCTTTGCCTCAAACTTGATTGCCTCACTAACTTTCAAAATACTGTTGATTTAAGCAATGTGCACATAAGGAGTGTTAGGTTTCTGGAGGAGTGGGGGAGGGAAGGGGACGGGAAGGTCAGCACTTTGGGAGAATTTCTTCAGAATAAGAGAACATGGGAAATATGTTGGTCATAATATTTTCCTTAACAGATGCCCAAATGAGTAGCTGTTGTTTAAATATATCATACACAGCCCCTCTAGGTTGAGCTTGCAAATGTTTATGTGATTGCTTTTTAGTATCCGTGCCAGATGACTGTGAGTAATACTCGACATAGCCATGACAGTGAGTAACAAAACCTTAAATCTTGTCATCTGTCATTCAGCACGGCAAAGGCCTGGCCCACTCAAACTATTTCTGGCTTCTTCTCACAGCAGAAGAGCCTCAGTAGTGCCAATATTATGAAAGTGCAGTACAGTATGTGACTCCTTTATCCATAGGTTTATATAAGAGCTTGTTTTTCAATCAGTACGTCAGTGTGCACACAATGAGCACTGTATCCCAGCGAGTTCTTCCGTACAACTTACATTTCTTCTTCTGTGATTGTGCAGCGGTAAAATTCCTCCTGGCAAGAAATGATATTGGGGACACAAAGTAGCATGGGTATAATCAATCCGCGCTGGCAGAGAATGCATGATAATTATAAACAAAAACTGTGTCATTCCCCGTGAGGGCAGCAGCTGCAGGGGTGACAGGGGATGCTGAACATGAATATGGATCACAGGACTTAAGATCTGGTAACTGACGCAACCACAGTTTTGCTCGAGCCGGTTCTAAAGCACGGCGGCGACGTGGACAAAAACACATGAATATAGATCGAGTTGGATAAAGCACAGACTCAGGCAACTGTCATTGTCATCCCAGGGAACGACCTTACATCATCCAGTAAAGCGAGAACACATATTGAAGATATCAAAGTCATTATGTGCACAGGAGCCGAAGAATGCTGATGTTTCATTGCTCACCTCAAAAAAATGCATGAGAGCAAGCGCACACACACACACACACACATGCACACACACACACACACACACGCACACACACACTGCGCATAATCAAATAAAAATATTCTGCTGTTGATATAATTATCTGTACGTGATTACGCTGTATGTGCACCTACTGCAGTGCTGTGTTGAAACTAAAACCAGACTATCAAAAATAGACTGGATTTCACCAGCAGGCTTACATCTGATGGCTACATTTCACACAATACTCTACCAACAGACTCGCTGAATTCCTGCCATAGCACTTTTTTTTCTCTCCCTGAGCCTTCTCTACCCCCTGAGGTAGCCTGACACACTTTTATGAATTATCCTAGACAAGACGGATGGCTATTAGAGCTGCCACAGCAGATTTGGCGGAATCCAAAAGGTCAGAATTAGCATTGAAAGAAGCATAGAAGAAAGTCTTAAAATTGTTCCCCAGATCAATTTTAACTTTGTAATATTTCACAGCTGCACAGTATTAGTTCTTATGTGTCCACAGTGCTGGTATTTATCCTAATAAAGGTGGATTTAATTTGGCATTTATAGCTGCTTTTTCATATGCAGCCTGTAAATGGCAGGAGAATGTTGCTCAGCAGTTGTGTATGTTTCTAAGCAAATATGTGCAAACATTCATGTGTGTTTGTGCCTAATAAGTAAGACGCCCTCGAGGCCTTAGTTCACTTGGCAGAGAGGTGGAAATTACTTAGCTCTGC
The DNA here is from genome assembly GCF_910589615.1 of Taurulus bubalis. Classification (NCBI taxonomy): domain Eukaryota; kingdom Metazoa; phylum Chordata; class Actinopteri; order Perciformes; family Cottidae; genus Taurulus; species Taurulus bubalis. The sequence continues at coordinate 7,638,654 of NC_136602.1, forward strand.
TGTTTTTCAAACAAATCACCGAGCAGCAATTCAAGCGGAAATAAAAACCTGCTCCAAACCTAGTAAACCTTTATGTGAATAACATTAGAAATCTGGTTGTATCAGTAAAAAAATAATAAAAAATAACTCCCTTAGGTTCTGAAAATAAACCTTTAGCTTAAATGTGGCTCACAGAGGAATGGCATTATTCAGCCAAGTGAATGAGCAATAGCAGCCACAGGATGTTAGCGTTACTATTCATAACTTATTTTCCAATGCCTAAAACCGTTTTCCCTTCTGCTCTCACCTCTGCTGCTCTCTTAAAATGCAATTACCTACTGGCAAATTTACAGGAAAAGAAAAACAATGACTTTTGACCAGAGGAGCCGTTACTGTGAATGTCAAATTGATGCTGCACAAGAGCCCGCTGAGCTCCACGGTGCTACCGAGCAGAGGAAATATAAAGAGAGATGAATCACATTACTCCTTTGTTTTAGCCCAGCTCGGGGTTAATAAAATGTGTGGATTCATGAGCGGTGGGGAAAGCACAGAGAAAGGCCAATAGACATGTTCAAGCACTTCAAAATTCCTCACTGGAACCACAAAATGTTTTTCTTAGGTGTGACTAGTGAGGGTGTTTGAATGGTGGTCACTTGTGTTCATAAACATAAGAAAAAATGAAGAACATATTGAGAGCAAATGATGATCAGTCATGTTATAATATGTAATTTAGTCTTAATTAACTACAATAAACATTAAGGCCACAGCAAATACACTTGTGATCTACACACAAATCTAAATTACAGGGAAGGAAAATTAAGCATGGATGTCCTCATAGAGAGTAATAAACGACAAAGATAGGAATATAAATTTCTGTTCATCACTCTCGGATGAAGTGGTCCTTTATGAAATAGGAAAATTAGCTAAATTACATAATTTAAAATAATCCACCACTGATTTAGCTCAGCACTCCTATACACTGACTCACAACAGACCCAAAAACAAAAGCATAACAATGGATACAGCACAACCAGATATGGTATTTATATTCACCTACGCCTACACTACCCACAAAGCAAGTTGACCACTAAAAGCTCAATTGGTGGTTTGTTAAGCAGTAGCAGCTAATGTAGCCTCAATATGCTAGCAGGCAGAGGTGAGGATCGGGCTACAGGGGTCTGTTGAACTCACTTCTTTCTAATTCCACACCCGTCATGTGTTTTTCATTTTCAAACTTGTAGTCCATGTAGTACACATAACTGATGCAGACTCCACCTAAAGCAATGTGTCTGATTTTGCACTCCTTCTCCTTCTGGAGCCACAAAATGATTGATACAACTTTTTTTTCTCATGTGTTATATACTTCCCAAGACCTGTGAGACCAGAGAACTGTAAACAGGGCTGTTTCTCTCAGCTCATGAAATGCTGTTTGTTGTTTGCATGTTTATCACTAGACAGCAACTGTACTGCATCGGGCTTTGAAACTCGAATGGTAGTTTTCTTTGCCCTTTGATGGTCTTCATTTTGACAGCCAGCCATTACACAAATTTGAATTTCAAACAGGCTCAAGCACATTTTCTTCTGTCAAATCGCTTGACCCAAAAAGCGCAAACACTGTCCATTTTACACATAAAGCAGACTTCAACAAATAGTCACGCGAACCAAAATGACATAATTGAAAGTTTGAGATGAACCATTCTGTGAGAATGAGTTTTAAGTGCGTGCTTGTGTCCAGAGCTCAGGACAAGAGTAGTTTGATGTTTCATGGGCTCAATGTGCAACACTCCAAACGCCATAAACAGCGACTGTTAGCCTTGCAGATGAGCGAATATGATATTTATCAAAAGGCTAATCGGCAGCTGCCAAACTCACCGAACTCTTCACAGATGCTCTCGTTCTGCAGCAGCGCGGGATGCTCGAAGGTGTCCCGGCAGTACAGGATCCTCGTGCTGCCGCCCAACGCAGCGATGCCGCCCAGCGCGAGCACCGTGTGGTCTATGAGCAGGGAGGACGGCTGCTCTCTGAGACGCGCCAAAACCGAGCGGAACCGGCAATACTGGGGGTAACTGAGGACCAAAACCTTCCGCCCATCCTCCTCCTGGCCTGAAAAACACACAAAACACAGACATAAACATTAGATGATGGAAATATGTGCAGGGAAATAAAGAACTTTTGTAATTCTTTTATAAGTGCTCCTGTACGATTTGTAGAGAATGGCAGCATTTCATTTTACATGACACATTCACTCTATTATTTCTCTTCAGATTTTATGACTTTATTTTCTCTCATAGATCATTCTTTGGCTACTATTATATTCTGGCACATCTACTGTGCTGTTAAAATGATCATTTTTACTCCTCACAATTGGCCTTAAAATGCAAGGTTGCATTTAATGTTTGCGATCTTAAGCTTTTTTTTTACCGAAGTACCACATAAATCTCAAGAAGGTAAGTGTGAAAAACGTGATTTAAAAAAATCCAACAACAAAGAAACTTTTCATGAACATATTGCTTTGAGAGATGCCAACACAAATGTTTTCATGAATTATCAATAATTGCTGGGAAGCAATACATCTTTGCTCAATGCTGCTTCACCCAGTACCAAGCAATACTGTGACTTTTCAACAGTTCCCATACAACATAAATTCATCTCTCTGGCTACCGGATGTCCCATCACGAGGATCTCTCCACCTGTTTCAGGAAGTGCATCACATTCAGGAAGCAACATGCCTGAAATTTGCTTTATCACTGTGCCTTAAAAAGGTTTCGCTCCCTTTGTGTTAATAATACGCTTCGCCAAACTGGCATCACACCCTTTCATGTGAACTGTTTAAATAGTTAGTGTTGTTGGGCTGCATGTTTGAAATGCATGACATGCATCGCTGATGGAGTAATACAAAAACAGCTCTCGATGCATGATATTGGCAAGTTTGTCTCAATAATTATAGCTTTACATCTTGCTTTAAGATCTATGGCCTAGTGTAATAATAATAATCTGGCACAGTTGGTTTATAACAAGACTCACTGTTTTACTTAAGTGGTAGGGAAACGTCCCATTAGAGCCAAACATTGCCATCACATTGGGTGTGTTGTTTCTGATGTGGGTGTGTAATTAATATTCCACTAACAGTATGTACGAGCGACTGAGGCATTATCACCTGTGACTGACAACTAACTGGCAAAGAAACCTCTGGGCAGGAATTACAGTGAGCTGACGTCATGAGCTCCTATAAAAACCAGGAAGAGATGCTGATAGACAAATAAAACTGTTAATATTAAACCACCAGTAAAACCTAGCAAATACATTTACAGGAAATGATGATAAACTCGGTGCTCGGAAATGTTTTTTTTTTGTGACAGTGACGCAGGTATTATTTTCACATTTTAAGTCTGTGTGTGTCTTCACAGCAAAATGTGATTCTGGAGACATCTATAGCCTGAAATACCAAGACCGTCTCCTTTGTATTTATTAAGAATATATGTTCATGACTTTTACCCTGGCATTATACTACTATACTGCTTCTATTGCAAATACAGAACCAGCAGACTATACATGTTAATAAATGTAGCCTCTTGATTTTGCTTATATTAAAATATCTTCTCAATGTTTATAGTTGGTTATTATACATATAAGAGTTAGTTGTTAAGGCCACATGTTACTGATGCAGATTCAAATTAAATGTACTTCTACCACCCACACACAGTAATACAAATATAATAATCTAAAACGTACTACATGTTCAATTATTATGTTGTACCCAGCAGAAGATGGAACTGGGTAAATAAGACACTTTAATAAGGGATTAAACACTTTAATGAGCCAATTTGAAGGTTTAGAAGAGGCATTTTCCAATTGTTAAAGATGATATTAGGCACAGTGTTTCCCTTGTGTTACTTTCCAGGAGCTCTCTGTTAAACTAAATCTCATTACTCTTGTCTGCATAATGTTTAACACTCTTGCCATAAAACAGGATTAAATCTTACTCCCCATAAACTCGGAAGGGAAATAACATAACATGTCGCCTCATGCACAAAGAGATATTTCAAATTATATAAAACATGTCTGCAACGTATGGCTATTTTCATAGATTAATCTGTCAACTACTTTCTCGATTAATTGATCATTAATTTACTCATTGTTTGCGCTCCAATATTACCCATCCATAAATATAAGGTGTCTTTACACAAAATACAATATGGTAAAATATGGTGTCTCCGGTCCAAAGCTCTCAGAGGCGTGTTGTTTCATATCTTCTACTATGGTGATTATATGATAATAAAATGACACATGACCTTAGCAGAGGTGATTCAACACAATAAAGCACTGCACAATGACTAGAAATTGGCCAAATCATAACACATAGACCAATTATGCATTTGCATTGTTCCCTTAAGCTGCAGTCAATGTCCCTTTTTGTAGACTCATTTGCTCACAGAGCCTGTTGTTTGAAAGTAGAGGGCTAATATTTTTCTGGCTTACAAAGCCGAATACATGGTTCAAACAGTTGATGAAGCAGAGTCAGGCAGTTTGAAACACAATTTCTACATTAATTATTTACTGTCCTGTCTGCTTTCACAAAGCCCTTGGCTCGACATTCATGGGAATTTCTGCTAGTAAGTTAATATTTCAGGTGTGGCTAACTAGCAAGCGTTTCCCCTTTGCCACTCAAAAACAGGTTTACAAACAGCAGGCATAAAAAAAAAAATATTTTCCCTCTTTGGTGTTATTGTATCAAGCTGGAGGCTAAAATGTGCAGCAGAAACCGGGCAGGAAGGACACCATTCATATTAACAGCAGCTGCATTCCCAACAATCAGTGTAATTAGTTCCACTGTTCTCCAATATGGCGACCACTTCAAAAGAAATTATTAAAACCATTCATCCAACACAGAACCGCACACATATGCAGAGGTAGCTGCCACTAAGCCCACAGATGTACAAACACAACACATATTCCTGCATACATGCACTTGCATATTACACACTGCAGACACACATTCATCAAAGACTGTGCCAGTTGTTGTCATATGCAATTATAGCTCAGAGGTGGAGCGAGCCTTGTTTCAAAATGTCAGGGATTTTATTGTAAGCGGTCACCGTCAGACCTGCTCTTTCTCCCGAGGACCCTCGCAGCATTTCACTTGATTACATTCAATTTGGGGAGAGAGCCGCAGGGCATTAATAACAGTATAAAGACTAAAGGTATGCATGTCAGTGTGTGTGTGTGTGTGTGTGTGTGTGTGTGTGTGTGTGTGTGTGTGTGTGTGTGTGTGTGTGTGTGTGTGTGTGTGTGCATGCGTGTGATGTACATTGATAATATATACACTTTAAAAAAGCCTTTTGTTCTCACAGTTGACCTTTCGAAATAAAGGGCATGCTTATCTTTACGTAAGGTTTCTAATTGGTCGGGGCTGTGGCTGCATCACTGGAAAGCTGGAATACACTGAGAACATTATGCAATGTATTTCTCTCTCTCTCTCTGTCTCTCTCTCAGGATCTATTTTTTCTGTCTGTCTGTCTGTCAGACGTCTCGTTTCAGCGTGTTAATCAAACAGCTGTGTCGTTGCAGATTATTTTCAGAACACGTTGTAAAGCTCCTGACCTCATAAACTACAATAGTGTCAGGGTCATAACCGCTCTGCAGGACAGCTGACGTTATAACCACTCAGTCAGTGCAGCACTCATTACATTCTAATACAATATACAGCAAACAGTAAACTGATAAAAGTATACTCAAAGTTAAGTACATTATGTTGTACTATACTGTACAATACATGCTCTGTACGAGCATTAAAGGGACGCACATGTAATGTAATAATGGTTTCTGTCTCTTTTTGATTAGTCAGACAGAGAACTGAAAGGCCTTGATCCGTTTTATTATGTCTTGTTTTTATTGCTTCTTCTATTGTTGCTGTTGTTTGTGTCTTCAGTAGAGCTACTACTCTAAGGCTCCAGCTAAATAATGTAGGTAGCAGATCTTCCATGCCGTGCCAAGGCCAATGACAAGGGGGCATGTCATTTTAAAAATCAATTATATAATGTACTGATTGAATGAAACAAAAGCAGGAGGGATATTTGCATACATGAAGTCTTACGCTCAAGCTGTAGACACTCCAAGGATGACTGAGTTACTCAAATTAAAAAGTGTAGAACAATAACGTAACCATGAAGTGACAAAGGCATGAATGAGTTTCACAATGTCTTGAGATGACAGGATATGAGGCTAATCTTACTAAAATTCACAAGATTAAAGACGCATGACCGAACCAGTTTTGTAAGATGCGAATTAAAAGTCCATTTCTTAAGAAAAATCAGACTCAGGCATTACACGATTAAAGCAAGAATGCAGAAAGGACTGAACTGCTCGTGCAGCGGGTCAGGACCAATGATTGTATGTTTCTACTAGATATTTAAGCCGTCCACCCCCCTGATGTCAGGAAGACAATTATATGAAAGGGACAGTTTGCATAACTCATCTGTGGCCTGCAATACTTTGAAAATCTCATCAGCTAGTTACATAGAGGTTTTACACGGCAACACTTTCTTTGTTTATTCATGCGAAAATACTAGCGCTTTTGACCAAATGTGGCATTGAAGAAACTACAGTGAATCAATACAGTATGTTACTGATGTGGCTTTGTAGAGACCGTGCTTTGGTATGAATCACGGCCCAGGGGATAAGACAGATGCCACACAAATGAAAGGGAACTGAACACAAAGAAATCTATATCTGTTGATTTTAACAAAAACAAAAGCATACAAACATCTGTCACTCAGGTGCAGCAATATTCTTCTTCCAGCACCTCTTTTAATCAAAAACTTTACAAGCAGAGATGGAGAGCAAAGCACTTACAGAGAACACAATGAGTAGTTACACTGCAGAGCTTTTGTGTTTATGCCTTGTTTTTTACTCATCTTTGAAGACGTGAAATAAAACAACTGTACAGCAGAGAGAAAAAAGTCAAAGACCATTCTGCTAGATTTGATTGTATTGATTTGCTGTCTTCCAGGCAACCATTGTTTTGTATTCACAAAATACAAAATTGACTTGCAAAGACTTAAATGTTGCTAATAATACATTTGGTAATACATCACAGAGAATAAATGCTATAATAAATGTTTCTGCTTTGATGCATTTGAGGAAACAAGGAAAATTGAGAACCATCTGCCAGACAGCAACTTTTTAACATGATGAAATGAAATCATGTGTCTGCTTCCTGTCTGTCTTCCTCTCAAAACACTAATGAATTAGATGCTTTCAGCAGCCAACAGTCCTCATTTCTTGGAAACAAAATTTCCTTTGAACACATTGTATTTCAAAATCACACAAATCAATAATGCTTTTCAATTAAACCAGTTTTTAAATCTTTGCAAGGTTATTTTCTTGTTGCGCTGGCATGAAATGAAACAAGCGCTGACACAATAGCTGACTGACTTGAGGATTGTCTAAGTGATTTATTGAGCAGAAATTATATAAACATCTGTCCGCAGCTTCTCAAATGGGAGGATTTGTTGCTTTTCTCGTAATCGAATATCCTCAACTGAATATTTTAGTTTTTTGCAAGACAAAGCAGGCGAATTGACTTTGGGCTCAAATTGTGAGGTGCATTTTACACTATTTCGTGAGATTTCATGGAATAAATTAAACAATTGTTGTCGTAAAATGAATCAACAGAATAGCCCTGAATGAAACAATATTGAGGAGAATACGTCTAAAAATGTGTTGGTATAGATGTCAAGTACAAGGGATTCGTAGTTATTTGATGTGCTAAAACAAGCAAAAGTGAATACATAGTCATTTAAAAAACACAAATATTGGACTACACTGTAAGCAACACATCAGCCCATTAGCTACAGCAGCTGTCATGAGACACTGCAGAGTGAAATATAGATCTCAGTCTACTCCACCATAGTAAACGTAGCATGCTGTTATATATGCGCAGAATCTTTAGCTCATAAATATGACAAAAATATATTTCACAACGCAGGATGGATTTGATATTTGAGAGAGAAATATTCCAATGAGCCAGCTCTGCCTTAAAAGAAAAACACTAAAGTACTGCAGTCTCGCTGTATATGAGCGAGACAGGAGTAGAAGCTCTGACACTACATTACACCAGAAAAAATTAAAGGATATGTTGTGTAATTACTCCAAAGGAAAAAAATATGATTCTCTTCCATAACAAGCATGATGAATTACTCATTATAATCAGATTTTCAGAAATGTGCATACGACATGAAACTCATTAGTTGTGGTTGAAGCAGCTGCTCTGCAGGATGAATAGCTATTGCGATGTCAGATGAAACATCATTGATATCATTGAATTCCAATCCAGAAAAATAAAAAGGGCGATCCACTGCTGCATCTCTGAGCTCCTCTGCTTTTATTGGAGAATTTCTACAGCGGCTTTGCAAGTTGGGACTGAACGTAGTCGTAATAGGAGGGCTGCTGACAGTTAAAAGCAGATCTGCGCTGGCTAATTAAAACCCAAATGTGACTCATGTAAACTGTGTCATTTACATTCAACCAAGCTTAAAAATATTCAAACTGCCCACAAGCTCTGACAAGATCTTTCAGGCAAGTATGCTCATTTCTCTTGTCACAGACAAGCAGGAAAAAGCTGAAAACCATTACTCTCATGCTCGCTGTCACCCGCTGTAGTTCTTAAATCACTCACTCGGATGAAATTTGCTGTTGTCAACATTTCCACATTATCTGCCCGGCCAAGGAATTTACTGGATCCCCCTGCAGCTTTTGTGGGGTTGGCGAGAAATGGTAAGGCATGTAACCCAGAGCCAATAATGTCACTTTCATATTTGATGTGTTTTTTTGTTGTTGTTGTTGCTTTTTTTTAACACCAAAGCAAAGTTAAAAGCTTTAAAAAAAAAAGAAAATCGGCATGAAGTAACACATTGGGGAAGATAAGAGGGAAACTGGAAGTGGGAAACGGTGAGAGGAGAAATCTTGTTTGGTATTCTCGCTCCGTTCTGCAGGCTCTCTGCTCTGTATTGATCTCTGAGGTTGCCCTGTTTCCATTTAGCCCATTCTCATAATATATAACACATCTCTGATTCATCCACATTCTCTCTCTCCCACTTGTCAATGAGGGGACATGACACTGAGAGGGGTCCATATAAGCAGCAGCAGGCGCCCGATCTGGCTATTGGTTTCATGTTATTGAAACCTGACCAAATAAAGAGGGAACAGCATCTGTCAGTGACACCGAATGGAAATGGTGCGTGGGGGGATGAGGGCGCCGTACTTGTAGAGAGAATTAAATGAAACAATGAAATAAACTCATTGAATTTGCATGATTCATCGCTTGTCCAATCTGTGAATGACAACTGCATTTGGGATAAAACAAAATGTGCTAGAACAATTCGCTAATTGCAACCTAGTTTGTGCTGTAAACACAACCCCATTAATCATGCGGACGACGTGGCATCAATAAATCGCTGTATTGGTGCAAGACAAAGCAGAGCGATCACAGAGTGTGTCACGGACACTTAGCCTATATTTTGCTCAAAGGGAGGAGAACTGGAATAATGTTTCTGATGTATTTAATGGATCTGTATTGAATAACATACTGTGTTTGCAAATGACTCAGTGGCCGTCCGTCATCAACATCCCATCAGTCACAGACACTGACTCGCCTTTCCCCTGCTCATCATATCAGATGCATGCTGTGCTCTCACACACAAACAGACACAATGTACACAACACACTTTATGAAGCGATATCTCAAATATATCTTTTGTAGATCAAATGGAGGCTGTATATGGCTGAAATGAATATCATGATAGTATCAGCATTTTTGTGAATTTCCCCCAATAAAGTCTTATTATCATGAAGCGTTTTCCTTTATTGATATATCCTCAAGATCCAGCTGCACTAATCAATGTCTTTCGAGTATAATAACAATGAATCAAATGGAATATCAACTGACTGCATTACCCATCAGCTTTATGGATGGTTTCAGCATGTTTCGGCTTATTGTTTTGGTTTTACAGTCCACAACGAAAAAGGCCTACAAATCCACTGTGCATCACCTGCTCAGCACCATAAAGCAGACAGAACCAGTTAGAAACTAGCTGGTTAGCAGCTTCAGAGACAGATGTTTTTCTCGCTGGAGACCAAACCAGATCAAAAAGAGTGGTGAGTAGAGAAATCACATTTCCCAGCTGGCCAGAAACACAACACTAAATGAATGCTATTGCTGCTACGTGACTGTTGAATGTGTAAAGATGCAACTGTTTGCTAACACGTGGTTACACTATATTCCACTGAGATGCTCCCAGAGTGGAAATTAATCAACTCTCCGTAGAAACCTCCCAGCAGGATAATCCTCTTCTTTGCTGTCAATTTGTAAACTCGGTCCAAACATTATTAACATTCTTCATGTTTCACTTTTTAACACACAACTCTGGCTGTCCTGAGTCTGGAGTGACAAACCCAGGAGCAGAATAATTGCGACACTAGCAGTGTCGTAGTTCTGTGAAAATATGAGCTTCCAAATAAAAGGAGAGTGGATTAGTTGTTATGCTGCTGTTTGAGAAGTGTCTATGGTGGTAAATCAATTGTACCTGTCAAAAATTCCAGCTGATCACATCTGATATTACAAATATTCTGCGTTATCAGATACAGCGGTTATGAAGTATGACTTTAAGAGGGATCTTACATTCACAGGCCACGACTGTGCACTAATTCTTCTAAGATAATCATATTCCCACGAAAGGGCACTAACACCCAGAGGAAATGTTCTGCTGAAACTGTACAGAGGGCAGAGAGAGGGAGGGTAACACTCCCAGGGAGTGATACATAGAAAGAGAGAAAAAGAGAGCCCTCCATGCATGCTGGCTCCTGTTCTTAATTATAGTAAAGCACTAAAGTGCCCCATTCATTTCTGCAGGGTGGGGCAGTGGCCTGTGACAAAGAAAAAAAGAAGAAGAAACATTTATATAATTCTCACCTCAATTTATTCAAGTGTGAGACACAGGGATTGAGAACACACAGCCATGCGTAGAAAAACAAGCGTGCATACAAACGCGCACACACACACACACACACACTCACATGCACATTGACACTCATTGGAAGTGTACACACATAAACACTGAGAAAATTCAACTTCCCTCAGCTTAATTCCATCCCAGATGTTCTTGCGGTTGACAGAAGGGGGGAGAAAAAAATGGCTGTACTAGATTTTCAAAAACACACACCCATATTAAATGTTTTCAGTTAAACAGAGAGGAGAGAAGAGAAGAAACAACACAAGCACTTTCCTCCAGTTGATTTATGTGATTCTATTACATTAAACATTCTTTCCCCTGAGCAGGCTCAGCTCCCTAGCAACCATCGCTCGCAGCCCTAATGTGTCTGGCACGGGGCCAGGGAAAGCTGCCTGCCTTATTGATTGCCAGATTGAAAAGTTTGCATTTAATAGGTCCTGTAATACATGAAGGAATTATTCAGAGGGGCTCCTTGTCAAAAGCCCAAATTGGTTCTTTTGACTATCGAAAAAACAACGGGGGCCTCGTAACAAATGAGCTATCGCGAAAGCTCCAAAGGGCCAGCTTTCGTGCCGGAGACGAAGTAACGCGCAGCTTTGGCCCCTCCGAATTATCCGAGTCACGAGGAAGAGAAGTTGAAAACGTGATTACTACGAGGTTGGGTCCAACATTGCCCCTTAAGATGAAGACGACAAGTTTGTGCCATGTTGATCCCCTTTTGTGTTGTGATGGATTGACCCTAAACACTGTTCGCTGTCTGGTCCCCGGCTGCATCCTGACTAATGAAAGACTACTGCTGGGTTTTGGGGGTCAATCCACTTATGGCGCAGTCAATTCTGAAAGTAAAAACAAGCTGCTCTGCAAGAACCCAAAATGTGCAAATACCACAGGGAGCAAATTTAATCAACTATCTTTGGTTGGAGCAATACAGCTGCCTTATACACAAACAAGAGAAACCCTTCTCCATGTCTCTTTCACTCTTCTCAAGCGAGCTTAAAAGCTTTTACACCCAGGTGATGATACTCTATCTACTATGACGGCCACTTTCATTTGTCACGCAGCTCTGTCCGACACAAACTCAATTGCGCAGCTGTGATCAGAGATCTCGGAGGTTGTCACCGACAGGGAGAAAGAGGGATACATGGAGAGTTTCAGCCTGTAGTGGACAGCGTTTCCAACCACACATATCCTCCTCCTGCAGAATGAAATGGATGATATGTTTGGCTTTAAATGTATCTTTAATGGGACAGCAAGTTCCCATTTGAGAGAGTTCTGCGGGAAGGTTGGAGCAAAGGAGGGAGAGAGAAAGAGAAGAAAAAAAACATCTTATCAAGAGATTGGGAATTGGGTCAGGCAAGGAATTACATGCCATTCTAGATCAAAGTTGCTGTGTGTATTTCCTCAAAGAAGGGCCTCTCATTATCTACTCAGACTTATTTCTCAGGGTGTATACTGTGTAAAAGGAAACATGATTTAATATGTTTTCAGTAAAAGAATGAAGAACAAAAAGAGCAGGCGGGGGAAAAGGAATAATACTGGAGGCTATTTGAGACAGGCAAGTTTCCCAATAGTAAAACTGTAATGAGGAAGAGTAGGGGGGTTGTCATTCAGCATAGCTCCATTGTGAATTCCTGTCATTATATAAGAACCTCTCTTTCTCCTTCTCTCTCTCTATCATCAGATCTGTACAGAGGAGGAGGGCTTTACATAAACAGCCCATAGAGTTAAGTCAACTGGAACCCTTTTCAATAATTACATCCAGCACAATACTCAATCTACATTGCATTTATTTAGCTGGAGGACTTGACAATTTGACAAAGAAAAGAGTGACATTAGCAGCGGATGATAACAACTAGAGCGGTGCACTCCCCAAGGGGAGACGTTTTAGTCTGTGGCTCAGAGAGAGACTTTACAGATAGCAATATGTCATTAAAAACCAGCACCATCTGTTCAGATTTCTTGTTTATAAGCTGTCATTGATATAAACCGTACGGAAGATACAAAAGCAAGTCCCAGAAATGCACACTGCGGGAAATTCTCCCGGCACTTAGTTGTGATTACACATTCTAACAGCACCACAAAAAAGAAAACAACCACTAACAATTGTTTTCTCTGCACAACCCCTAATGATCTCAGTTTGAAGTTCCCCAGCTCGCTCCTGCACAAACTGTGTTCACAAGGCTGCTGTGTTACTCATGTGAAACACACAGTATCTGGCTAAACAAGCAGGTAATTTCTGATAAACTGCGACCAGCTTGGCTTTCAACGTATTCATTCCAGATTAATGAACATGACTTCTGATGTGACAAACCCCTGCTTTACCAACAGAGCTGCAATCAGTGTAGCGCAGAACATACGGTGTTTGTATACGGTGTTCATGTCTCAGGGGAAGATAAGAACTTCAATGGAGAATATCTACTTGCTCCGATAACAACTTTATGTTGACCGGTTACTCCATATTTTTCATTTCTCTATGTAATATTGCTGAGGTTTTTTTTGCAAGAAGAAAAGTCCAATATGAGTCTTTTTTATATTGTATGCAGTATGATAACACAATGAGAAGAGACAAAGAGTGACAACAAATTATTTGGCAAAGGTTTCTATTGTTTGAAAACCTGCCAGTCATAGTGATGAAGCTACAAATGCACAATTGCTCGTCATGAAAGCCAAATACCTAAATATCAGGTCTCCATTTGCTCAGATGTCTCTCTCACATTTAATAATTAGCATTAGCAAGATCAATAAATGTTGCACCTACTACATTGGTACATTGGGATTCTGTGACTCTGCTAATTATAACTGTAGATATTATCCCCCATGTCGTCTGATGAAACAACAGCTTTCCTGAGTTATGGCTGAGGGGAAAATCAGGGGGAAAAACAAGACTGGCTGAATGCCTCTCATTTTGCCAAGTGCTCCTTGGGCCAGTACATAACAAGGAAATGGACTGACAGGTTCAAAAAGAGGATAGAGAGGCATCAATGATCTATTGTTTGCAGCCAAAGCACTCCTTCCAACTCCTTTGGCAGCCGATATATATCAAAGAAACCAAAATATATTACACCATCTGCACAGATATTTTCAAATACAAATTACGTCATTTGTATTTCTTTGGCTTAATAAAAACATTAAGAGCAGTTATGTGTCCAAGCAAGTATGTCTGAGCACACGCACACACACACGCACACACCAAAGGTCTGGAATCTATCAAAGCCTCCCATTGCAATTACCTTTGAATGCAAGAAAAATGCATTACCTCTGTGCTGTGAAATGAACACTATGTTATTCCTACAAGGCTAGAAGTCTATCTTCCACACTGTGTACTCCAGTATATATCCTGCAGCTGGCTACAGTACGTGACCCTCTTGCATTAGTGCTGCCTTTCAGATTATAACAGATACTAAATGGATGTTGAGAAAGCTGGTCTGCAATCAGCGGCGAGAGCTATTTTTCACCTTGGCACAGGTCTGAGTGGAATTGTTTTTCTAACACCGTAATACTATGGTAGAAATAAATGGGTACTTTGTTCACTCACATGCTGTGGAAATCAAGTTATTATTATCAATGTGCGCAGATCAGTCTTATAAATCATATCGCCACAGAGCTTGTAAAGTGAGCCATGATTCAAGTTCTAAGAGATAACAAAGGAACTTTTAAACTCACAATGAACTGTATGGAGCAACAGCAATAGAAAATCATTATCAAATTAAATGTATCACCACTCACAGGATTCACTTATCCAAGACAATGCAATAATATGAATCATGTTCATGTGCCTTAATCAGAAATAGTTGATGTTCATATTCAGAGGTGGAAGAAGCATTCAGATCCTGTATTTAAGTGAAAGTGTCACTTAAATAAAAGCATGTACGTATTATTAGCTAAATGTACCATAAGTCTCACAATTAAGTAGGAGTAGGCTTATAAGCTTACTCAGTCCTCAACATTGTTCCTATGAGTATACGTACTCATATATTAATGGAATATGATTACTGATGCATTAGTGTATAAGTAGTATTTTACTATTGCAGTGGGTTGAGCGGAACAAATTCTTACTGTTTTATGCATGGATGGGTAGTTTAATCTGTAAAAATGCATCATCTCTTGATTTTAATCCCATGCATGTATATAACCGTGATTTAAACTGACACATACAAGTAGTGCAAGAGAAGTATGATGCAGAATGAAATACTCAAGTAAAGTATAAGTACCTCACATCTGCACAGAGATTTAGTAAATTATTTACATTGCACCGCTGCTCATATTAATTTCACAATGCGACGTCCATTTATATGTTTTTCTTAACGTTGATTTGAAATGCAAGTCCTTTTAACACACACAACAGGACAGGACAGTTTTACAGGCATTCATAAAGCAGATGGACTGGCATGCTCATGAAATATGTAGAGCTATTAATTGTACAATCTGTGATGTGTGTGGTGTGTCCATATATGAGGCAGCATGTCAACATAACATGTCAGGGAGCCGTGTAGAAAAGGCAGTTTGGCACTGAAATATTAATGCTGCAGTAATACTTGAAATGAGCATCATCTTGACAAAGACAAATATAGAAACCTCTCCAGTAAGCCTGTTGGTTGGGTAACACTTAAGTGTGAGTCAGAGCGTAACTGGAACTAGCAGGCAACTTGTTTAAGAAAAGAAACACACAACCTGAGATCAAAAATGAATAAAAACAAAAAAATAATCCAAAAATAAATATATATTTTTTCTTTGACAGAGACAAGATAGTGTGTTATGAAAGAACCTCACTCCCTTTCTGTCTATTTAAATGCCTGGCAAAGGTCACATCAATAGCACCTCTGTTGTTCCAGACCTGACTAATGGAGAGAAGAGAGACACAACTGTTGTTTCAGACCTCGCTAATGGAGAGACAGAGCTCTTCATTTCCTCTGAGGCCATTCTCATTGTTTAACCATCCACATCAGCCTTCAGCCCCCCTCCCTCACTCAAGTCAAAAAACACATTATGTGACATTCCAGAAATAAAATAACACAAATTATTAATGAATACAGCTATCGGAAGAAGCTGAATTTGATAACGGTGCGAGCCATAACAGGATATGGCTCAGATGTAGGGTGGTCTCTCTCTCTCTCTCTCTCTCTTTTTCTCTCAGTGTGTCGTTTTGTCTTCTCTCTCTCTCTCTCTCTCTCTCTCTCTCTCTCCCATTCAAATTCGAGGCATGCTCAAACATCTAATAGATTTTTCCACCCCGGCACACAATTTACTGCTTACAGATTTAGAATTCTCTGGCTTCCGGCCAGTCAGAAGTGAATTAATGATATGAGCACATCAGCGAGGAAAAACAGCTTGTGATTCTCTCTCCTACAGGTCTGAGCATAATGAAGAAGATACTGCCATAAACCCTCCCAGCACCACCAAAAAAAAGCAAGGGGAAAAACATACCAAAGAAGGAGAGAACGTGGGGAGGGGTGAGCGAGGCACATAATCAATACAAACACTCCATTAAATTACTTCAAAAAGGATTTTGGACAGTTTGTAGAATTAGTTCTGCGGAAAGAAAAAAAGCAGGAGGGGAAGCAGATATGTTTGGAGGGCGGAAAGCAAACAAGTGCAAACGATACAATCTGCCACATATTCTGAATGGAGGAATACAGTGTGGCGTGTCTTACAAAAGCATTCTCTCTCTGTCGGAGTCACAACATACCATTACTCTTGTAACACCACGACACTTTCTCTTTATCTTTTCCTAGAAACCGCTTTACTCCTTCCCACGTTGCAGTCGAAACATAAAACATTTTCATGTGTGATAGTGACTCAAAGTCCCAAATATTGTTCTACATTGTCACCAAGACAAATCAACCATGAGAAGACAGCATCTGTCTGTTTCCTTATCACCAGTTCCTGCCCGCATAAACATTCAGTGACGCTCTCAACAGTCTCTGAAAAGGGACAGAATCTACCCTCTACATCAAATTGAAATGTTCCGACTGAAACATTGTCGGGATATCAACTCGGGTGTATGTGCCAAGCCGGGCAAACTGATCAGATGTTGCATCAGAGGGAAAATACAGTGGTATCCCCCAAGCGGGCGAGGCTGTAAAGAATCTTGAAATGCAACGATATCACTCCGTGCCTCGCTGGCCTACTGTGCCTTTTCCAGCTCAATCAATGTACGTTTAGCTCTGATCACAAAAAGTACAATCCCGTCCCAATTCCAGACAACACTGTAATTCTGAGTACGTTCCAAGTGTGCACACTGAAAACAAAAAAAAGAGGCTTCATTTTGTCGATGTTCATTATTGCTCCACAATACAATGCACAAAGAGATACGCTTTTTTTTTACATCAGACATCTTGACACCATATAATTGATGGTGGCTGAATTCCATTTAGCTGCTTTGATTTCAGCTTCCTGGTATTCTGCATGCTTGGTAACCAGCTCAACTTTGACTTGTAGCACATCACACATGTCATATGGCAGATTTTTCAAATGCTAACTGCAAAAATAGTGCAACAATATACTGTATGTAATTAGTATGTAATTAGGACACGGTTTATAATGCAATTTTAAATCTCAGTTAGTGGAGAATGTCGGCCAAGTGTACTTGAGAAAGACACTGCACCCCAAACTGCTCCTCCTGTATGTGTCTGGAAATAAATTGAAGTTGCTCTGGGAAAAAACATGATGTTATGTACTTAACCTAAAGTATACAATACGCAGAGTAATAAAGATCAGTTATTGAGGATTATAGGAGGTAAATGCCATAATGTCATTATTTTATAAATACAACTTAAGTGAATTTTGATTAAAAAGCATCACGTCACATTTGACTCTGGACATTGATGTAGCAGCCAGTTTTACTTGTCCTTACAGGGTAAACACAGGTGTTATTAATAACATGAATTATGGCCCTGTTCAATTTAGGTGAGACAGGGCACTACTGTGCCTGTTGGCTCACCGTGACACACTGAATAAAATGGGACCATAACTAATTTTATCAATTACACCTGTGTTTACCCTGCAACTAGATGTCAAAATGTCTGCTGTGAAAGGGGCATATTGGATAGAAATCATCAATCAAAGCTCACTGTTTACATCTTTTCACAGAATAAAGAAGCTGCACGATTTAACATGCCTTCCTTGAAAATGAATAATCGACCTTCACTACCTTCGCTACCATCACTAATTGAATATTCCATGAAAATGATGACTTTTTTTTCTCGGATATCTAATCCATCATGAGCTCTAGACTTTACTGTGATTCACTGAATAGGTTTTGTGGGTCAAACAATGGAAGTTCAACAGATATCAGATATGAATAAATCCGATAATGTTATTTTTTGGAATTGTATGGTGTCGTTTACTTACATTTGCTAAAAGGTGCTGCAGCACAAAAGTAGTTTAAAAAGTCTAGGGGAGGGGTGACTTGCTTTGGTGATACACTGTATATTTTCTCCGCCTGCACAGATACATGGGTTGTTTTCCCAGACAGCCCTGATCTTCACAGCGCTGAGGGATGAACCAGCTACCGATGATGCTCTAGGTGAGGGCAGGAGTCAGGAACACCATCTATGTTCCATGAATGCAGTAGTCACAAGCATTGACCTTGTATAATCCTCCACATCATCTCAACTCACAATCTGCTCACTGGCTTCTGCACTAAAGGGTTCAATTGAAGAAAGACAAGACAGAAAACCATATTGAGCTATTTTGTGAGCAAGAGCAATCCTTTGTTTTTTTTATTATTATTTTCCTTCTGCAGCTCTCTGTTTCTCCTGGCTAAAGCCAACAAACTGTATCAGCAGATACAGCTCTCCGACGCTCGGCCTCGTAGTATACGAGGAGAAACCAATTTCGGCAGGCAGCAGTGAAAAAAAAATAAAAAATCAGGCCAGTTCTCTGGGGAGAGATAGTGGGGCAGAATGTAAACTTCCCTGGCAAGTCATCCCTGGTGGATTGAACAGTAAAAAAGAAGCTCTAATGCTCAGTCCAATACAAGATAAACTGAGTGGACAGTTTGCCTTACCTGATTAAGTGAATCACATTACAGATTATGTAAGGACTGTACATCACTCTTCATGCACTCGAAGAAATGTGTTATTACTGTCCTCTTGGCTCACAGTATGTGGGAAACTACAGTGATTGTGATGTGATTAATGTCCTTTGTGTTGTATGCGGGCCACAAGGAGACACACTGTTCTGTGTTTAGCTCCTGGAGATTATTAAACTATACATACTACAATCAACATTTTGTCAACTATTGTCATTTTAGTTCAATGACAGCACTCGCATGTTTTTAAGGTAAATATGAGGCTGCAGTCGGTTAGCCTAGCACAAAGGCTGGAAACAGCTAGCCTGGCTCTGTGGCAACAACACAGTGACAACAAGAGGAAGAAGTTACTGCACTCAGCCAAGAAATAGTCCACCACATTTTTTGTAGAGATTAAACAAACAGGATGTTCATTTCTGAGCTTTAGATTCGATAGGACAGAGCCAAGCAAGCGCTTTCCCCTCATTTACAGTCTGCATGCTAAGCTAAGCTAATTGGTTGCAGGCTGTATCATCTGCAGTACAAACATTAGAGTTATCTCAATGTGCCTGTCTAAATCACGGCAAGAATTTTTCAAATGATTTCTTTTCTTTTTGGTTTTAAAGGCGTATGGGAACAATACATCCTTCTCAAGGTCTTCTTATTTCTGGTCAGCCGCACTTTTAAAACACTACATTTCAAAGCCTGGCGAAAGCTGGAATTTGAATTATGATACCAATCATCTCTCTGCCTCACAGGTTTCAGAGTCATAGCTGTCGATGCTGCAGGACAGCAGCAAAGGTCACTTCTTTCTCTAATTAATTACTTTACTTTGTGCGACCCTCTTTGGTTTCACCCTTTATGCATTTATGAAGACAGAATGGAGCTTTGTTCACTTATCAAACCACAATGCAGATCAGGAAAAAAACAAGTGTCGTTTTGATATTTCAGACACATTTGTCTTGTAATATTTTTCATATGTTGACTGTGAGACAAAAATATGTAACAGTGCACTTAATTCACATTGGCAGCGTGCCAGGAAACATTAGGATATGCACTGAGACCGAAAAAAAAGAGAACGGTTTCCCTCGATAACAATGGCACACTTTATTGCTCTTTTGCTCACAATGTTTTTCTGTGTAGCTTGTGGTATTGCTGCAGTATCCTGTTATGGGGAACAATCCAATTCCTCTGACATAGTTACAGATCAGCCCGAGAATAACAATCAGCAAATACATCATTCAAGTAAAAAGAGCGAGTAGCCACTTCGATCCATTCTGTTTATAAATACAATGCAAAAATGAGCATATAGCTGTAATACAAAAAGTCAGTTTAGTCAATGAGCCAATATTACACAGAATACAAGATGCTTTAGGGGTACTTTTATATCTGATCTGCTGCTGGGGCATGAATATTTCATTCCGGTAGTCAGCAGCATTGCAGTGGCATATTTCATATTTCTATGCAAACCCTTGCTCAGAGTAACGAGCATTTGCATTTGAAGAATAAGTGATATTTCTCACACTCTCCCAAACTCTCTGCATCGCTCATATTGTTAGACTGTCAACAACCGACACGCCAAAGACGTAGTGAACAAACAAACAAATGAATAAGTGAGTGCACACCACTGATTGTCAGTGTGTAGCATGTGTGCATGTGTCCATCTATGTGTGTGTGTGCATGTGTGTGTGTGTGTCTGTGCGTGTGTGCGTACGTGCGTGCGTCTCTGGTGCCCTGCCAGAGTCTGAGCCCGTTCTGCTGAGTGGGCAGATTCTCTGGCGGAGTGTCCCATCGGAGTGACAAGTGCATTTAGAAACAGCCTGATGGAGTCATTAACGGCAGTGCTGCTCATTAGCAACACACGCACACACACGTACACATACACACACACACAACCCCTCAGTAGCAATAGCGTCATCGTCCGGTTATTACACAGACAACAGATACATCTATACAATCTGGACAGAACGGCACATTTATAGAAAGCCCTGATATGGGACATAATGTAATTTAAGAAGCAGACTGACACATCTATTTGTGAAAGCAAGCAATCACACAGACACACACACACATATGCACACACACAAGCCCATGTATTGATTACTGGAATAACAACAAAGCATCCATTATTGATCCTCTTGTCCTTTTTGTGTATGAGATTCAAGCAATATCGAGTAATCAAGGGCATTACAGCATCACACAGAAACATACCACAGCTTCTCTTCCTGGAAGATCAGGAGCAGAAAACAGTACAGGACTCATCAATAAACCACTCTTTTCAAGCCCATAGCAGTTTCACTTCCACAAAGGCTTGAGGCGTAAAATGATTATCAAAAATTAATTAATTCAAGATTAAAAAGTCACATTTCTGGCTTAAATCAGCAGGAACATACGTATAATCTGACAAGACGTGACGGTATTTCTAGCATGTTTGCTAAGCTACATTATACCAGTATAATCAGTATTAGACATTACATCACAGCCACGTGAGAGAGAGACAAATACCTGGGAAACAGCTTCAAGGGGAACATTATGTTCTTTTTGATTATTAGGCTCAAATGCCAGAGTTTCCTATTTGCATCGGATGAATCATCCGCAGAGACATCCAGCTTTATGTTGGGCCTGATTCATAGGAAATGCTGACGAGAGACCCAAAGAACTCGGTGCAGGAATCAAACAATCACCAACACTCAATGGCACCGTATACATGATGAATACGCCAGACAACCATTCAGACACAAACAGCAATGATCCTTAAAGCTCCAGAGATACACAGCCAATTACGATCTGAACTGATGGATAAGACAGCGTCGGAGGAGCCGTAGACTGCAGTTTGATGTGACTCAATTATTTAAAAACATTACCAGCTGAATTATGTGATTTTTGCAATGCTGTTTTTGTTGTTGTCGCACTCTGAAAAGAGCTGTTATACTGTAGGATGATAATGCGTTGGCAAACACGCAGCCATTACCTCTATCCTGCATCTATTAGAGTGATTCTCAGCTCATTATATCGGGAGGAATTCCAACGACTACTGATGAATTACTCCAGTCAAGACAACACTTGTTAAACCAACCAAAGGACAATAAACATAAGCTGATTTATGGTGGAGACGGGACTCAAATACAGAAACGTTCAACACAGCAGCACGGAGAAATTGGAAACACTGCAGTAACCTTTTGGAATGAGGAAATGCGAAATGAAATAACCTTAAAGAAAGACAAAAGAAATTGGGGTTTCTGCTGACGCTCACCCAGCTGTGCCCTCTCCCGCTGGACATCCTTGAAGTTGAGTCCGCTGGTCAGGGTGCTCTCCCGGTAGCGGTGGAGGGCCTCCCGCCTCCCGTTGGTCCCCAGCTCCCGAAGCACCGAGGGTTTGAGAGGCTCGGCCTTCAGACAGTGGGTCCATCCTGAGAAGTCTGGTACCGTCCACTTCACCAAGTCCTCCAGGCGCACAATCACCTTCTCAGACACTGCAATTACCTCGTGCTGAAAGGAAGTGGGGAAGAATCCCAATTACAATCAGCACATGAAGGGAGTTCAATGCAAATATGTCAAGGTCATGGGTTATTTCACTTTGCCACATTTCTACGACTCTCTTTGAAACAGTTTTGTTGAACAGATGCGTAAATACTTCAAACAGCACATCGGCATGAAACCTAGTTTTCTCTGTAAATAATTGCGCAAACAATTTTGGATTAAAAGAAAACACTTTCTCTTCTGTACGAGTGGCAACATGTCATGTTAAGCATCCATTTTTATATTTGTCCATTTCTTTTTGAAACTCACAGTGTCCCTGACCTTTTCAGTTCCCCTTTAACAAATAAACTGTGCATTCTTACATTAGACTTGAACCTTTGTTACAAACATATTGCTCTCAAATGATTTGTACCCTTTCTCTCATTTTAAACAATGTTTGGATACTTTTTGACTTGTCTTGATTTGTGCTGTTTTAAAATCTACCAAGTCTCTGAATTTTAGGTTGGTAATGGGTAGTTTTGTTTACAATTATAGCTCTGCTTTGAAATACAGAACTTGTATTTGTCTTATGTGCTTCTCCATTCTTACACTGAGTATGTAACAGTGGTGAGAGAAGTATGCAGAACCTTTACTTAACTAGACGTAGAAATACCATTGTCTAAAAATACCTCCCTACAAGTAAACATCCTGAATTTTAAATCTTTACTTCAGTTAAAGTACAGAAGTTACATCAGCAAAATATCAAAAGATAAAGTACTCATTGTGAAGAAGGGCTCACAAGTGGTATTTGGTATGTTATAATGTTCTGTTTTTGTCACTAAAGAATACATTTTAATGTATTTGAGTTTGTCAATGTGGAATACATTTTTGATACTTAACTATATATATATATATATATATATATATATATATATATATATATATATATATATATATATATATATATATATATATATGTACACTACTGGTTAGAGTAATAGTATACTACTGCATCATACTGATATTTTATCTAAAATCTAAATCAGCAAAGTAAATGTACTACTTACCACTGGTAAGTGATGTATGGGAATATAAACTGAACATAATCAGGGTGAACATAACAGGATTTAAATGAGGATAAAGATCAGAATCAGAAGCTCGTAGACATAACAGGACAAACAACAAGACGTCCTTATTTATCAGCCAAATTGATGTGCAAGTCGAATAGCATTACGGCTGTGGATGCACATTAATGTAAGTAAATTACTGCACCATGAATATGGATGATGTGGATGATTGCTGAATTGAATTTATGCCAGCAGTTAAATCAATGTCAATGGGGACGTAGATGTTTTTAGACTTTTTGATTAGCATTTAGGAAGTCAGGCTGCCGATGTTCACCGTGAATGTTGAGATTTGTATGCTTTCAGCTCAGCGGCTGTGTTCACACCTTGAAAGTGTAGAGGAGTACAGGAAATGTAATTTGTTAGAATGAGAGAGTGTGATGCTTGAACAGGAGAAAGCTGTGAGCCAGTGGTCTCCCTGACACATAATAAAATAAATATGGCAATGTCAGAAAACTATAGATGTAAATCTATTGCAGTGATGTGCATGGCTGACACTAAGGAAAGCATAATATAACTGTGGTGCTTTTGTGTACATACGTTATTCTGTTCAGCTGGCTTACTTGATAAGATTTGCTCTCAGTGTGCGTTTCAACCTTCTATTTTTTTTCAGGTTGATTCAACCACATCTAATAACTCTCATACATGAAGAACTACAAGTTCAATGAAGAAGCAAGGAAGCAGAGATGCTTAAATGTGTTTCCATTTGAAGGACTAATGGCTGAAGTGCTTGTTACCGACAGAGTGGAGTAGTGTGCTGGAAGATGGCTATTACAGAAACAGGGAAATCTGGAGGACAGATGTGTACAGGCAGAAATGCAGTCACTCGGAGTAGGTCTCTGATGTTTACCTTGGTTATCTCCAATTTACCATGCATCTGTCCGCCTGTACACGTTAAAACAACATTAATGTACTCATTATCGACATATTTAGACACCGTATGCATGAAGGTAGTTAGGGGGGACGCAATAAAAGCTAAACCTATACGATCCAATGACATTTAAAAGGACAACTCTGCAGTAAATCCTTCCAATCTAAAGCTTAAAATGTCATGTTTTGCTGGTCTTTTGGCATTTAAAGCTGCGTTTTAAAAAGTTATTTCAAAGTGTTCCTGTTATTCTGTCGCCATATTAGAAAAACAAACACACGAGCACATGACTCTTCAGCGTTTCTGATTCTCTCTGAGTGCTCTGTCTACACAATTACCCATATTCAGTTCTCACATCATCTGCAACTACAGGCATATCAAATCCAAACCAGTTGGAGACAGCATTTCCTTATAAAGGAAAAGCATGCGAGGGATAGCTTGATATAGCTGTGCCTCCCTCACTAAGTAGAAACATCAAACATGGGTTTTCGGTCTTCTTATAATGAGCTGTCTTCAGCTGTCAAGTGGTGGCGGGTGGTTGCAACAGGCTTTCTATGCAATGAAAAACTGACTGCTGTTTCTACCTTCAGAAAAACAGGTCATTTGAATAATGTAGAGCAGTAAATAGCATTCAGCCTGCAGCCAATAACCACATTGTACTGTATCTCTACAGAATTTGCTACTGTAGTTTGATGCAATCTACTGACAGCGCACAGAGAACCATAACCGTGAAATATCTCAGTTGAGTCCATTCGAAACAAAAATAATGTACTGAATGTTTTGCGGCTGATGTACGAGTCAAACAGCAATACTTCAAGTAATTCAATAGCACACCAGAGCATGCACACAGAAAACAGCAAACCCTAAAAACACACAGCCATTCCCTCAATATCAATCAGCTGAATGACATGCTGCCTTGTGTGAGTGTCAACAGATCCTGTTTGGGGACTTGTTCGGCTTGAGAGCAAAACACAACAGGTGAGAGCAATTCAGCAGCTGTCAACACAGTCCAGAATATAATCAGTCTATGAACGGAGCTGCAACAGGCCACATCCATTAGCTTTCTTTTCTTTACTTTGCCAGCCAACTTTGCACTGGCTGAAGTCTGTGGGCTGCTGTGTGATGAAGCCAGTACAGTCAGGAAGCTGCATACTCACTTGTGGTTTGTAGAAGTCATGATATTTGATTGAGAAATGCTACGGCGGATATTGAAAAAAAAATATTTAGAAAAAGAAAATGTGCTGTGTTTCCATGGAAGGGGGTTGTGAGAACCAGTTATTGAGAAACTATCACAACAACCGCATTGTGCCAGTCTGGTTTGCCTCCACACAAAAAACAACTGAAGATTTTTTTACCAATAACGAGACAAAAGGGATGTAACCAATGATTGTTTTCAGTATTCTATAATACTGTATATTATAATTAATATTTCAAAAAAACATTTCATATGCCTTATTTCTGTCAAACCCACAGTCCAAAACTCAAAGCTATTCAATTTACAATCACATAAAATTACAATTATATTAATCAATGAGTCAATTGACAGAAGATGTATCTGCAATTGTATTGATGATCAATAAATCGTTTAAGTTGTATGCTTTTCTCTCAAAGCTGCCAATAATTCTCTGGTTGTGATTTCTCAAGAGCTTTCTGAGTCCATTATAATAGTAAGACAAGGACAAATCAAGAAAATTAAAAGGCATAAACTTGGGCTTTAACTAGTGTACGATTGTGGCACAAACAATTTCCATGTATATAAAATGAAAATATTTTGAAAATGGGAGAAAATAATATATAAATAATCCAAATAATCGTTACCTATAGCCATACATTCTTTCTCTACGATTGACTTAAATGATCCATCTAATAAAATAACTGTCGTCAATTCATTTTCTGTCAAATCAATGAATCGACTAAGTCCTTCAGCACTAGAAATTACACACATTAATCAAACCAGCAGCATGCATCAGATTTGGGATTTCAAAGAAGTGCTTTATAAACCTGCTCGTCTGTAAACACTGCCCTTCCACACTGTGCTGTCATTTCCAGTTAGGCAGCTGATAGTTAAGCAACGCGGCAGACTCAGCCAGCAGGCCACTTGATAATATAGGTCAGAGGACTGCGAGCCCCCAGCCAAGAGGTGACACTACATATCAGCAACATACCAAACAGCCTGGTGTCATTTCAGTGTCACTTCCTACACAGATGCATTAAGAGCATTTATACACTCTGAAATTGAATCACACACTAAACATCTTAATGCGATTCCAGAATTGTACCTCGGCTACGTCAATAATCGTGCACATTCTCCGACTGCTTGTTTTATGATTGAGTTAAAATGCAAGGTGACACATTAACAGCTGAATGTTACATTCTGTCTCCGTTCTTCTATCAATAATTCATGTTATTACTGCAGCGGCAAGATACCGCCAAAAACATTACGGAGTGAATTTATTGCTATGACTGCACATAATGGACCGAAAGTGGGGAAAAACAGACTTCTGCTGCGAAACTGTAGATAACTCTGTTCCAGCAACCCATGACTCCAGCAATCTCATTGAAATTAAAATCCATATCATTGAATTTATATGGATGCGGCAGTGCACTGGTGGCAAAACAGCACATAAGGGACATTCCCCAGTTCTGTATACGGTGATCCAATTAGAAACAATGTAGCCTTAAATATTCCATAACACTCTGAACAATTCCCTGCGAGAAATCCACGCCACTGTGGGCGAACAGTGAGGGAGACATTCCTGACTGTCAGCGTTCTGCGGCGGAGCGTCTCATCGCTCGGACAGGACTTTCAGCTAGGGAGTCAAGGGGTGCACGCTCCTGGTGGGTGGGTGTCTTTCTATACTGTGGGTACACACATTCACACACGCACACACACACACACACACACACACACACACACACACAGTGCTCCTGTCATGCTGGGAAGGTTTCAGCCTGCTGCCTCAGAGAGGTCAGCACTGGAATTCCTAAGGCCAAAGGAGATTAGTAATTGAGTAATGGACATGGTGACATGGACAATGAGGAGACAGAGCAGAAGAAGGAGAGGGAACGAAAGAGAGCTAGCGAGAACGAGAATATGAAACACAATATGAGTTCATTATCTATCTCCCCTCCCCATGACTGACCTTGGCTTCAGTGTCCCAAAACAAACTTATCTAGGAATTAAAAGGGAGCTCTGGGGAGTAAGCCAGGGACAATTGAATTAGAATATGTTTTTGGAGAGTGCCTCAAGACTAGAAAGAGTTCAAGGTACATCATTTAAAAAGGTGAGAATCATTGTACATAATGTTCTGCCACTTAATGCATGCAGTTTATTCATATGCATAAACGTTGCTGTAATATCTGCAGGGGTGCTGAACTCATCTTTTATTCACTGATTCCATTAAGAGATTGCGCTCACATGAGCTGGGGTGATATATGAACTTAGCATTCTTTCGCAGTGATAATGACAGGGAAAAAGAGAGCGATAACAGGAGTTTTCAAAGGCTTTCCGAAAGTGGGTGAGGCATCCATCATGTAAGGTGACACCACAAAAAAGCTGCGTCAGCTCCCTTGAATCACAGCGGCTTTGTACTCTTGTATTTTAACAAATGCACACACAAGACCCAAAAAAATTATGAAAAAAAACTCAATGCTTGATGATTCCACATGCTCTGTCAAAGACACACAAGAGAAATATTGGCTGGAGTACTAAGCAAAAGCTTCTCGTCTGTGGCTGTATTCTCCTCAAAGGTTATAATAACGATCCACTGTAGCTGGGGGCATTGGAGTCATGCATCAAGGCAAATGTTTGCCTGTTCAAGTGGTTAGTCAATGACAAAGTGGAAAAAAACGGGCTAAAGAGCATCAAAAGTCCCTTGACAAACTGGCCGCTGCTGTAACATATCATTACTCAGGCTGCAAAGACACAACACAGTGTGGTGAGAAGAATCAGAAGTATGTGAAGGATGAGCATGACAACTCCTTTACCAAATGGGAAATATTAGTGGGTTTTTTATAGCCTTTGAAGTCCAGGGTATTCAGTTTTAAAGGTTTTAAATTACACTATCCTAAAAAGCTGGCAATAATTTACATGCTATTTCAGCAATGGTGAGGAATTCACTGGAGGGCAGTGTTCAGAGTTAATGACTTGTTCTGCGGCAGGAGGAGGCTACACATGCACGCTAAAAGCTGCCCCCCCAACCACCTAAACTCCTGCTATTGTTGTGTGAACGAGGAGATTTGGTATAATGCGCAGACTGGACAAGACATGGCAGAAGTATGGATGTTCTAAAGAAGATCACTGTAAAAGTGCGCCATATAACATTTAAACTCGAGTCATTCAGCAGAACGACCTTATCCATCAAAATGCTGGTCGCATATCTGAGCCACTTACACTTAACTCAACTAGCATCCCAGATGCCTGAATTACCCATTCAGGGTTTTTCCCTTAGGAAAAATCAAAGAAGCAGCAAATGAATACAATCTAATTTCCCTACGAGCTGGCTTTCCAAGCACTGAAACACATGCATGGACTACTGCCATGTACTGAAGAAATGGCTCTGGACGCATGCCAAAGTGTTTTCCACAGCAATCAATACTGGCCTAGTGCTGCAGTCCCCAGCCTGTCAGTGTGTGTGTGTGTGTGTGTGTGTGTGTGTGTGTATGAATGTGTGTGCGTGAGTGTGTGCCAAAGCCTTGTCAGCTAGAGGGACAGAATAGAGGAGAAGAGAGGTCAGATGAAATCAGAGGTGATGATAATAGCACATTAATATAACATGATCCAGAAATATTCTCAGCAGTTGTGAATTCCCATGAAGAGCGCGTTGCTGTATTTGCACTAAAGTGGGATATATAGTATAAGATAAGCATAAGTAATTAACCGCCTGAAGCAGAGTGTACAATAAGTGGGTGTTGTGTGCGGCGAGCTGTTATCTACAACAGCTCTCTCCTGAAACGAGGGGTCCAAAAACAGAAAGCGTTGCAGCCGGCGAGCGCAGCAGCAGGAGAGCCAGGCGATTTGGAGTAAGAAGAAGTAATGTGTCACTCAATGAGTTTTAAAACACATGTGACTGTTTAGTCAGTGGCAGTTTGCAGGCACACAAATAGAGTAGAGGCCCCAATAGAGGGTTCGTCATAATGGGTGAGCAACTCGACACAAAGCCTGTTTAAAGAGCAAGCAGAGCTCAACTGGTGGGGGTAAACACTGCTTGTCAGGCGGAGATACAATGAAAAATAGAGCGTCCTCCACATATGGACTTAATAATTAACCCAGAATAAATCAAATACAACAATAAATAGATCGATTTATCAAATTTCCCTGGATGTGTTCACCAAAATATTCAGCAAACACCGGCCCGGAGGGCTCTGTATATTCAATGAATTACTATTGCTATTTCCAGCTAAAGCTGACTGGTTTTAAAGCTGGCTGCATTTAAAAAGGAATTGACCTCCAACCCTGTGACAGAAGAAAAACAAGCACAGTAGGTCATGGGTTGGTTCCTCTTGTCACCGCATAGCACAGCAAAACATGGCAACACAGCGCAGGAGAGTCTGAGAGCAAACAAATACCTGAGAAATAACCAGGAAATTACATCATACCTCGGCGCTGAGAACACAAGTGAATCAGTAATCCAATTGCTGATATGAGGCTATTCTGATGTTTTGAAAAAGTTGTGCCTTTTGGGTATTTGAGGGATATTGTGCTTCAGGCTTAAGATAATATCGTATGAGACGTAATCTCACAGAGAAAGAGCAGAAACACAGTCCTGGTTGTTTACATGTCAAAAGTTAAACGCTGCTTCTGTTTTATGTGTGAAAATATTGAAAAGTCATTCTAAGAATAAACATCACGCGGCTCTATGACACCAAGTTGTGGCTTTACCTCATGATGTGCTCTTTTGGCACTGAAAGCCTGTGAAAATAGCACACTTCCTGAGAGCTGTATGTTATCAAGTCCATATCTGCATGAGTAACCATTCGATAATATGAACTCCTGCTTTGCAGTTACAGATTCACAGAGTAACTCCACAGCCATTAATCTGTCTTTATACACTACTAGAGCCCTGAAGAAACATGTGTAATGTGAGCTTTATAAACTCCACTTCCCTGTGTAGCTGTAAATGAACTCCTCTCTAGTGTTTACGCTTTAAAAACAAATAATCTTGCCACACATGCATCACTCAGGCAGGCGTACGATTTGAAGAGCCAATGAGTTTGAATGTCACATCTTTATGTGAGTCTGGTTTACCCTTCCTGTTTGTTTTTTGGATTATGGGTTGCATCTGTAAGCGCTAGCTGACTCACACAGTGCAGATTACTGTTATGGGGCAAAGTCAGCGAGAATCTGAATGGGCTCACTGAAGGTCATAAACTGACTTGAAGTTGTCAGGGCAATTTCCGCTGTGTAATACAGTAAGTAGTCCGATCTGCTGAGAGCAAGAGGCCTGACAAGCCCTTTAATTGAGATCAGCCCGCAGACACCTACACTGCACTTAAAACATATCATCCTCAATTTGTATTATTTCATAGTCTGATTTATTCTATTAGAAGACTGCAACTTCAAAGCAAGTGCATGTGTCTCTGGTGCGCACACTGGATTGTGCATGCTGTGATGCAAGTTGCTGCATAATTCATGCAGGGAGATAGCTTGTATTCCTCTTATGCTTGCACTCTGTTATTAAATACACAAACTACAGCAGCTGCGTTTTCCTCCGGAATCCTTCTGTGTTTCCTTGATGATTCTTTGAGATTTGATTTACGTTTGCCCTTCTGGTAGTTAATGTAATATTTTCCAGATAAACCCAAATGGACTGGAATGTAAGCACTTTGAAATGCAAATAAGTCTTTTGGGTAAGGGGCGGAGCTGGCATGTCGTTGCGCATGTGTGGCCTTGGAATCGGCGGTGCATGCACTCAAAGTAATTACTAAATAATTGCAGCGTGTTAAAGGCTAAAGCGAGAGGGCTTCAGGAGATGATACCCGTTCATAGAAGAAGTCTGCCCCAAAGATGATAGCTTGTCTAAGCGACAGACCATAAATAGCCACCTTTCTCATGAAAGGGAAATGTGATAGCCACTCTATTACTCAAGAGGAAAGAATGTAAGTAAACCATCAGCGGAAGAGTCGAGTACACACACGGCTTTGTCCTTCCATATAAACAATATAACAGCAGCAGAGAATCATTTCCATCCAGCCCTAAGTGATCACAAGCAGAGAGTAGTAATTAAAGTGTAGTCGCTGGTTGAGGGACATCGGAATAGTGAAAACAACACAGCATTTGTTTTACAGCCGATGAGAAGAACTCCCCAATATCTGAGTAATGCCATTCAGCGCACCGATGTAACCGGATCACAAGCGCCACATATGGCCACAGTCAATCATAACTATTGCCTTTCTGTGCCAACAACAGCGTAATGCAACACGGAGGCGTTTTAAGTGCTGCCTCATATGCGAGCTGACAATATCACATTGTTGGGGATGGAAAACGTCCACATGGAAAATATATGCAAAGCGCGCAGTAGTTAAAAACGTGTCGGCGCTTGGCTGTGCTCCGCCACGCTTTATGACTCGCTCATGCCTCTTTCAACATCAGGAGGCGGCATTACAAAATATCTAATAACTATCGTAACGAACGATCTGAGCCGGGTTGACCCCATGCATTCATTACCGTTTCGCAATTTCCGCCCATATGTCAGTATTTGACACGGTTTACCAAGAAATGAAATGACAGAGCCTAAGCGCTGGATTCTTGCGGATTTTCCCCTTTATAACACAATTAACCCCATAGAGCGCAGCAGCAGTCTTATTGAGCGCAGCTGGACAAGTGCACATTCAGCAGTTGACACCACAATAGGCAGATAGGTTAAAGTAAAACTAGGGAACAAATACAACAAATAGTAGGTCAATCATTTAGCTGCTCGGGCACATCAATGTCAGTGTTGATGCACGCGTTTATGTGAACGTCTGCCAACGGAGAGCAAAACATCCAGTGCCAACTCTTAATGCAGTAAAGATGCTGTTTAATAAAATGCTCGCGAACAAGGAAGAGGCACAGAGAATCAAGCCGTCGAAACACCGATCATTCATAATGATTCATTATGAGTTAATATCCCTACCTCTCCGTGGATGGCAGTCCGTCCCTGGGGAGTATCCTCGGGTAGAAAATAAAGTTTGGAGCTTGATAAAAGTTGCTTGCTTGTTCTTTCTTCCCAGAGCAGCTGAAGCTCCGCTATGCAAATAGGATCCTCCGGTTTACATCTGACGAAGAAAAAGTCTCCGAGAGACAGAATCCTTGGTTTGCCGTCCCGGTGAAATTTAAAGGCTTTATAGAATATATATGGTCCATGTAAACCGCAAGACGAGCCCACCCACTGTTGAGGAAACACAAATGGAGAAATTAATGAATGGCTTATTAACTCATTTGGTAAACAAATTGTGTCTTAAGTGGACACAAACGTTTCAAACATCCCTGCGTAATTACGCACGGTTGGCAAATATCACATCAGGACATTTCAGTTTTCTGCACATAATTAGTATCATGTAACTATTTTGTAATGTTCAACATATGACACAGATGTGGTCATGCTAAAGGCAATGTGGCAAACTTTTGTGAATTAGGCACGTGAGTACGTCTTACAGTAAGTGGCGATTAGCGCAATGCGAAAATAAAATAAATAGACGGTTGATAACAAACGTTACCTTCAGTGAGTTCGGCTCCATCTCGACGTTATGAATTGATTAAACTCAACACGCTCTCCAAACTTGCTGGCTTGAATGGATCGCGAAGGTCCTGGAAGGAACATATTCCTGTAGAGTTTAAAACATCGTGTATAAGTCGATTAAGAGTACCGGAAAAACACGTTTTGCGGTAAATGTACTGCGTGGCATATTGTACAAGTGCGTGTATTTATTTATTGAAGTAAATATGTGACTGTGATTTTTTGGGCGAATTTCTACGAGGCGCAATCACGTGTTCAGACAAAATATTGACATATAATCATACACGCAAAGAATATTCAAGCATCGGAAGATAGTAGTTGTATAAAAAAAATACTAAATACCATTTTCGGAAAATCATCTGCCAATAGAAGCTTCATTTGTGCTCATATACTGCGTGTATGGGCTTTTCAGAGCCCATGTGTCTTCCAGGACTTGTGTAAAAGACGTTCACTATGAAAGCACATTTCTCACAGTAATGACACTGAGGCGCTTGCTGTGGATGCCTTCAAGAAACAATGTTACATGAAAGTTAATAGGGCTATCAAATGATTCCTCAAAAGGCAACGCAGGACCCGTGAGGTGCCGGCTTTGCTTTGAGCGCTACTTGCAACGCTTTGGAGCTCGGGTGCGCGGGTTCGGCGTTAATGCTGAAAAAATAATGGGCTTTTTATATATTTTGAGGCGAGCATGAAAAGATAAAATTGGCCGAGTTAGAAAGCGGGGCGTCACGAGACAGGATTCACGAGGCGGTCCATTATGCAGACATAAATCATCTTAAGACGCCGCGCTGACCTTGTGAAGACAACGGAATGAATGTGACATGGGTTAATACGTTTGCACAATCAAAGCCTTTCTTATAATTATGTTGATTCATATTTATTAGGCTTCCATAAACACCGGGAAATAACAAAAGGTGTGCCAAGACCAATGCAAAACTATGAATTGTCAAATATAGCTATGATATTTCGCCAAAGTTACGCAAACTTCACGGTTTCTATTTACATGTGTGGGACTCATTGTCCTTTCAGTCTCCGCTGCTGGATGTGTCAGCTGTATTTTATCGGCTGTCTGGAATATAAATAATGTGTTGAGCAGTACAGGCTCCGTCCACAGCGCTGTGCTGTTTCCACACCGTCCTCCACCCTTTGCCCTGCATTTATCCACTACTCAGATCACAGAGCATGCAACAGCGACATAGGCCTACTTCTGACACCAGCTATTTCAAGTACACTATTACGCAATGCGCTTATTTTTTCATGAAATGACGGGCAGAGCATACAGGCGCATTGATTCACACCCAGTTAAGTGTTTTCCTGTCTAGTAAACGGACATGTTTTGTTCTCTTCTGGTTCTGCTGCTGTTATGAATGTCTGTCTGGTCATCTGAACAAACAGACATATAAATACAATCAAGGTTCATAGATTATGCCTTTTACTCCAATGAGGTGCAATATATCACTATAATACATGACATGATAAAAAACATACACAATATAATATAGAACATTTGAGAGGAGGATCATGATTTCAGTCCTCAAAAATGTAAATTGCACCAGCAGTTTCTCTTCACTGCCCTCTATTCAGAGAACATGATGTATTAATACTAAAATAGCTGAGGCAATGTTCTGTGAAGCGCTCGATATTTTAAGTACAAGTTTAGTGCATCAGTTTGGGGGAGAAAGTGTATTACACAGAGGCTTGTTGTTTTACATGTGGCTGCTGCAGTGTTGGAATCCTGCAGGGACTCTCATATAAACTGCCACTCTTAAGTGTTACCTCTCCCAATTTCTCTCCCAGCCATTTCAGTGGCTGAATCAATGGGGTTGCATTGTTAATGGCAGCCACTATAATGAAGTCCCTGGTTAATCAATGGCACAACTAGAGCTCTTATCTGGCAATTGCAAGTGTTTGCTTGTCAACAGCCAGAGTGCGGCGAGTGCAACGCTGTGATGCAGATATTGATGCCAGTTGACGTGAGTTGAGCTTCATGTTGATGAAATCTTTATGGGAAATAAATAAAGACCAAAAGTGTTGGACAAATGTGATGATTCAATGTCAAAATATCAGGAGCCTCTTCTAGAAACTGAGCGGCGGCGCATGCTGCATGTTTACTGTAATGTTTGATCTCATCTGCTTCTCTTTATCTCGACATGTTGTTGTGATTAGGTAAGATTGCATGAAGGACAACAAGATCTTTTTACATGGTTTAACCTTGCGAGTTAACTCAAAACATGAAAATAATTAATTAATTAAAATAATAAGGGTTCTACATTAGCCTATAGACGGATGAGTCGCTTGAGGGATACACTGTAAGCCATACTGAACAGTTTAACATTAATTTCAGGCGCACCGGTTACAGCTCAAATCCCCTTAAGTAAATCTGAAAGTAACCCTCTTTAAGTCCAGCCACATATGCGGGTTGTGAATCTTACAGTGAGTTTTTTTTTTTTTTTTCACTCCAGACTGTTTACATTCTCAAGCTGTTTTTCCACTTTTGCAATCACTGCTCGCAAAATTGTTTATTGGGTGGCTAAGTGAAATAAGATCACTCACAATATGGATTATCTTTGTTTCATTTTTTTTCAGGTAGTATGAGAACTACAGGTAAGAAAATAACTAAAAGAGAGCTGCAAAGATACATTAAATCAACCCTTTGATGGTCCAACCCATAAGGGAGAATGATATATTTGCAATTCTTTATTCCTTTGAACAAAAAACTGTTAATTAGGTTTATGAGCCTCAATCAAATGATAGAAATGTTCATTTAGTAAACTTTGGACAATCTCCATCAATGTTTCCTCATTAAACAGCCAAGCAATGTGCAAAACCTAATAAATACAACATTCAACTAGAACATAAACTTGTTTTTTTTAATATATAAGTAAACCAAATGAATGAATGGTTGTCATAAAACAGTCCAATCTTTGTATATTGCTGACTTTTATTCAAAACATAAGAAATATAATTTGCTTCATAGTTACATCTGGACACAGTTTAACAATTAATCACATACAGGTATTTGATAGGAGTCGCTTGAAGTAACGAACCCATTGGACATTGGACTTAAATTGGTCAGGTGATCAGAAAGTTTGCCATATTAAATGAAAAAATGATAATATGAATGTCACGGTTGTGTTTCCAGCTCGTTTCCACTGCCCTTGATGTACAATCAGTTAATGCAAGTTTTAATTAGGCTTTGTAGAACAATTCTTACCAGTATTACTTACTTATCACTCTATATTCATCCACTACAGCTGAAAATAATGTTTATATACTAATTTCAACAACTGTGCAGTGGATTAATGATAGATGGATCAACTTTTTATGTTTATTATTAGAAAATGTAATTTTATATGGAAATATTCTGTTTTGTACCATTAATGGACTTTTGTACCAGATGTTGGAGCTTTTTTTTGCTCCAATAAAATATCATTAGACTGGGAGTATTCATTTAGCTCATGCTGCTGGGAATGTTTTGTGGCCTCACATAAACTAAGTGCTAGAGATGCAAGTTGTCTTAAAAGAACAGTGTAACATTTAGGCCAGGAGTATTCAATTACAATTCAAAGAGGTCCAGTTAGACAACATGTCTGGAACGTAACAATGTCTAACATGCGCTATGATGTAGTGCCATCTACTATATATTAAAGTAGCCTTGCAGTTGTAATACCATCTGTATGTAGTCAACAACTGACTGTCAAATCAAATGAACACATTTCAATTGAATAACATCTCAACAATATACATACATATTTTTGTCAGTTTTAGTCAAATAAAATATACTCTAATAATAAAATGTTCTTCTCTCATTTCGAGAAAAATACGGACTGGAGCATCTTGAAATAAATAAAAGTACTTAATTTCAGAAAATGTTTTTTCCCGTAATAGTCTTTGCCCTGTAGCTTCAAATTCAGTTCATTCAGGTGTGACGTAAACCAAAAAAGCCCCGATACCCATATTTCTTTCATTGTCTAAACAGAGAGAAAAAACGTGTGCGGGAAGTTTATCTGTGGTTATTGAAACCACTTGTTTCAGCTCTATTCTCCTCTCTGTTTACACCGTTGTTGTGCAGTGAATTAATGTGTTAGGGTTCTGTTGGATCCATCATATTGGGCTCTTAGATTGTTTATTTTCTGTGCCTTCATTTCATATTTGAGTGAGTACGTTTGCTCAAAAGATGTGTGCTTTGTTTTGTATGGCTCTTCACATCGCCGCTTTTAATAATCATCACAGTGTCTGAACATATGAGACATACTGGTTTTGAACTGCCCAGGGAAGAATGGACATATAAGAGTCTGTCCATTCTTGATTAAAGACTGTGGTTTCACTGTCCACATTTCTATTCTCGAAGGACGCCCTGTGAAATTACTTCTCTCACTTACTGACTCCTTTGTGTATGTATAACTCACTCACTGCTTACCAGAATACACATAGTTGATTGTCTGAGTAGCATCACGTGAGATGATTTAAAACGCATGCAATTGGTCGGTGTATTTCCTGGACTGCTGAATGAGTGTCATAAAGTTTGGAAAAAATTCAATAATTCTTAATTATCTATCGTTTATAGGTCCGGATCCGGATACAACCCCTGCCCTACACACTTGGCACACGGAAGTATTTCAGCTGGTTGCAATCTATAACATCATCACTAGATGACACCAAATCCTACACACTGCACCTTTAAAAAGTTTAAATAAATTATAATAACACTTCTTTGGTATGGGGAGAAGTACTGTGACTCAAGTGAAAGAAGACTGTAAAAAGTTTGACTTATTTAAAAATATGTTTTCAACAAATTGTATTGCCTATGGCCGAAACTCTCCCTCATCCATTTCTCTCTAAATGTGATATTGGGATCCACATTTTGTAATGCTACTGCCATGCATTGTGAAAATCTACAGATGGCAAAAGCAAGAACACTTGTGAGGAATTAGGGCAACACACTCTGTTTCCTAATTCCACATGCACAACTGCATTACCCAGTGGATATCCATTTATCATCAATGGAAAGCCCTGGAACATTAAAAATCCATCAAGTAAATGCGTCCAGAGGAAACATGTTTGAATTGTAACTTTACACCTCAGTCTTTGTGCCTCAATGGCCCCCGTCTGCAGCGCGACTATAGGAAAGGTAACAGGAGATGTGAGTGATGTCGCGGTGCTAATTTTAGCCTCTTAGACTTATTATAACAGGGTGTTACATTTCTCTCCATTCAATCACATGTGAGTCCACCAACAGTCGACAGCACATGCACACAAGAAATCCAATTAGTTTAGTGAACGGATCACTTTTAATCAGGACTTAAGTTTGATATGTTCATCTGGAGGCTATTTGAGATGATTTCTGTGTATTAGCAGGTGTCAGCCAGTGTACTGTTGGCTGAATATTAACTGACTTAGCTCATAAATATCTGGCATCCAGTGATATCTTCAAAACATCAAAGGAGTTGCTGCATGCAGTGAATTGTGTGGATTATTACTGTTCACAGCAGAACAAAAAGCCTCTCATCTCTTTTAGTTCTTATCTAATATCACACTTGTTTATCTGAGCCATACTTCATCATGTTTTATGCATAATTTATGCTTTCTGCAATCCATCTATTCAGTTACAATATTCAACATTGAGGTCCGTCAGTTCCAACAAACCAATTATTTTATCAATTCATAGCTGCGGTCATTGATCATATATTATACATTTCAATATATGCTAGTCGTAGTGATTCATGAGGCAAACATTGCTTGGGCTGGTCTGAATGACGGCCATGACAATGAACTAATTGCCTGCAAAACACAATTTCACATTCATGGGCCACTATTACAGCTGAATTGTTTGATAATGTCAAGTGAGTCATTTTATTAAGCGCCACACAAATGTAATCATGCAGCAGGGCAACGTGAATTTGAGTGTATACAAGTGTTAACATCACTATGGGTTTTAGGTTATTACCGCCGCAGCAAATGTAAATTTGCCTCATTGATCGAGAGTGCTCAACTGAATCAGAAATGTGCAAACCGCAAACAAAATAGGCTGCTTCATTCCTCTCTCCATCTGCATACACATCAGGACTCTCTCTCCCCCCCCCCCCCCCCCCCCACACACACACACACACACACACACAGTCACATTTGATATCTCCCCATCTGAAACTGGGATTAGAACCATGCATAATGTATTTATGTAAATGTCTGATGGGTATAACTATAAAAGATGAGAGTGATTGAAAAGGCATTTTGTTAGATTGAGTTACTGCCGGTGTGTTATGGATGTTTTCAGTGGAGAGAGAGAGAGAGAGAGAGAGAGAGAAAGAGAGAGAGAGAGAGAGAGAGAGAGAGAGAGAGAGAGAGAGAGAGAGATGAACACCACTGAATCTTAAAAAAAGAAGCAGTATTTGTGAAGCAAAGAGGTCACAGGGTAACCTCTACATCTGAAGAATACATTAATACACAACCTTTTTTGCTCAGTGCATTTCAAACATCAGTCAGGTTATTACACCCAGCGGTCAAACTATCATTGACTATAAAGTCGCTGAGGACAGTGACCTCAGCGTTTACCATCTGTGTAATGCATCACCAACTGTCTTTTCTGTCAAACACTGAATTGTTATGAAACAGCTATAAATGTCAGCAGACATCTATGATCAGATTATTCACTGGTGCGTGTCACCCTCCCATCTGGGCTGCGACCACTGCATTATGTATATGTAAAAAAAAAACGTGTGTAATTGCAATTACAATGCAGCCATTTGACACTATAGTTTTCTAAATTTGACATAATGTATTCTATTTGAATAACAGCTTCACTTGTCATGTGTGCAATACTGTTGTAATGTGTGTAATCTCTGTGATAGATCTGCACATCAAGACACAGCAATCAGAGAATGGAGACAATGGATACGTTTTGAACGATGACTGACAACTGCTGAATTGTTCCATTACAGCGGTGCAGGAGAGGAAATACAGTATTTTGTTCAGAGCTCAGAGCCTGAGCACACATATTAAACAGGGGGAAAAAAACTCTCACCATTAATAATTTATCTCATTTTATAAGGCAATTTAGCAGTCACTTGAAGTTGCTATGGTGACAGGAGGGTATTTTGAGACAACTAATGACCTATGCAAAACCCACTCACTGTAAACTTCACTCAAGCTAAATGAGATTGCTGTCTGTGCTGTGTGTGATACATGGCTGAGAACTTAATCCCCACGCTATGCTTGGTCTTTTTCTGCAGAGGACAAATTAAGGTTCTTAATATCAATGTAAAACATCTGTGGGCTGTTTACTGTACAGGGAATATGAGCCAAGTAGCAACCCGGGGCCAGCACAGCGCTGCATAATAGTCTTTTGTTTTGATTGCTAATGCAGAATTCATAACAGTTGTCAGGTTAAGGTCAGAAAAAAGAAATCCAACGTGTGAGAGGAAAATTAATACTCATGATATGGTTTGAATGTAACTCAATGTGTTTCAC
Organism: Taurulus bubalis; assembly: GCF_910589615.1. Lineage (NCBI taxonomy): Eukaryota > Metazoa > Chordata > Actinopteri > Perciformes > Cottidae > Taurulus > Taurulus bubalis. Next base: position 7,679,287 of record NC_136602.1, read on the forward strand.
ACTAAATCCCCCTTCAATGTCTTTTTATTTTCGGCTTACGTCAAAGATTCCACATTGGAAAGGCTTTGAAGACTCACTCTGTTCTGAGGCGAATCATATTTGTCCAATAACTGCTTCGCCTGTTGCAGCTGTCGAGGCTGAGACAGAATGAGTCATGTGTTATCCATTTAAGTCCAATTTCTCCCATGCAAATGCCTGACATGTGTGACTCTGCAGGGCCCCGAGTTGAAACAGTATTTTTGAAACGAGGAGACAGAATCAAGGCCAGAGCTGTGTGACCATTTAGCCACCTGTTTAGCCCGTGACCTGTACTGTTTAAAGAAAGTTTATATTTGGGAAACAATCCACTTGGTGTTGTTTCAAACATGGCTTTAAAGCAGGCGCAGCTGCCATAAAATTAGATGAATAAACAAAGCAGGAATGGGTTCTGTGGTTTCTCCTTAAAAGGAGCCCTCTTTTGGAAAATATGAGTTATATCCACTGAGCTGTGTGAAAACGTTTTTTTTGTACTCCTAAAAATAGATCGACAAACACATGGAGCAATGGCTGCTAATTTTAATAACACCTCTTCAGTATCCCCCCTCCTCTCCACAGTGTGCTGAGCCAATTGTCTATTAGCATAAATGTCAGCTTGACTAATAAAGGTGCGCGAGCCAGAGCGGTTCTGGAAGCTGCGGTGTTGAGTGCCACCTGCTGGCACACAACCGTAATGACACCCAGCTGGTGACAGCTGCGTTAAACGAGATTACAAAGGTTAATTTACTGTATAACATAATAGTCGAGTTATTAATTAGCCCGTCTTGAGAGAGGTGGTCACAAACTACTGATAAAAGCTGCACTGTAGCTGGCTTTTTACACAATACACGTTCAAAAGCAGGAAGTGGTGGGAAGAAAGTTTTGTAATACAAAATAAAAAGAACAATAAATGATGAGGTTATTATAGACTTTGATCTTCAGGGGTAAATTCACAAGCTACCCAGCTATATGCCATATATATGGCAAGTGTATTGATCTCTACCTTTATTAGCTGCAAAGTTAAAGTGATTTACACGTTAACGGATCAATAATTATAATACCATAATACACATTTTTCTGAAATGGGCCATTCTGGATAATGAGTATTTTTAATCTCTGTACTTGATGATTTTGATGCTATACTTTTATGTTGAAAAATGTGAACGTGTGTTGAGTATTTATATGCTATTAATGCTATTTGCTATTATTTTACTTATTCCACCACTGAGAGCATGCTTTGAATACATCCTGAAATTCCTCTAATATTCTCCTGCTGCCCAGTTGGCTTTTATTATGATTGAATGCTTTAACGTCAGTGTTACTTGAATTTTCTTCTTATCTGGGTGGGGGAAAAAATCCCTTTAAACAGCTGTTCAGGCAACACCTAAACTGTTATCTGAAATCCAAACAAATCAAAATCTCTGAGCGTTTGCAGATTTGTAAGGCAGGACGACTCAACACATCTAAGGCGAAAATTAGTCAAATTTGCACAACGCTTAAGAGAATGTAGGTGTATGAATGCCATCAATAATCAAATAAAACACATTACATAATTCTTCCTCTTTGTACAACACACTTCATCAACCAACCTGTTTTAATACCGTGCCTTCAAATTAGGGAACTGCCTGAGTGTGTTTTCCTCAGGTGTCAACCTCAATAACCTCAGACACCACCTGATGAAGGCAAGACAGAAAACATTTGACTAATGAAGCGGAGCGTCTGGAAAAGAGTTGTGCGTGGTGTTTGTTAGTTTGACTTTAGTGCTCTGCACATTCTCAAACTTACAGTACAATACGTACACTATCAAAGCCAACGCGACCAACTGGAAATGTGAGTTCAGTTATTAGAAAAAGTGTAATCATGCATAAAAAATAGAGCTATCGTTTGGTTGTGTCGACATTAGTTTCACTGAACCAGTTTTGATTGTATATTCTTAAATATATTTAATAGTTATCATCCTTTGTAGTTTGTATAACTCAAAAAATGTCATATTACGATCCCAAGAGTTGATTCGTTGCTCCGCATTGGTCCATTTTGTTCTATTCTTCGTTACAAAGATAATTTTTTTGTGCTGACACAGCAAACGCTGCAGCTTTACGTAAGCTGTGTAGCAGTGCTGATTGAAGCAGGAGCATCGAGGGTGAATGACTGTTCTGTGATCAGTGACCAGAGCCCTTTGGCCATCTCTTTTATTATCATCTCCACACAGCTAAGAACCGAGTCTCGACCAGCACCCTTCACACAGAATCAATGCGTAACACCAGGCCTGGGGTATGATGTTGCATGGCCTTTCTGTCTCAGTTGACAAAGGAGGGCTTGTTTCCCTTTATGACTGACTCCCTCTCTGACACAGTAAGTTGCTGTTGTCAAGAGGGAACTAAAATGCGTTTGATTTTTGATTCAGTGCCACTTTTTTGCTTTGACTTCAATCACAGGAACAAGGGATAAACATCATGTTTCACAAACACACCAGTGGTTTCTGTAACTTTCATTGAGGCACGATGTAACGGGACAATATTTCTTCCCCTGCATACAGCTGGAAACTCTCTCCCCTACTTTTCACAATCTGAAACTCTCAATGTGATTTCACATGATGCAAACCAATGACAGACACTTTGGAACAAAGACAGGAAAAGCCGGTCTCCCTTCCTAGGTCACAGGCCTTTCTACTGTTTCCTCTCATATTTGGCTTGCGAGATTTATTTAAAATAGAAATCTACTTAATATTCTGCCAAGCAGGGCAACATCTCTTGAATGTGTGTGTGTGCATGTGTGTATGTGTGTGTGTTTGTGTGTGTGTGTGTGTGTGTGTGTGTGTGTGTGTGTGTGTGTGTGTGTGTGTGTGTGTGTGTGTGTGTGTGTGTGTGTGTGTGCCTTAGCCAGAGCGAACTTGGTCTGACATGTTATTTCCTGCATGGGTAAATAGTAACGTTATTAATAGTATTAATAATAAAGATATGTGAGACTGCATGATTTATGTTGGACAAAAGCTTATGACTGATGGGTAAGAAGAAGTTGTGTATATTAGATATTATTAGAAATTATGAGTTGTTCACTTTAAAACTCTTACAAAAACATAAAAGACTGGATAGATGTGTTGGTTAAAATGACAAATGTGGTTTTTTATACTGCTTTTATTGTGTTTGTGTTGTCTGCTGTTATTAATACGTGCACATTAATGCGTTTATGTTTTATGTACTGTGAAATTAAAAAAAAAAAAAAAAAAAATATATATATATATATATATATATATATATATATATATATATATATATATATATATATATATATATATATATATATATATTTGCATGCTTGTACAATGCCCAGTAAACTAAGGGTTGGGCCATGTTTCGACCAGCCATCGTCAGCCCAGCTACTGGTAATTGCTGGTAACATTCGAGCAGGTGTTCACACGCATGCTAACGTGTCTCTCTTTGGCCAAACTAAAAGTTCCAAAACTCAGTTTTTCCTCTCTAATAAATAAAATGACAATAATCTCTCAATAAACAACCAGCTATACCGGCCAGTGGCTGATAACTAACTGATAACTGATAGCTGATAACTAACTGATAACTGATAGCTGATAACTAACTGATAACTGATAGCTGATAGTGCGCCTCCTACCGGCATAAGAAGACGTGCTCTGTTGCAGTCAGGTCTCTGTTCAGTTTGTGATGTGGCTAAGGCAAGCGATAGCTAAACGAATGCTTCGTTCCAGAGAACAGAGATTTTTCAAAGTAAACATTCCGACCTAGCTGACACCAATATTTACATCTAATTCGTAATCCATGCCATTAGCTGAAACAACATTCTGAACTGAAGCAGTTGTTGATTACTCGCGACCCCTACAGTCCGGTTCAGAGTAGTGAGGCGTCAGCAGTCAATGACGGGATACAGCTGTCATTAAATATTGCTTCCAACTGTCATTAAATATTGCTTCCAAAAAGAGTGAATCTCTGGAACCACGTCCCAAGAGAGGTCCTTGAACATAGTCATACATGAGCACAACAAATATTAAGCAGATGAGTTCTGCAGTATGCAAGATGCACATGCACGCACTCAAACAACTGAATAAATAATATCCTTATCGAAACAACAACAACAACAACTGATATATTATATCATCGTATATATTATGGTATATTAACTATATTAAAGTTATTCAGGACTTTCACTTATTTATGTTTAACTTTTGGAAAGCATTTAATACGTATTCCACCACTGCCTGCACGTGGTTTCGCAGAAACAAATCAGCATTGCATTGGAAACGTGCAGCAGTAGTTGTTCTAAATCAAGGTAGACTTTGAGGTCGTAAATTACAGTGTCAACAGCAGATGAAGTGCCCTTTGTGTTGTTACGCCTGTTGAACGAACAGATGGTGTGATGCTGCCCTCTCCTGCACATCCTGCACCAATGTTGCCAATCATAAATAATTGAATAATTCTGAGTGATCTCTTTGAGACACCTCGCTTCTTCACGTATAACAGCAGCCTCCTGAGTCCTGCAGCACCTCAATGTACCGCCCCCTGTCAGGTAAAACGGGACGGGAGCTCCTTTCTGGGCGTGGCTTAAACTTTGGGGACTTTGTTCAAAAAACATCCCACATTTTTTCTCTCACAGTTGAAGCAGCACCCACTGGGATATTATCTTTCAGGAATAACGGGGACATCTGCGGCGCACGATACTTCAACCAGCAGCAAGATGTGCCTGTTCAAGTTCATATGTGCCATTACCACCAGAGCGTTATTCCTCATCGTCTCTCTGACCAGCGTCTGGAGGGTTAAGTGGGTGAAGAAGGATCCTAACTACTGGCTCCTCACTATCCTCTTTCTGCCGCTTTTAGTTGAAACTATAATAACGCTAAAGCGTCGAAAGGGAAAAGATTATAAATGGTAAGACGAGGTGCATGCATGAAAGTGTTTGTAAAATGATATAGCTTTTATGCTGAGGGTGCAACTTTACTGTAATGTAGGGATATGTGTGTGTTAAACTAATCTTAATAACCTGGTTTGATGATATTTTCTATGCTGAATATATTTAGAGTATAATGCATGAATATTTGTAGCTTTTGTTATGTTCCCCGTTTTTATCCCTTCCCCCACCGCCTTAAACACTCTGCATCCTGGTTGTCCCCCTGCTGCTATTGTTTAACCGGTCTGGGATTGTGACAATGGGCCCCACACATCCCCAATCAGTTGACGAATTGACTAATCGTTCCAGCTCTAAACAATTGTAATATTCATAACCAGGCTTTACAATTTTATAAATTCCTGGTGTGTGACTTTTGAAGACAGTATTGAGGTTTTGTTTCCATCTTTTCCCCCATTCGTCTTTTTGAAGTTGTGTTGATGGAGGTCTTTTGGTTGTCTTGCAGGTTTTCTCCTGCTATCTTTCTGTTTCTCATCAGTATTATTCCCTCCATCTGGATCCTGGAGCTCAACTACCAGCAGGACAAAGTCAGCATCTCACAGGTACTCCATGGCAGAAACAAACACACTTAAAAAACAAACATGTAATCTCATGACAGATGTTAGTGGGTGTAGCTACAGTTTTATTGATATTCTACATTTGTTTTTAAGCTTTTCATTTTTAACCAGATTGAAAGTACGAGCACTCTGTCTGTAAAAATCCTCTTTCAATGGTTTTCAGTGCAAAAAGCTCAACTCGTGGGAGAATGTGTTTAATGTGATCACTCTGAACGACACCCTGGGAAACTTCACATACCAGGACTACCTGAAGGTAAGAGTGGCACTGAAAATATTTTTAGGGATGATGATGATGTATTTCTTGGAAATCACTTCCATTGTAGACTGGCTTACGCACAATTTGTAGGGTAATGACACTCACCAAGACCTCAAAAAGCTGTCTAAATGCCTCAGCTCTTTACTCTGCAACATATTGGAGTTGTTAAAAGAAAAGTCTGAGGTGATATTCTATATATTTTTCTCTTTTTTCATAATGAATTCATGCTACTGACAAGTATTGTCTGTGTTGTGAAGGCCTGATATAGCTTATTTCTCTGTGCTTTTTTTAAAAGATGAAATTATGTATTTGAATTTCACGTCTTCAGTGTAGGGAAGTCAGAGTATTGATTACTGAGAGATAAACTAACACGTTTTTAAGTTTTTGTCTTTTTATTGGATTTGTTGACAAAAAGTAAAATATAGAATGTCACCAGCCGTTTTCTTTAAATCATGACTTTTTGAATTAGGACTCAACATCTATCAGAACAAATATTACAAGGTCCAAAAATAGAGTAAAAGGAGAAGGAATAAATCTATGCCTATTAAGCTATAACATGGATACAAATCTAAATGTCTACAATAATATCTAGAAACTGGCAGCGTCACAGAGCTGTGAGCCAGCACCATATTGAAGGATGCAAACAATTAAGTTACTGACAACGAAATAACTCTCAATCTCTCCTCCTTTTCCAGAATTTCAACCAGGTGTTAACGACTGTCTGTCCCAACGAATGGATCCTGGCTCTTCATCAGATCCTGCTCATCCTCCTCATCGTGGGGAAGTGGCTCCTCCCGCTGGGAGGCGGAGTCACGCGTGATGAGCTCTCGCAGCTTCTCCTAATTTTTGTTGGCACTGCAGCAGACATCCTCGAATTTACTAGTGAGACGCTGTCAGATGTCAAGTGGGTGGCTAATCATGCATTGCATATGTAAAAAGTATGTTCACGCACTCATGTATAAACAATAGACAGAAAGGTAGGGAACTCAAACACTTTTAGGGCAACCTCACATAATCTGTGTTCTCAAATGATGCATTGATACATTACATCAATGCATCAACTAGCAAAAAGCAGCTTCCCATTGACTTTGGCTATATGTTTTATGCGTCTTTTCCAGAGAGAACAGTCCTCAACTGGTCTACATCATCTTAGCTGTGTGGACTTGGAGCATGCTGCAGTTCCCCCTACATCTGTCTGGTCAGTGTGTGTTTTTGTCTGAAACAAATAACTTTGGTGCTTATTAAGCAGTTACAGCCGTGTACTGCTGTGCATAACCTCTTCTCAGTGTGGGACAATCCAAACAATGTGTTTAGATAGCAGTGTCCAGGCCAGTGCTGTAAGTAAACAGTGAAAAGCAGTTTGGCTCCTTTGTCATCTTTGTCAAATTATTACCCAAATATCTGTTTTCCCTTCGCGAGGCATGGTAATGCCCCTACTTTCAGACATATAGTAAAAAAAAAAAAATACAAAAATAAATCACTAACAGGAAGGCTGTATTTATTTTAGAAATGTTAACCGTCTTTAGGAGGAAATCCAGTATCACGCGTCCATTACCTAAATAGCTCTGGACTGACAAAGTCTCCAGATCTGACCTTAAGACGAGAGGAATCAGCCCATATCAGGCAAAGTCTTTTAGCAACTTATTACGCTGAACAGAGAGAAGGATATCTGAAGGAACAAAAGATAGTGTTTCATGAAAGACAGATGTTATAACGTGATAAGAAACAGTGTTACTTTGTTCTCGGAAATGACAAGCCCACTAATGATCTAAATTATTCAATACCCAACATTAAAACATTTACAAATGCATCTTGAGATTCTTTATAGTGATACAAATCACTGATGTGTAGGTTTACTGTCATTATTAATTTAGAGCACTCAGAGCTTGAATGTACAGTGTTCTGTTGTGTTTACCAATGACGCTGCTTTTCCTTCAGTGTGTTCAGTTTGTGTTTGTGTCCGCTCACATGGTCTGTCTTGTTGAAGTTGGTGTCCAGTACGTTTGCATGCCGTGTAAATACAAAGTGTTGACAGAGAGATGCAACATGTCCATCAGAGATGGAAGGAGTACTAGAATGTTGTACAACAATCACAATAAAAGAAAGCCTTGGGGTGTTACGAAGGAGTGTCAGTCAAAAAGCTGTGTCGTTCGTTTTCAAAAGTGGAAAAGCTATAACCTTTGTGCCAAACATGATCAGATTGTGGCATGCTGGGTAGCCAACTGTGCATAGATTTCCGCTTAAGACGTGTGACACGTTCTAAGAAACCTCCGGCGACCACGGAGTTGAAAATGTCGAAGGTCGGGAATAAAAACAGTCTGGCCGCATTTGGATTTTTACGGTAATAATATACTACACACAAGTATTCGTAATGCTTTATTCGACTCCTACAAGCTCGTAGGGTTACGAAGAGGTATCTTTTATTGAAATCCGACTTTGTAAAGTGTACTTATTAACAATCTAGTAAAACGTTGCGGCCGCCGCCCGGAAGTGACGGCGAGGCTACGGTGTTTATGTAAGTCAGTGGCGGGCCGTGCGTTTTCGACTTAGGCCTTCAGTGAGTGCCGCATAGTCAACATCACGGGCGGACTGGGGGAAAAAATGTAATAAAATAGCTATAACTTTGTGATTCTGTTTAGGCCAGCAGGGAAGGCTTAGAAGGCCCTGACGGGATGTAATTACATAAACTTAACGATAAGTTAATAACGGTAATACGTATTAACGGTAAGTTTTTCTGAGCCGATAGAACTCTTCCTACAAGGCTTTACTGTATTTCAGCAATTTAAATGAAGTTAATCAATGTTGTGGTTCTGGAGATCCTTTAGGTAACGTCACTTGACTTATTCTTTTCTTTTCTTGTCCGATATGGGCGCCGCGGAGCTTGGGGCTTAAGGACATTCATTGAAGGAAAAGTGAAATTATTGGAGAAAACATTTTAGATAAAGGGATGGAAATGAGGGGAAATGGTGTAGTGGCTACGTCACATCACAGGAAGAGGGGCCTGGGTTCGATCCCCGATCCCGGGTGGTCCTTCTGTGTGGAGTTTGCACGTTCTCCCTATGTGTTCCCTCCGAGTTCTCTGACTTCCTCCCACCGTCCGAAGACATGCAGCTTAATTAAAGACAATTGCACATTGGTGTGAGTGTGACGTGCCTCTATATATGCCCTGAGATAAACTGGAGATCTGTCCAGTGTCCCCTGCCTTCGCCCAATGACAGCTCGGATCGGCTCCAGCCTCCCCGCGACTCTTAAACAATTAAGAGTCGGTACCAGCCGCATGCAGTCTGCTGGTACACAACCAAGGCAGACACAACACAGACGTGTAGCGAGCTATAGACAAGATAAACTCCACTGCGGCTGCAGCCTCAAACACCCTTCACTCCTCAAATCCTCAAAAAAAGGATTCAACTGAATGAAGCTCTGCAGTCACTTTTTTCATTGTTTGTACTTTTCACTAACTGCTAACCCTCTCGCATCCCCACTAGGCCAGTGAGCTCAAATACAACATGTATCATTTTCAGAGAGTCAAATTTATGGCGCTCTGCCCTCACACAGCGTATCACTCTTGAAGTAAAAAATACTCACAAAACAACATTTAGCTACTTCCATTCAGTAGCTAAAGTTAAATCCAGGTTAAAACAACTAAACAAAGAAATCGATACAACAGACTGTTATTTTGTCTCTGAGGTCCTGTTTTTCTGTCCCATTTTTTTCAAAAGTGGTGAACTCCAAGCCAGACAGTGATGGTGAGCAGGGGGCCCAGGAGGGGTCCTTCTTGTCTAAGTACAGCGCGGACATTTGGAGCATCGTGGAGGCCTTGTTCATCCAAGACGGGCCTTTCCTGGTGGTCAGGCTCACCGTCATGACCTATTTCGACGTCTTCCACCAGATGCTGGTGTTCTTCGCCATCAAGAACTTCCTGGTGGTCATACTGAACTTGTACAGGTTGGTTCTTATATGCCAGGAATCCCGCAGTAGAGCCACCCGGGGCAGCGCCGTCCCGTGTGTTTGACGAGTTCTGAGAATCAGGGAGACGGAGAGATGTTACTCTTACAACTGTACAGTCATACAAGACTGGTAAGAACTGCAATTGGAGCAGAAAGAGAAGGAAATGCTTGCTTTCGGGTTTTCTTCTCACAATGTACTTAACTCTGTGGAGGAAATTACCTCTCATATTGTGAGGAAGGAGCCTGGAAGACATTTAAATCAGGGAGTAAAACGTTTAAAGAAATATCCACAATTCTATATGACATTGTTTGACGTTGTTCCATTCGTATTTACACCATTTCAAGGCCTTAGTCTCTCACACCAGGTGACGTCAGTAAGTCCTTGAGGGTTCAGGGTTTAAGGCATTAGGGGAGACATTGGGATTGGGCCATGAAGTGTTGACTGAAGCTGAGATTGAGGGAGAGTATTTCCTTGTTTTAACCCAGACAAGAAGTTAGAATTGATTGTGAAAACATCTAATGGTAGTTGCCAGTTTGAAAAAGGCCACCTTATCTGCAATAGCCAAGGAAGGCCATACATAATATTATTTTTTTACCTTTGAATTGGAATATTATTTTCCAAACTAATTTATGTAATTTTTTCCCTCAAGGATAATTGCCCTTTCAATAAAAAGAGAGACATTTTATTCACAGGTCAAAAAGTCATCAAATGTATTATCTCAAAATGTAACTTGTATGTGTTTCTTGCCCTTTAAAGCTATTCATTACTTATTCATTTGTATATACTTACTTATTGTTCAGATTGTAACTGGTATGACATTAACATAATCAGGGAAATGTCATCAATGGGACACAGAGGAAAAGAAGGGAGCAGAGCAAAACAGGAAAACAATTCTCAGAGGGCTTTACAATCTGTGCATACGGCACCTTCTATATTTCCACACTCGCTTCAGATAAGGAAAGGGAAAAAAACTGATAAAAAGGTGTGGGGAGTCCAAGTCAAAGACATATTACATGTGCTCATTACTTAGCATTTAAGCACAATAACATAAACAAATGTGGTCCCAAAGCACCAGCTGTGCCAGCACCTACAGTAAGTGAAGCCAGGCTACTGTTTAGGTATGGATGGACAGATTTCTGGTTTAGCGGAAGTGAGCACAGGGACAACAGGAAGACAGGAAGTTAGAGAGATATACTGGATGACCTAGAGGCATAAAGTGTTGACTGAAGCTGAGATCGAGTTAATCCAGACAGGATAAAGAATTTGTATCAACACTGGATCAGGAAGGCCATGAATTATGAATTATTATTATCTAATATAGCCTAAAAATAAAAAGACTGTAGCCACTTGAAAGTTCACTCAGGTAATCAACTCAGTTTGATTTGTGTGCACTTCTCGCCCTTTAAAGCTAATTACTGTCGGCTTTATAATGTCAAAGAATCAGTATTATAACTCCCTTTTTATGTGAACACAACCTCAACTCAAACTGTGCATTTTGACTTGTTTCATTGTTTATGTCAAGTTATCTTTTGTATTTTTTTGTCCCCAAAATTGTATTATTTCCAATGTCGTCATGCAGTTATTTTTACTATCTTATAGTCATTGTTATATATTAATGTACTTGTACTAACACAGCCCAAATAAAACAATATCCATACTATTGTTGTCTTATATTTATTTCTCATAATTTCAAAAATATTACTTTTACACAAGCAGTGGTAATCATTACTTTATGATTAGGTCTTCTGTGTTCCGTCTGGTATTATCTTACAGTAGGATTTATTTGTGTGTTGTTGCTTATGTAAACAGACAACAACACAAATACATACTCATTCTCTAATCTCGTCTCTCAAAGAATAAATGATGTGAGCAGGTTTGCACTTCTTACCTGACACCTGAAACAAGAGTTCACCTCACAGTAGCTTCTCTCAACGATAAATTTAAAATCCACATTTAAAAAAAAAGACATTCTGCTGATTGTATTGTCTACTTGTACAAACACAGACCACTGTCTCCCCACGGTGGACAACAGAGTATTAACACCCACATGTATTTCTCACTAAAGCCACTAACCACAATATACACAAACATAAATAAAAACTATAAAGTGTACTTTGAAAAAATAAATAAAGAATCATTAAATAAAAACATGTACTGAATTGTTTTGTGTCTGCAGATAGTGGTGTAAGCAGCTTAAAGTGAGGCAGCAAAAAAAAAAAAAGTGTTAAAAAGACGAATGAAAAGGTTTTTGTTTGTGTTTCTTTTTTTCTTTAATTTACTTGATTTGACACAGTGAGAGGGAGATCGCCCAGGTATTTTTTTTAACCCATATTTAGAAAGGGGACATGGCCAAGACAGCGGCATAAAAAGTGAATCAACAATAGTAACCACAAGAAATCATAGAATAAATATGTGTCAAATTATAAAAATACCTACGTACATCAGTGACAAGTACTACATTATTTATTCACCATTGTATTTATAAGAGATTTATTTATGTAACTTTATGTTTTCATAACTTAACTATCGGTTTCCTTGTTTGAGTGCGTTGGGCTGTCACCTTGTGGTCACTTTATGTACTGCGTTGTCTCACCTACTTTCTCATTTCTCTTCTGTTCTTTCCTGTAAGACTGTGTTGTTACGCCTGGTGAACGAACAGATGGTATTATGTTGCCCTCTCCTGCACATCCTGCACCAATGTTGTCAATCATAAATAATTGAATAATTCTGAGTGATCTCTTTGAGACACCTCGCTTCTTCACGTGTAACAGCAGCCTCCTGAGTCCTGCAGCACCTCAATGTACCGCCCCCTGTCAGGTAAAACGGGACGGGACCTCCTTTCTGGGCGTGGCTTAAACTTTGGGGACTTTGTTAAAAAAAAAATGTATCCCACATTTTTTCCCTCACAGTTGAAGCAGCACCCACTGGGATATTATCTTTAATCTGCGGTGCACGATACTTCAACCAGCAGCAAGATGTGCCTGTTCATGTGTGCGATTATCACGAGAGCGTTATTCCTCTACGTCTCTCTGATGAGCGTCTGGAGGGTGACGTCGGTGAAGAAGGATCTCAACTACTGGCTCCTCACTATCCTCTTTCTGCCGCTTTTAGAGGAAATGATAATAACGCTACGGAGTCCGAAGGGGAAAGATTATAAATGGTAATACGAGGTGCATGCATTTGGAAAATTATATAGTTTTTATGTTGAGGGTGCAACTTTTCCCCCTGCTGCTATTGTTTAACCGGTCTGGGATTGTGACAATGGGGTGGTACCCCCAAACATCCCCAATCAGTTGACTAATTGACTAATCGTTTCAGCTCGAAACAATTGTAATATTTATAACCAGGCTTTACAATTTTATAAATTCCTGGTGTGTGACTTTTTGAAGTTGTTGATGGAGGTCTTCTGGTTGTCTTGCAGGTTTTCTCCTGCTATCTTTCTGTTTCTCATCAGTATTATTCCCTCCATCTGGATCCTGGAGCTCAACTACCAGCAGGACAAAGTCAACATCTTGCAGGTAAACAAACAAACATGTAATCTAATGACAGATGTTGGAGGGTGTAGCTACAGTTTTATTAAAATTCTACATTTATTTTTAAGCTTTTCATTTTTAACTGGAGGGAAAGTACGAGCACTCTGTCTGTAAAAATCCTCTTTCAACGGTTTTCAGTGCAAAAAGCTCAACTCGTGGGAGAATGTGTTTAATGTGATCACTCTGAACAACACCCTGGGAAACCTTACATACCAGAACTACCTGAAGGTAAGAGTGGCACACTGAAAGATTATTTGGGATGATGATGTATTTCTTGGAAATCACTTCCATTGCAGACTGGATTACACACAATGTGTAGGGTAATGAAACTAACAAAGTGCTCCTAAATCAACATCGGGGAGGAGTTCCGATATTTCCAGAAATTGCTCACTTACTAATGTTGAACTTTTACTTCAACATGGACATTTTTACAATCTTCTTACCAATGCTTCTTGTTCTGATAAAGAGCAGTGTGCTTGAAGAATCACTCATAATTACTTATTGTCTGCAGTGGGAGCTTCAAGTTTGCAGACTTTCATGTGTCAAACAAACATTTGGCACAGGTTTTTCTACTGTATCCTTGTGTTTCACTCCAACACTCATCTTCAGTGGCAAAGAGTATAATCCTGTGTTTGTGAGAGGTGGTTATCTAAATCCTAAATCTGATGACAAGCCACCACATGGGAAATATTGGACCCTTCAACAGAGTAGTAATGTTCTCTCTTAGGAGTGGGGTTTCGGTCAGAAACCCAGATTGCCATTTTGGAAGGAATGCAGAAGAGAAAAAAATAAACATTAATAGATTTAATAGCCGGATGAAACCCAAGAGTTTTAAACCATTCAGAAATAATCCACCAATAAGAGAAAGAAATTATCTTTCTACAAACACAGGCCTGGATTTTTGGAAGAGCCGCCCACTCTCTGTTATCTGGTGGAGATTTAGAGCCACGGCCAGCAGAACATGAAATGTCAACCGATCGTATTAATAACATAATAAAGGACGGTTAATAATTTGTTCAAACACTATCCTCTTTTGCATAGAAGATAGGTCGAAAACACTTTTGTTGTTTCAATGTTTTATAACTAGAAGACCAAGTGAATACATAAGATAGTTTGATCAGGGGCTATAAGAAAATCCTTTCTTGTGATTTAATATTTAAAAGCTATGAGTTATTTTTGCACTGGATCCAGCAAGGCAAGTATGTAAAGTAGCAAGACCTGAGAGGTAACCAGGCTTTAAAAAAAGACTCACTAGAATAAAAGACGTCCAATAATTGATCCTTGAGGAACTCCACAGGTCAGGGGAACTAGAAATACACACAAAGAACTGGCAAAGTCTTAAATAGTAACAACAACACCATCAGTCAAACTAGTGAAATAGTATGTGTCAACAGTATCAATGGAAGCCTTTAAATAAAGAATAACACAAATGTAACGTTCACATTGTGAATAGTATTGTCTGTGTTGTAAAGGCCTGATATATCTTATTTCTCTGTGCTATTTTTAAAAGATGAAAGTATATATTTGAGTTTCACGTCTTCAGTGTAGGGAAGTCAGAGTATTGATTACTGGGAGACAAATTAACACATTTTTACGTTATGGTCGTTTTTGGGGATTTGTTGACAAAAAGTAAAATATAGAATGTCACCAGCCGTTTTCTTTGAATCATGACTTTTTGAATTAGGACTCAACATCTATCAGAACAAATATTACAGGGTCCAAAAATTAAGCTATAGCATGGATACAAACCTAAATGTCTACAATAATATCTAGAAACTGGCAGCGTCACAGAGCTGTGAGCCAGCACCATATTGAAGGATGCAAACCATTAAGTTACTGACAACAAAATAACTCTCAATCTCCCCTCCTTTTCCAGAATTTCAACCTGGCGTTAACAAATGTCTGTTCCAGCGACTGGATCATGGCTCTTCATCAGAGCCTGCTCCTCCTCCTCATCGTGGGGAAGTGGCTCCTCTCGCTGGGAGGCGGACTCACGCGTGATGAGCTCTCGCAGCTTCTCTTAATATTTGTTGGCACTGCAGCAGACATCCTCGAATTTACTAGTGAGACGCTGTCAGATGTCAAGTGGGTGGTTAATCATGCATTGCATATGTAAAAAGTATGTTCACGCACTCATGTATAAACAATAGACACAAAGGTAGGGAACTCAAACAGTTTTAGGGCAACCTCACATAATCTGTGTCCTCAAATCATGACATTACATCAATGCATTAACTAGTAAAAAGCAGATTCCCATTTACTTTATGCTATATGCGTCTTTTCCAGAGAGAAAAGTCCTCAGATGGTCTACATCATCTTAGCTGTGTGGACTTGGAGCATGCTGCAGTTCCCCCTACATCTGGCTGGTCAGTGTGTGTTTTTGTCTGAAACAAATAACTTTGGTGCTTATTAAGCAGTTACAGCCGTGTACTGCTGTACATAACCTCTTCTCAGTGTGGGATAATTCAAACAATGTGTTTAGATAGCAGCGTCCAGGCCAGTGCTGTAAGTAAACAGTGAAAAGCAGTTTGGCCCCTCTGTCAGCTTTGTCAAATTATTACCCAAAAGTTTTCCCTTCGCGAGCCATGTCCCTACTTTCAAACGTATAGTAAAAAAAAGACTTACTACAAAAATAAATGACTAACAGGAAGGCTGTATTTATTTTTATTGGACTAACAAATTTCCAGATCTGAGCTTAAGATAAGAGGAATCAGCCCATATCAGGAAGTCTTTTAGCAACTTATTACGCTGAGCTGAGAAAAGAATGTAAACCCGCCTTCTCAGATCTGAGGGAACAAAACATTGTGTTTCATGAAAGACAGAAAGAAAGAAAGTAATGATTTGATCAGAAACAGCATTACTTTGTTCTCAGAAATGACAAGCCCACTAATGATGTCAATTACTCCTAACCAAACATAATTTCATTTACAAATGGATGTTGAGATTCTTCATTGTGTAGCTTTACCGTCATTACACATTTAGAGCACTTGACTGCAGTGTTCTGTTGCTTTTACTAAAGACGCTGCTTTTCCTTCAGTGTGTTCAGTTTATGTTTGTGTCCGCTCACACGGTCTGTCTTGTTGAAGTTGGTGCAGTCATGTCCAGTACGTTTCCATGCTGTGTAAAGTGTTGACAGACAGATGCAACATGTCCATCAGAGATGGAAGGAGTACTAGAATGTTGTACTAAAGTTACTTTAAGGAAATGTATTAAAGGAAAAGTAAAATTATTGGGTAAAAATTGATTTAAATAAAGGGATAGAAATGAGGGGAAATGGTGTCGTGGCTCCGTCACCTCAGAGCCAGAGGGGCCTGGGTTTGTTTCCCGATCCCGGCGGTCCTTCTGTGTGGAGCTTCAACGTTCTCCCTGTGCGTTCCCCCTGGGTTCTCTGGCTTCTTCCCACAGTCCAAAGACATGCAGCTTAATTGGAGACTCTAAAATTGCCAGTAGGTGTGAATGTGAGCGTGACTGGTTGTCTGTCTTTATATGTGCCCTGCTATAAACTGGCGACCTGTCCAGGTCAACCCAGCCTTCGCCCAATGACAGCTGGGATCGGCTCCAGCTCTGAATAGGATAATCGGATGATGGAATGGAAATTAACCAGAAAAGAGGGAAAACAATCTAACAATTAAATAAAAATGTCTTTGAATAAATAAAAAAGAGCATGTGGACAGTGCGGTACGTGCAACAAGATTTGTAAAATTGCAGAAATCAAATAACCTACAGTAGAGACCACAACCCTTGACGCCAGGGGCGTGAAGTTGGGAAGGGCCATCACTTCCTACCCCCTACGTCCTGCACCCTAGCTCGGACCACACCCATCTTCAAACTCGCCATTCACTTTGATCTCAACTACAAAACTGTAAAGTTCCGTGACTGCATGCTGTGACGCTTTCTCTTTACAAAATGTGTCCACAGACATAAACACCTGTAAGAGTACTCAAAACCGCTTCTGTGATAGTTCCCGCTACGTTGTCTCCACAATCACATTCTGCCTTGATGACAAACACACAGACTCCTTGACGTTTGATAGCATTCTTGTTAATTTTTTGTACTTGTAAGATATTCAAGAATCCTCGGGTGTTCGTGCGAGGAGAAATGTCCAAAAGGCCAATGAGTTATGATAAATCTATTTAATAAAGATGATTGCAGAACAGCTTATACAGTCTCGATCGAGGACCTCTCTCTTCCCGCAAATTCACAGACAGTGGAACGATGCACGGATCCTTCCACAGTACCGTTGCCTTCACGTTCAAAAGAGAGAAGCCCTGATCGCTCGCGCACGTGTCAGTTTTAGTCTCATTCACGGAGCTTAAGGCCCTTCCATAGGTTAGTTCTTTCCTCCTCTTCACACCTTTGTACAGTCTCTGTGTGTTAGTTGGCCCTACGGTTTCAGGGGCGGAGCTATTCTTCTTCTCTTCACAGAAAAAGGTAGATTCTGCACACCAAACAGTCCGCGCAGCTGATGTCCTTCTACTTCCGGTGTTTCAATGTCTCACTCCGCCACATGAACCGCAGAACAAAGGAACTATTTCTTCTTCTTAAAAAGATAGTCCTACTGGCTCCCACATGCAAACCTTGTTTTAAAATCCATTCAGACATTAATCATTATACAGTTATAAAAACATACAGTGACTTTCTTATGCATACAATTACATGTACTTCATAATAATATCCCTTATAAATTATCATATCAAACATTTCTTTATTTTACATGTGCAAGTCCAAATTTGACAAACTACACTATTAAAACTCTACATACCTTTCACTAACTGCTAACCCCCTCGCATCCCCACTCGGTCAGTGAGCTCAAATACAACATGTATCATTTTCGGAGAGTCACATTTATGGAGCTCTGCCCTCACACAGCGTATCACTTTTTCATGGGACTTGTGTGCTCTGTAATGGATGCAGCTTGATGCAACTACTTGAAGTAAAAAATACTCACAAAACAACATTTAGCTACTACCATTCAGTAGCTAAAGTTAAATCCAGGTTAAAACAACTAAACAAAGAAATCTATACAACAGACTCTTATTTTGTCTCTGAGGTCCTGTTTTTCTGTCTCCCCATTTTTTTCAAAAGTGGTGAACTCCAAGCCAGACAATGATGGTGAGCAGGGGGCCCAAGAGGGGTCCTTCTTGTCTAAGCACAGCGTGGAGATTTGGTGCATCATGGCAGCCTTGTTCATCCAAGACGGGCCTTTCCTGGTGGTCAGGCTCATCGTCATGACCTACTTCAACGTCTACCACCAGATGCTGATGTCTTTCGCTGTCAAGAACTTCCTGGTGGTGATACTGAACTTGTACAGGTTGGTTCTTATATGCCAGGAATCCCGCAGTAGAGCCGTCCCGTGTGTTTGACGAGTTCTCTCACAAGGAATCAGGGAGACGGAGAGATGTTACTCTGTACAGTCACACCAGACTGGTAAGAACTGCAATTGGAGCAGGAAGAGAAGGAAATGCTTGCTTTCTGTTTTCATTTCACAATGTACTTAACTCTGTGGAGGAAATGACCTCTCATCTTGTGAGGAAGGAGCCTGGAAGACATTTAAATCAGGGAGTAAAAAGTTAAAAAAATATCCACAATTCTATATGACATTGTTTGACGTTGTTCCATTCGTATTTATACCATTTCAAGGCCTTCGTCTCTCACACCAGGTGACGTCAGTAAGTCCTTGAGGGTTCAGGATTTAAGGCATTAGGGGGGACATTTGGATTGAGTGTTGACTGAAGCTGAGATTGAGGGAGAGTATTTCCTTGTTTTAACTCAGACAGGAAGTTAGAATTGATTGTGAAAACATCTAATAGTAAATGCCAGTTTGAAAAAGGCCACCTTATCTGCACTGGACAAGGAAGGCCATACATTCTATAATTGTTTTACCTTTAAATTGGGATATTATGTTTCCTCTTGGATAATTGCCCTTTTAATAAAAAAAGAGAGACATTTTATTCATAAGTCAAAAAGTCATTAAATGTATTATCTCAAAATCTAAGTTGGAAAGGGAAAAAACTGATTAAAAGGTGTGGGGAGTCCAAGTCAAAGACATATTACATGTGCACATTACTTAGCATTTCAGCACAATAACATAAACAAATGTGGTCCCAAAGCACCAGCTGAGCCAGCACTTACAGTAAGTGAAGCCAGGCTACTGTTTAGGTACGGATGGACAGATTTCTGGTTGAGCGGAAGTGAGCACAGGGACAACAGGAAGACAGGAAGTTAGAGAGATATACTGGATGACCTAGAGGCATAAAGTGTTGACTGAAGCTGAGATCGAGTTAATCCAGACAGGATAAAGACACTTTATCAGCACTGGATCAGGAAGGCCATGAATTATGTTATTTTTTTTACATTTGAATGGGGGTATTATTTTTCCAAAGTAACTTGTGTTATTTTGAACCTCTTGGATAATTGCCCTTTTTTAAACAAAAAAGGGGAGATATTTAATTCAATAGTGGAAATGTCATCAGATGTATTATCTAATATAGCCTAAAAATAAAGAGACTGAAGCCACTTGAAATTTCACTCAGGTAATCAACTCAGTTTGATTTGTGTGCACTTCTCGCCCTTTAAAGCTAATTACTGTCGGCTTTATAATGTCAAAGAATCAGTATTATAACTCCCTGATTTATGTGAACACAACCTCAACTCAAACTGTGCATTTGACTCGTTTCATTGTTTATGTCAAGTCATCTTTTGTATTTTTTATTATATCCAATGTCGTCATGCCGTTATTTTTACCATCTTGTCATTATTATATGTTAATGTACTTGTACTGACACAGCCCGAATAAAACAATCCATACCATTGTTGTCTTATATTTATTTCTCATAATTTCAAAAGTATTACTTTTACACAATCAGTGGTAATCATTACTTTATGATTAGGTCTTCTGTGTCACGTCTGGTATTATCTTACAGTAGCATTTATTTATGTGTTGTTGCTTATGTAAACAGACAACAATACAAATACAATCTCGTCTCTCAAAGAATAAATGATATGAGCAGGTTTCTTCTCACCTGATACCTAAAACAAGAGTTCACCTCACAGTAGCTTCTCTCAATGCTAAATTGAAAATCCACATTGTATTGTCTACTTCTACAAATACAGACCACTGTCTCCCCACGGTGGACATCAGCATATTAACACCCACATTTATTTCTCACTAAAGCCACTAACCATTATATATGCCAACATAAATAAAAACTATAAAGTGTACTGTTAAAAAATTAAAAAATAATCATTAAACAAAAACATCTGCTGAAGGGTTTTGTGTCTGCAGATAGTAGTGCAAGCAGTGTAAAGTGAGGCAGCAAAACAAAAGTGTGTTAAAAAGACGAATGAAAAGGTTTTTGTTTGTGTTACTTTCTCTCTTTTATTTGTTGGAATGCTTCAGCAGTCCAACTATTGTTCTGCATATCTTTAATAAATGTATTATTCTGATTCTTCCGTACGTATTTTGGACTTCTCCTTCATATTTTTAGCTACAGAAACTGTTCAGGCATCCAAATGTTCAGCTCTCTCATATTTCTAACTTTTCAACTGTTTGAATTATTACGCTGTTTATTATTTTTTAATGGGATCCTATGGAGAACAACTTTAAAAGCTTACCAGATCTGCATACGTTCAGCTACAGACACTATAACTTAACTTTTAAATGTTGACAAAGCCTTGAACTATTCCTGTGTCATTCAGCTTTTTGTTATATCATCAACGTTTTTTAATTATTAAGCTTTTGATGACTTTTCTTTTTTATTGGGATCCTATGGAGAAAATCTTCAAATACACTTCTTCAACTTTAAAAGCTTAACAGTTCTGCAAGTTCTGCTTTTTATTTTCTAAACTGTTGACTCAGAGAGCCCTGCACAATAATTCCAATGTGTCTGGACTGTTGGTCTATGCATAAATGGCAAATTAAAAAACCTTGAACCTTGACCTCGCTTCTTCACGTATAACAGCAGCAGTTTAAGCCACACCTTTCTGGGCGTGGCTTAAACTTTGGGGACTTTGTTCAAAAAAACTACATCCCACATTTTTTCTCTCACAGTTGAAGCAGCACCCACTGGGATATTATCTTTCAGGAATAACGAGGACATCTGCGGTGCACGATACTTCAACCAGCAGCAAGATGTGCCTGTTCAAGTTCATATGTGCCATTACCACCAGAGCGTTATTCCTCATCGTCTCTCTGACCAGCGTCTGGAGGGTGACATCGGTGAAGAAGGATCCTAACTACTGGCTCCTCACTATCCTCTTTCTGCCGCTTTTAGTTGAAACTATAATAACGCTAAAGCGTCGAAAGGGAAAAGATTCTACATGGTAAGACGAGATGCATGCGTGTTTGTAAAATGATATAGCTTTTATGCTGAGGGTGCAACTTTACTGTAATGTAGGGATGTGTGTGTGTGTGTGTGTGTGTGTGTGTGTGTGTGTGTGTGTGTGTGTGTGTGTGTGTGTGTGAAACTTATCTTAACAACCTGGTTTGAAGATATTTCTATGCTGAATATATTTAGAGTATAATGCATGAATATTTGTTGCTTTTGTCATTTTCCCCGTTCAAATCCCTTCCCCCACATCCCCAATCCGTTGACTAATTGACTAATCATTCCAGCTCTAAACAATTGTAATATTTATAACCAGGCTTTACAATTTTATAAATTCCTGGTGTGACTTTTTTTTTTTACTCACTTTTTATTTAGTTTTCAACAACATAAAAACAGCATATATTTTCAAACAGTCACATTCTTTGTCAATTTGTCAGTTGTATGTCTTGGTACACATGATATTCAGGTACAGTGTACAACACACAGAAAGAACAACAAACATCAAATGGTGGTCACTCCAATAAAAAGAGAAAACAAAAGATGGGAAATAAGGCTAATAATAATGAAAAGAGGGGATAAATAAATACAAATAATAATTGAAATAAGATGAAGAACCAATAATTGTCCACTCCCGAGTGTAGTATTGTACTTGCTATATATGCTTTCCAGAGAGGATTGTGTATGTGTGTGTGTAGAAAGAGTTAGCGAGAGCAGTTCTACCAGAGGGCCAAGCAACATATAATAATCACCTCATTGTAATAATAATGCTGCGACAGGACTCCATCGTTTACTAAATATAGGCTTCTGGAGCCTTAATGAATATGTGATTTGCTCCATTTGATAGATGTCCCATACTTTTTGGATCCCTATATCGTATGTTGGGAGATCTGGTTTTAACCACCTAATGGTTATACCCTTCAATGCTGCTGTTAGTAGTATGTTGAGTATTTTTTGGCCCTTCCGTCCAGGCCTTCAGGTATCACTCCCAATATTGCTACTGTGGGGTCTTGTTGGAATATCTCTTTGAGGGCATCAAAGACTTCCCTCCAGTATATATTTAACTTGGGGCATAGCCAGAAAGAAATAATATATATATATATATATATATATATATATATATATATATATATATATATATATATATATATATATATATAAATAACTTCGAAAGCTTGAAAGCTGTCTGTATTTTGTTCCAGATTTTAAGAGTAATCTTAGTCCACTCTTTCACACTTTTTTTGCCAGATAAATTTGGAAATAATTTTATCCAAGTTATCAAAACTAGATTTTGGTAGTATCTGAAATAAGTAGAGAATTCTGGGCAGAACATTCATGTGAATACTTTCAACACGGCCGAGCAGGGACAAAGGGAGCGTAGTCCATCGTTCCAGGTCACTATGATTGCACCAAATTATTTTACTATAGTTGGCCTCATATAAATGATGTAAGGATGGGGGATGTATATGCCCAGGTATATTATACCGTCTTTTGGCCATTTAAATCCACTTTGGAGTTTTACACTTCTTGAGACGTTACCGTTGACATCCATAGCCTCTGTTTTTTCCACATTTACCTTGTATCCTGAGTAGTATCCATACTGTGAGAGGAGTTCCTTTAGATGTGGTATTGTTGATGCAGGTTGCGTCAGATATAATAATACATCAGCATAAAGGGATATTTTATGCTCTTCTTTATGTAATACAGTTCCTTTTATTTTATTATCATCTCGGATGAGCTGGGCCAAGGGTTCAATACTAATTGCGAACAACAGTGGAGATAAAGGGCAGCCTTGTCTGCAGCCACATTCCAATGTGAATCTTTGTGATCTATATCCGTTAACTTTAACAGCTGCTTGCGGTGATGAATATAATGTTTGTATCCAATTTAAAAAGTTGGGGCCAAAATTTAACCGTTTTAGTGTTTGGAATAAATATTGCCATGATACCCGGTCAAATGCTTTTTGAGCATCTAGGGCAGTGGTTCTTAACCTAGGTTCGATCGAACCCCAGGGGTTCGGTGAGTCTCACTCAGGGGTTCGGTAGGGGTCAAGACACACACAGTATAAACCGGTTCACATTAGCAATGTTGGGCCGCAACACACAATTTTTCTTCTTTTCGTCATATTGATTTGCAGTAAATATTCATTGAGTTATGTTTTTGTGTGAAATTCATTTTTTTTTTTGATTTTGTTCTTTGAACACTGATTTTGTGTGCAACTGATCCATGGTTCATTTTGTGCAAAAAATATATACCTATGTTTTGAAGAAATCATATTTTATTTTTCCAATTACGAAGGGTTCGGTGAATGCACTGATGAAGCTTGCAGGGTTCAGTACCTCCAACAAGGTTAAGAACCACTGATCTAGGGGCATAATCATTGTTTCCAATTTCTCTTTGATGAGATATTATGTTTAATAAGCGTCGTAAATTATCGCCATAGTATCTTCCGGTGATGAATCCCGTGGAATCCAGTGGTGCTAACATATCCTTGAAGGTTTTATAAAATTCATTAATATATACATCTGGTCCTGGGCTTTTATTATTTTTGAGCATTGAGATCACCTGCTTGATCTCCCATTCTTCAATAGGCTAATCTAATTCCTTGGCTGCTGATTGTCAGTTCAGTTATTTTTATAGGATTTAGGAACTCTGTAAATTTTGCATTATCAGAGCAGGTATCCATATTTTTGTATAAAGATTAGTAAAACTCTGCAAAGGATTCTGCTATTTTATCTGGTTTTGTAACAAGTTTCTTTTGATTTGATTTTCTGTACTGTATTAGATGATTGCTGTTTTCTTAATCTAAATGCTAATAATCTGCTTGCTTTGTTAACGTGTTCATAGTATCTTTGATTCGCAAATCTTAAACTTCCCTCAAATTTATCCGATAGTAGGCTGTTGAGTTCTCTTCGGGTTGCCTTTAGGTCATGTAGGAGATTAGCCGATGCCGATTGTTTATGTTCTAAGTCTTTTATTTCATCTTCCAATTCTCTCTGTTTAGCCTCTTTTCCTTTTCTCTTAGCAGAAGCAAATGAAATAATGCAGTCTTTGATGTATGCTTTAGCACAATTCCACAGTGTAAGAGGTGTCGTTTTGGCCGAGGTATTGATATCCAAGTATTCCTTGAGTTCTGCTGAAATAAAGGCGGTAAATTCTTTATCATTAAGGAGAGATGCATTAAGTATCCATTGTTTAGATGTTGGTCTTTGGCCTATATCCCATTTCACTGCCACAGGTGCGTGGTCAGATATAGTTATAGGAAGAATCTCAATGTCCACTATCCTGTGTAGCTCTGCTTTCAAGGTAAAGAAATAATCAATCCTTGAATAGGATGCATGTCTGTTTGAGTAGAGGGTGAAATCCCTGCTTCTCGGGAACTTGCTTCTCCATATACAAGGCCTGCTTCCAGGCATTGGTATTTGAGCATTCTACTCATTCTAGAGAGTGGCGCTTTTGTGACAGGTTGTCGGTCCATTAGTTGTGGCATTACGCAATTCAGGTCCCCTCCCAGGAGTAGTAGCCCTGTAGGATCTTATTGAACAATGTCCTGATAAAGCCAGGCTCGTCTTCATTAGGTGCATATACATTTATGAGGGATACTTCTGTGCCATCAATTAATCCAGTAACTAAGATATATCTCCCTTCTGTGTCTTAATGTACTGGTGTTTGTGTGAAATTAATCGTCACACCCCACCCCATAAGAACAAAGTTCCCATCAGGGATCCTGACATGACGCAACAAAAAAATTCTGGGGCAACTTCCGTAGACTACTTTGGAACAGCATACATCTCAAGAGCAAGGGGCTCTCAATAAAGCGTCAGCCACAATATTTTGAGAGCCTTTGATGTGGCGAATGTCTAAACAGTAAGATTGCCGGAACAAAAACCAACGAATCAACCGACGGTTAGGGCAAGACAAGGACTGGAGAAACGTTATCAGATTGTGGTCCGTATAGACCACCAGAGGAACACCAGAGTCAACACATACTTCAAAATGTTGCAGTGCCCATATGAGGGCAAGAGACTCTTTTTCTATGACCGAATAATTTAATTGTAGGCATTAAATTTCTTTGAGAAAAAGCTCACCGGACGTTCCACCCCATTTTCATCATACTGGAACAGCATCGCCCCTATACCTACATCACTTGCATCCACCTGCAACGCAAACGGACGGTCCATGCAAGGCGCCACAAGGACAGGAGAAGAACACAGTACAGCCTTAACATTTTCAAAAGTTTGCTGACATGAATCTGACCAGATGTACTTTGCTCTAGCTTTCAAGAGACCTGTCAGGGAAACTACTACAGTGGAGAAATTGCGACAGAAACTGCGGTAGTACCCCACCAACCCCAGGAATCGCATTAACTCTTTCTTGGTGATGGGCATGGGATACTGCTCAATTGCAGCCACCTTCGCCTGTACCGGCTGCACCTTCCCTTGGCCCACTACTTTCCCGAGATAGATGACGGTAGCCTTCGCAAACTCACACTTAGTCAAGTTGATAGTCAGGTTTGCCTCTTGCAGCCGATCAAACAGCCTCCCGATGTGGGAGACATATTCCTCCCAGGTATTGCTGTAGATCACTACATCATCAAGGTACACCGCACAGCCGTCCAACCCGGACACAACCATATTCATTAGAATAAAAGCTCATCACTGAATAAGAGAACAGCCCAAAAGGAGTTATAAAAGAAGACACTTCCCAAGCTCGTTTGGACAGGGGCACTTGCCAATATCCTTTGAGTAAATCAAATTTACTGACAAAGTGAGCCGAGCCCACCTGATCCACACAATCCTCCATGCGCGGCAATGGATAAGCAGATAAGAGTTTGGTGAAATCTTTCCAATGCCCCTTGGCTCTGAGGATGGTATGCAGAAGCTTGATTGTTTCACACGGCGCTGCTTCAAGACTTGAGCAAACAAATGGGAGGAAAAATTTGAACCCTGATCACTTTGTACGACCTTTGGAATTCCAAAGATGGAAATGAACTGCGTCAGTTCTTTAACCAGTTTAGATCCAAACAGATTTTCTTTTAAGATGACTTTCATATTCTCCTTCAAACGCTTATCCCATCCAGTCGGAAATGCTCAGCAATTTTCTGCTCTCGTGAACAATGGTCCAGGAACTCCTCCGACGGAGCTATCAAGAAGTCCTCAACACTAGCCATGACAACCCCATAGCAAACGTCACATACACAGCCAAACAACACTGAAATCCCGTCCCTCTAACTGCCTAATCAGAGACTAGCTAAACTCCCCCCTAGTCTTCAGGTGTTACTTATGGTAGGTATTTACGCACTTAAGCCCGAAGGCTCGGTAAAGCCACCATGTACTGGCAACCCACCTGCAGCCTCGGGTGTGCCCCCGAGACAACTGCTCCAACCATTTTTGGCACCACATTAGCAAAAACCCCAACAACGAACTCCAAGGGAATCCGCTCTTCAGCCTAACAGGGACAGGAAAACAGCAGTTAACTCACCGTGTAAACAGGGCACGTTATCACCACACAAAGAACAGTCGACTTACCACTCAAATGTCTTCCAAACAACCGATTACAAAATCCAGTCAAAACAAGGCGTACAGCCGACCATGTGATGCTACAACGTGAACTGCTACCACAGCTGAGCTTTTAGCGTCCCACCAGATCAAAGAACGGACGAGCCCCCACATGTCACAACCCGGCTCCAATTGGATTGAAACAGTGACACCTAGGGTATGGGAGGCGGGTCGTCACAATATGAGTATGGATACTCCCTTTTTTCTCCCTGATCGGTGTGAAGAGTAATATACTTTATCTGCCCACGACCTTCTCAACTTTTCATGTTCAACGTCAGACAAATAGGTTTCCTGAGGGAATGCAATGTGACAGTTGGCTGGTTTCATCTGATGTAGAATGTCCTTTCTCTTAACAGGGCTATGGAGGCCTTTGACATGATATCTTATCACTTTTAGCGGGTCCATTATATAGAGTCTGCAATTTTCATATTTTGGGATTTTGCATAGAGAGATGGGAGACGGACAACAGTTGTGACTGCTGTTAACAAATATTAACAACAGTCTAGTGGGACCTAGTCTCTAGCCGCTAAGGGTGTGTGACTTTTGAAGACACCATTGAGGTTTTGTTTCCATCTTTCCCCATGCGTCTTTTTGAAGTTGTGTTGATGAATTTGATTTTGGTTGTCTTGCAGGTTTTCTCCTGCTATCTTTCTGTTTCTCATCAGTATTATTCCCTCCATCTGGATCCTGGAGCTCAACTACCAGCAGGACAAAATCAACCAGCAGGTACTCCATGCCAGAAATAAACCCCCTTTTTATTTATTAAGACAGCATCTCGCAGGTAAAAAAAACATGTAATCTAATGACAGATGTTAGTGGGTGTAGCTACAGTTTTATTGATATTCTACATTTGTTTTTAAGCTTTTCATTTTTAACTATAGGGAAAGTACGAGCACTCTGTCTGTAAAAATCCTCTTTCAACGGTTTTCAGTGCAAAAAGCTCAACTCATGGGAGAATCTGCGTAATGTGATCACTCTGAACAACACCCTGGGAAATCTCACATCCCAGGACTACCTGAAGGTAAGAGTGGCACACTGAAGATATTTTTTTTATGATGATGAGTTATTTCTTGGAAATCACTTCCATTGCAGACTGGATGACACACAATGTGTAGGGTAATGAAACTAACAAAGTGCTCCTAAATCAACATATAAGGGAGGAGTTCCTATTTCTCAGGAAATTGCTCACTTACTAATAATGAACTATTAATAAAACATGGACATTTTTACAATCTTCTTAACAATGTTTCTTGTTCTGATAAAGAGCAGTTTGCTTGAAATGCCACTCATAATGACTCATTGTCTGCAGTGGGAGCTTCAAGTTTACAGACTTTCATGCTTTTTTTAAATAAAAAAGGAACTTTCCTTACTGTATCCTTGTGTTTCACTCCAACACCCCTCTGCAGTGGCAAAGAGTATAATCCTGTGTTTGTGAGAGGTGGTTATCTAAATCCTAAATCTGATGACATGCCAGCACAGGAATATAGGACCTAATAGAGTAAATCAGTAATGTTCTCTCTTAGGAGTGGGGTTACGGTCAGAAACCCAGATTGCCATTTTGGAAGGAATGCAGAAGAGAAAAAAATAAACATTAATAGATTTAATAGCCGGATGCAACCCAAGAGTTTAAACCATTCAGACATAATCCACCAATGAGAGAAAGAAAGGATCCTTCTACAAATACAGGCCTGGATTTTGGGAAGAGCCGCCCACTCTGTTATCTGGTGGAGATTTAGAGCCACGGTCAGCAGATCATGAAATGTCAACTGATCGTACAAACACTATCCTGTTTTGCATAGAAGATAGGTCAAAAAAACTTTTGTTGTTTCAATGTTTTATAACTAGAAGACCAAGTAAATACATGAGATAATTTGATCCTTGAGGAACTCCACAGGTCAGGGGAACTAGAAATACACACAAATAACTGGCAAAGTCTTAAATAGTAACAACAACACCCTCAGACAAACTAGTGAAATAGTATGTGTCAACAGTATCAATGGAAGCCTTTAAATAAAGAACAACACAAATATAATGTTCACAATGTGACTGGCATTTTGCTTCGCTTCAGATAAAGAGAGAGACAGATCTGAGAATAAACCTTAGAATGCAAGATGTAGAACAGCTTTTAAAGTAATAGTTTTAACTAGTCAGGAAAATGAGAGCGCAGAGGCAAACATGAGAGTCTGAAAATCTCTGTGGAGAATAACTGTAAGAGGGTAGCATTACAAACGGCTTCTATAGATACCAGCTATAGACCACCACTTCACCCTTTAGCCCAGGAGTGTTAGAAAGCTTTGGGACACACCTCAAAAAGCTGTCTGAATGCCTCAGTTTTTGTCTTTTTATTGGATTTGTTGACAAAAAGTAAAATATAGAATGTCACCAGCTGTTTTCTTTAAATCATGACTTTTTTAATTAGGACTCAACATCTATCAGAACAAATATTACAGGGTCCAAAAATAGAGTAAAAGGAGGAGGAATAAATCGATGCCTATTCTAGCTATAACATGGATACAAATCTAAATGTCTACAATAATATCTAGAAACTGGCAGCGTCACAGAGCTGTGAGCCAGCACCATATTGAAGGATGCAAACCATTAAATTATTAACAACAAAATAACTCTCAATCTCCCCTCCTTTTCCAGAATTTAAACCAGGCGTTAACAACTGTCTGTCCCAACGAATGGATCCTGGCTCTTCATCAGATCCTGCTCATCCTCCTCATTGTGGGGAAGTGGCTCCTCCCGCTGGGAGGCGGAGTCACGCGTGATGAGCTCTCGCAGCTTCTCCTAATTTTTGTTGGCACTGCAGCAGACATCCTCGAATTTACTAGTGAGACGCTGTCAGATGTCAAGTGGGTGGCTAATCATGCATTGCATATGTAAAAAGTATGTTCACGCACTCATGTATAAACAATAGACACAAAGGTAGGGAACTCAAACACTTTTAGGGCAACCTTAAAAAATCTGTGTCCTCAAATCATGACATTACATCAATGCATCAACTAGCAAAAAGCAGCTTCCCATTGACTTTGAATATATGTTGTATGCGTCTTTTCCAGAGAGAAAAGTCCTCGGATGGTCTACATCATCTTAGCTGTGTGGACTTGGAGCATGCTGCAGTTCCCCCTACATCTGGCTGGTCAGTGTGTGTTTTTATCTGAAACAAATAACTTTGGTGCTTATTAAGCAGTTACAGCCGTGTACTGCTGTACATAACCTCTTCTCAGTGTGGGATAATTCAAACAATGTGTTTAGATAGCAGTGTCCAGGCCAGTGCTGTAAGTAAACAGTGAAAAGCAGTTTGGCTCCTCTGTCATCTTTGTCAAATTATTACCCAAATATCTGTTTTCCCTTCACGAGCCAAATAAATGACTAACAGGAAGGCTGTGTTTATTTTTACTTTAGAAATGTTGACTGTCTTTAAGAGGAAATCCAGTATCACGCGTCCATTACCTAAATAGCTTTGGACTGACAAAGTCTCCAGATCTGACCTTAAGATAAGAGGAATCAGCCCATATCAGACAAAGTCTTTTAGCAACTTATTACGCTGAGCTGAGAAAAGAATGTAAACCCGCCTTCTCAGATCTGAGGGAACAAAATATAGTGTTTCATGAAAGACAGAAAGAAAGAAAGTTTTGACTTGATAAGAAACTTCTCGGAAAATGACACTTTTGGGAGGGCCATCTAATCCCAGTATGATTCAATGCAAAAAACATTAATACTTTGAAGTTAAATATTTAACATTTAACATTAACATTTAATCCTTTGACGTAATAAGGACATCTTATTAATACAATTCAGTATATTATAATTAGAGATGGGTATCGTTTGTTTTTTTTATACCGGTGCTAAAACGATACTTTTAAAACGATACCGGTGCCTAAACGGTGCCTGAACCGATACTTTTTTATTGCCAAGGCAATTTTTACAAACTCTTTTACTTTTACAAATTCTACAAACTCTCCTGCTTTGCTGGACTACCCGTCATCGTATCATCATCATCATATCATCATATCATATCAACTGGGAGAGCTTTGCATGTCTCCCTGATCACTCTGTGAGCTCACTGCTGCTGCTGCTGTGTGCGCGCTGGCAGCCTCGCCCCCTTGAGCCCCGTCTCTGACGAGAGAGAGGGAGCAGTGAGTGCAGTGAGAATCATTTTTAACGTACGGGTACCGCGTTACCTTTTTAGTATCATGCAACATTAAAGGGTAGTGTAAAAGAAGTATTTAAATCGGCTCAGGCACAGAAAGGAAGCACCGAAATCTGATTGTACCGGTCGTACGACCGGTCCAGTTGATCTGGGACCAGGTGTTTTACCTGTAGTTTCTCAGCCAAAGGTCTTCTCTCAAACGGGTGTTGGAGGAGAGATTATACAGAGTTAGCATTTGGTTTTATTTGAAGAGCAGTGCTCCTGCTCGCCACTGTCATGTTGTTATCATGGGTGGCGCACGCCTTGTCTGCCTGAGGAGACAAAGACATGGGAACGCGCAGCTTTGGGGCAAGATGAGAATTGCCCTCTCGGAAGTCGTTTTTAGGTCGCTGATTTGATCAATTGTATGTCAATCATTTATTTCTTTAATCAATGATTGGCTAAACTGCTTATTAGACCCGTCTTCCTTGTGCAGAATCGATCTAGCCCAGGGGTCAGCAACCTTTCGTATCCAAAGAGCCATTTTGACCTTTTTCCACCAAAAAAAAATTGTCAGGAGCCGCAAAAAATATTTGATATCACAGCTTCTGAAGTTTTATATATAGTCATATTATATATACAAAAAACTATAGTTTGTTGTATTTATGAAAATATAGAACAAGAATATGAGAATATATAATTTTTTTACATTGTATTGCTTTTTTACCCGTTTATAACTCTCAAACAAAAAATAGTCATGTGTCGGCTACATTAAGGTTAATAAAAACACAACTATACAGACCGTCAGGTCTGTCTATATTTGTGGCTCATGTGGTAGAGTGTTTGCCCTGTAACTGCAAGGTAGCAGGTTTGATACCTGTCCTCTTCAGTGAGTTTTACATTTTAAACGCATATCTTTTGCTACGTTTACACTGAGCGTCCTCCTCACTAGAGCACCGCTAACGGAGGACGGATCCGTTTTTACTAGCGGACGCCTCAGTGTCTCATGAGCTGACACAGAACCAGCAGCAGGAGTGGAGTTTGGAGACGTGATCCACTTCCTGAAAGTATATCTACTTTACTCAGTTTGCTGCAGCAGTTGAGGAATCGCTCTTCTGCACTCATCTGCGCGCGAGGGCGGGGCTCTGAATCACGAGTAGCAGCTGCAGAGGCTTGACAGCGACGTGACGCACATTTTAGTGAAAGAAATATTTAAACATTTATTTTTATTTTCAGTGACACAATATCACCTAAAACTCAAAGATAAGAGGACTTCCCTTTAAACGTTTTTCCACTGGGCAAAAAAAAAAAAAGTTGTCTTTCTTTTTTTTTTTTTTTTTTTGTCAAAGCCTCAGGGGAGCCGCAACAGACGGGCTAAAGAGCTGCATGCGGCTCCGGAGCCGCAGGTTGCCGACCTCTGATCTAGCCCTACGACGTGCACTAGCAGCAGAAAAGTGCATGTGAGCAGCTCAGAGGTGCACCAGCAGAGGAAAAGCAGGAAAAGCATATTTTGACAATGTGTATAATTTATTAATATTATTATATTTTTTATAAGTAATAATATTATAAATACGTTTTTCTTTTTCTTTTTTTTGGTGGCTCAAGGTGGGTGGGGTCAAGTCCCGTTCCCTTGGTGTCCCCTGCCTTCACCCAATGACAGCTGTGATCGGCTCCAGCCTCCCCGCGAAGATAACCAGAAAAGGGGGGTGGGGGGAGTGATCGGACAATTAAATAAAAATGGCTTTTAATAAATAAAAAAGAGCATGTGGACACTATGGTAGGTGCAACAAGCATTGTAAAATTACAGAAGTTAAATATCCTGACTTTTTTTATAGAATTCACAGTAAAAAAAACTAGAGACCACCAGCCACGACGCCAGGGGCGTGAAGTTGGGAATGGGCCATCACTTTCTACCCCCTACGTCCTGCATCAGCTCGGACCACACCCATCTTCAAACTCGCCATTCACTTTGATTTTAACTTCACACCTGTAGAGTTCCGTGACTGCATTTTGCACGGTTGTGACGCTTTACAAAATCTGTGCACAGACATAAACACCTGGCAGAGTATTCAAAACCGCTTCTGCAATAGTTCCCGCTACGTTGTCTCCACAATCACATTCTGCCTTGATGACAAACACACAGATGAGGTGATAATACCAGCCACATGCTGTCTGCTGGTACACAACCAAGGCAGACACAACACAGACATGTAGCGAGCTATAGACAAGATAAACTCCACTGCGGCTGCAGCCACAAACACCATTCCCTCCTCAAATCCTCAAAAAAAGGATTCAACTGAATGAAGCTCTGCAGTCACAACCAGGGATTATTGTCACTAACAGCAGAAAGTCACTTGGAGGATCCACCATAAGCATTTGCCAGATCATGCAGCACGCACCTGGTCACGCAACATTGTCGTCTTTGATTTTGGGCACTTAGCGTGCTCCTTGATGTTTGATAGCATTCTTGTTTTTTTTTTTGTTTTTTTTACTCTTCACTAACTGCTAACCCCCTCGCATCCCCACTAGGTCAGTGAGCTCAAATACAACATGTATCATTTTCAGAGAGTCAAATTTATGGAGCTCTGCCCTCACACAGCGTATCACTTTTTCATGGGACTTGTGTGCTCTGTAATGGATGGAGCTTGATGCAACTACTTGAAGTAAAAAATACACAAAAAAGAAGCAATGTAAAAAAAGTTAAATCCGGGTTAAAACAACGAAACAAAGAAATCGATACAACAGACTGTTATTTTGTCTCTGAGGTCCTGTTTTTCTGTCTCCCCATTTTTTTTAAAGTGGTGAACTCCAAGCCAGACAGTGATGGTGAGCAGGGGGCCCAGGAGGGGTCCTTCTTGTCTACGTACAGCGCGGATATTTGGAGCATCGTGGAGGCTTTGTTTGTCCAAGACGGGCCTTTCCTGGTGATCAGGCTCACCGTCATGATCTACTTGAAAGTCTACCACCAGATGCTGTGGTTCTTCGCCTTCAAGAACTTCCTCGTGGTGATACTGAACTTGTACAGGTTGATTGTTATATGCCAGGACTCCCGCAGTAGAGCCGGCCGGGGCAGCGCCGTCCCGTGTGTTTGACCAGTCCTCTCACGAGGAATCAGGGAGATGGAGAGATGTTACTCTTACTCTGCTTTCTGTTTTCTTCTCACAATGTACTTAACTCTGTGGAGGAAATGACCTCTCATCTTGTAAGGAAGGAGCCTAGAAGACATTTAAATCAGGGAGTAAAAAGTTTAAAGAAATACCCACAATTCTACATGACATTGTTTTACGTTGTTCCATTTGTATTTATACCATTTCAAGGCCTTAGTCTCTCACACCAGGTGACGTCAGTAAGTCCTTGAGGGTTCAGGGTTGAAGGCCTTAGGGGAGACATTGGAATTGGGCCATGAAGTGTTGACTGAAGCTGAGATTGAGGGAGAGTATTTCCTTGTCTAAACCCAGACAGGAAGTTAGAATTGATTGTGAAAACATCTGATGGTAGTTGCCAGTTTGACAAAAACACCTTATCAGCACTGTACAAGGAAGGCCATACATTTGTTACTTTTTTACATTTGAATGGTAATATTATTTTTCCAAACTAAACTCATGTTATTTTGTTCCTCTTGGATAATTGCACTTTAAAAAAAAAAGAAAAAAAGAGAGAGACATTTTATTTACAGGTCAAAACGTCATCAAATGTATTATTTAAAAGTTTGAGTTGTATATGTTTCTTGCCTTTTAAATCTATTAATTACTCATTTTTGATCGACCGTGTCGAAGGCAGCACTGAGATCAAGTAATACTAAGATGTCCTGCCACTGTCTGTGTTTAAGTGGATGTCGTTGATTCACTTTATGTCAGACAGAAGAGAAACACAATTTTAAAACTTCTGTATGTTTGCACAAATGGAAGAAGTGACAAATGAAACTGACTTTGACTTCAACAATAGCAGTTTCAGTACTGTGGTGCTGACGAAAGCCGGACTGTATCAAAACATCAAAACAGTTATTTACGGCCCAAAAAGTTGTTCAGAGCTGAAAAAAACACCTTTTCATTATTTTACTAAACTCATCTCGAACGAGCCTATTTTCACGGACCGGCCTTCACGGTGTGGGCGAAAAATATGACGTAATAAATATGACATAAATGATACGACTGGCATTAAGACAATTATAAAGTGCATAAAGATACAACTCACCATTACGCTGCATTAGTGGAGCCCTGAGCTTGTTTCTCTGCTACGAGCCGGTCCCTTCTCGGGGTGACGGGAGAAAAAGGCCGAGCCCCGACGTGTGTTTATGTCCAGTCTACTGACTCTACTCCTTAACTTCAACCTTTATGTGCACTCTGTCACCTAATTAAAACCCGCTTCATAAAGACAGGATGTTGAAATGGAGGCAGGGTTTCAGAGCTGTTTTGGCGATCTCAGTATACTCTGCCTTGATTTTAATCCAGAACACTGAGTTGAAACGGACTTTTAAGTTTCATTTTTGGGGAAACGTATCAAGGAACCTCTTGACATGTGTCAAGGTGTTACGTTTGAGGCTACGCACAGGTGCACAGATGGATGTATCCGGTCATTTTTCAAAATAAAACATTTTTCCGACTTTTTTTTTCTCCATAAATTCTTTCTCTGCTCTGATTCATAGTTTGTACTTTTCACAAACTGCTAACCCCCTCGCATTCCCACCCGGTCAGTGAGCTCAAATACAACATGTGTAATTTTCGGGGAGTCAAATTTATGAAGCTCTATCCTCACACAACGTATCACTTTTTCATGGGACTTGTGTGCTCTGTAATGGATGCAGCTTGATGCAACTACTTGAAGTAAAAAAAATACTCACAAAACAACATTTAGCTACTTCCATTCAGTAGCAAAGGTTAAATCCAGGTTAAAACAACTAAACAAAGAAATCAATACAACAGACTCTTATTTTGTCTCTGAGGTCCTGTTTTTCTGTCTCCCCATTGTTTATAAAAATGATGAACTCCACGCCAGACAGTGATGGTGACCAGGGGGCCCCGGAGGGGTCCTTCTTGTCTAAGTACAGCACGGACATTTGGAGCATCGTGGCAGCCTTGTTCATCCAAGACGGGCCTTTCCTGGTGGTCAGGCTCACCGTCATGACCTACTTCAAGAACATCCACGAGATGCTGGTGTTCTTCACGGTCAAGAACTTCCTGGTGATCAAACTGAACTTGTACAGGTTGGTTCTTATATGCATATATAATAGAGATGTTACTCTTACAACTGTACAGTCACACCAGACTGGTAAGAACTGCAATTGGAGCAGGAAGAGAAGGAAATGCTTGCTTTCGGGTTTTCTTCTCACAATGTACTTCACTCTCTGGAGGAAATGACCTCTCATATTGTGAGGAAGGAGCCTGGAAGACATTTAAATCAGGGAGTAAAAAGTTTAAAGAAATATTCACAATTCTATATGACATTGTTTGACGTTGTTCCATTCGTATTTACACCATTTCAAGGCCTTAGTCTCTCACACCAGGTGACATCAGTAAGTCCTTGAGGGTTCAGGGTTTAAGGCATTAGGGGAGACATTGGGATTTGGCCATGAAGTGTTGACTGAAGCTGAGATTGAGGGAGAGTATTTCCTTGTCTTAACCCAGACAAGAAGTTAGAATTGATTGTGAAAACATCTAATGGTAAATGCCAGTTTGAAAAAGTCACCGTATCAGCACTTGACAAGAAAGGCCATACATTTGTTAGTTTTTTTAACATTTGAATGGTGATATTATTTTTCCAAACTAACGTATGTTATTTTGTTCCTCTTGGATAATTGCTTTTTTTTTTAAAAAAAAAAAAAAAAAAAAAGAGAGACATTTTATTCACAGGTCAAAAAGTCCTAAAATGTATTATTTTAAAGTTTGAGTTGTATATGTTTCTTGCCCTTCAAATCTATTAATTACTCATTTTGATATACTTACTTATTGTTCAGATTGTAACTGGTATGACTGGTATGGATGGGACAAAGAGGAAAAGAAGGGAGCAGAGCAAAACAGGAACATTTTCCTAAGAGGGCTTCACAATCTGTAAAGCGTACTGTAAAGCATACTGTTAACACACCATTACAGTCTACTGAAGATACATGTATGGACAAGTTTCTCTAAATCCTGTTGAGACATACATTTTTTTGTAATTGTCTTGATATGGCTGTTTGAGGCTGTTTGAGGTTGAGGTCTGAATCCATAATTAAACCTATAGATTTCTGGCCTGGTTTGTGTTTTTTAACATCAGTGATTGAAGCTGAGAAAAACTTTCAATTGTTCGTCCTTTTTTTCAATTTCTTCTGTTTTATCTTTATTTAATTGAAGAGAATTCTGGCATCAGTTAAGTGCTGCGGCAGAGATTCCTACCCAGACTTTCAGTCTGTCTAGTAGTATGTCATGATCGACCGTGTCGAATGCAGCACTGAGATCCAGTAATACTACGACTGACGTTCTGCCACTGTCTGTGTTTAAGTGGATGTCGTTAAGAACCTTAACAATAGCAGTTTCAGTACTGTGGTGCTGACGAAAGCCGGACTGTATCAAAACATCAAAACAGTTATTTACGGCCAAACAAGTTGTTCAGAGCTGAAAAAACACTTTTTCCATTATTTTACTTAATCTTTGAGCCTCTTTTATATCAGGTCACAAGGTACAAATCAAGAAAAAAACATAGTTTAAATAAAAAATAAAAAACATGTTAGGTATCAAATTAAACATAAAAAGCAGGGTTACAATAATATATAATCTCCACGTACAACCTCTAAACACAACTCAAACAATAAATAGGAATTAGGGTTTAGGGTTAGGGCTTAACGGGCTACAATTGGGAGGTTTAATATTGGCCTATCATTTTTTATTATTTCGGGGTCTAAACTATAGTCTTCTTTAGGAGTGGTTTAATAACTGCAATTTTTAGGGCTTGTGGGAAGACACAGAGAAGGGATGTGTTTACAATTTTCACAAGATCAGTGGTGATGCAGTGTGAAATATTTTTGAAAAGGTGCGTTGGTAGAATATCCAAGCAGCAGCAGGATGTTTTCAGATGTTGTATAATGTCTTCTAGGCTTCTTTGGTTGATTGAATGGAATTGTATCATGATATTATAATACTTTGTCATATTCATTGAATGTGCTGTAACTCTGTTAGGTAATTCATTCTGTACACATGACATCTATTGCTTCTGTCCATCCGGGGAGAGGGATCCTCCTCTGTTGCTCTCCCTCAGGTTTCTTCCCTTTTTTACTATCTTTATTTGGGGGAGTTTTTCCCTGATCCGATGTGAGGTCCCGGGACAGGAATGTTATGTGTACAGATTGTAAAGCCCTCCGAGGCAAATATGTATTTGTGATTTTAGGCTTTACAAAATAAACTGAATTGAATTGAATATTTAAATGGCCATGAATAATCTTCTTTTTTAAAATATTTGAATGGGGATATCATTTTTTTAAATTATTTTTCCGAAATATTTTGTGTTATTTTGTACCTCTTGGATAATTACCCTTTAAAAAAATGTATATTTTATTCAGTAGTAATATAAAAATACCTACGCACAGTGACAAGTACTAAATTATTAATTGATTAATATGATTTATTTGCTGAAGAATGTCTCTGGGTCTTTATTGTAAAGAGAGAACTGGAGAAATACAATAATTATGTAACTTTTTGTTACTATAACATAACATAACTATATAACATCTTGTGGTCACTTTATGTACTGCATTATCTCACCTACTTTCTCATTTCTCTTGTTTTTTTCCTTTCCTCTCACACCCCGCCCCTTCACTGCCCACTCCACCTGTTCAGATCCCAAACCTTAGAGAATCACCAACTTTACTATTCTTACAAGTCGTTGCTCGGAATCAGGAATCAGGCTAAACAGGCGCCACAACAGTTGCAGTTTTTTTCTCCTTCTTTCTGGCTGTAATATGACACAGTGAATGGGGCTGGGCCTGATTCCGCTTCTCTCCAGCACGGACAAGCCCAGCCCTTCAGGTCCCGAAACAGGTTGCATGACACACTCGGGTGGGGCTTTTTTTTTTATCTGGAAGGCTGTCCACACCACACCTATTGACGGTCACTCTCTTTGCGCAAAGACGCACAAGGACACTACATAACCCCTCGGACCGCACACAGCTCGCGCTCCTCTCTCTCTCTTCAACCCGCTCCGCACACTACGCTCGTCGGTCATGTTTCGCTGCGGGATCGCATACCCTCGGTGCAGGTGGATCGTGCCCCTGTTGCTGCTCTTCGCCATTATTTTTGACATTATCGCCATCGCGGCCACGTCGGGATGGGTCGAGGACGAGGACGCCAAATCCCACTACGCCAGTATGTGGGACGAGTGCCGAGGCAGGAACGGCAACTGGGACTGCAGGTCGCTCATGGAGTTCTGTAAGTGTCCGCTTCCTCTCCATTACACACGGCGCAGGTCCCGCTGAACAGGACGAGAGCGAACGGGGGAAAAGAGGGAATGAGAATAAGATAACACAGCGAGGGACATGGTGTGGTTTTATGTATGTGTCGCTGGGGTGTTACAGTCAACATTCACATTTTGTTACTTGAAGAACTCGACCTCTGAATACAACCCCAAACTCAAGGCGGAAGGGGGAGAGGAAAAGGGGGGAGAGGCCTACAACTCTCACTCAGACAGGCGGACTGAACTTTGGCCTTAACTATTCACTCGCTTTTTTTATCATTCCCAGCTTGAGAAAATGCCGAGGAATGGGGGAGGTTTCATGCTGTAAATAAAGAGTGATAGCCTTTTTGTTCAGGTTAACTTAGACTTTGACGTGCCTCTTTTTTTAAAAGTTTACTCGTGTAGCTCAGTATCACACCCAGTGTCTCAGGCCCTCAGCATCAATGGCTCCAAGGTAGAAAACTAGAAGAAACCTTTTAAGCACAGACGCCCCCTCCTCCTATTGTGGAGTGAGCCATTTGTGGGGAAATACAATTAAAGAAAAGTATTTAATATGACACCTATCTGTCAAAAATACTTTCAATAACAAGGTATAAAAGTCCTCCAATGGAACAGATTGTTAAGGCAGCCCCTAAAAACAACCACTGTCAGGACATACGGCACATTTTCTTCTTGAATCTGATTTTATTATGCACAGGGAATCAATATGAGCTGCAGATCCATGTCATTTCAGATTGATTTAATAACACGCTGGATACAATCTTGTGAAACTGACTGTGGCAGCACATTCCCAGCCAGCCAGCAGACCAGAACTCAGGAAGTCTTTCTGTCGCTGTGTTGATGCTTGACTTTATAAAACTATTGTTTCTAAAGGCAAGCAGCTAGAACGTGTTTGCTGCTACTACAGCTGCGTATGATTTACCTCGCCGACACCAATACTATACTATCACAGCTCTATTTGTACTAGAACAACTACTTCTGATAATACCACTAACGATAACAACATCCCAGATGT
The DNA here is from genome assembly GCF_910589615.1 of Taurulus bubalis. Classification (NCBI taxonomy): domain Eukaryota; kingdom Metazoa; phylum Chordata; class Actinopteri; order Perciformes; family Cottidae; genus Taurulus; species Taurulus bubalis. The sequence continues at coordinate 7,719,981 of NC_136602.1, forward strand.
CTGTTGTTGTGAGAAGAGCAGAGTTGAGTTAAAAAAAACAAAAAGCAGAGCGTAGTCTGTATCTGTTTGCTGGAGGGCAAACGCTCAGCAAGTTTTTAAACCACAAACTCCCAACAACGCCTTAGGCAGATTTAGAATATGAGAAATTGTTTGTGACCTACTCTCCTGAAAGAGCAGGTGAGAAAAATATGTAAGGACGTCGGTCGGTCTGTCAGACGTGTTAACACAAATATGGATATTCATAGAGAAAGTGTTAATGAGATTTTTCCTCCAGTGCAGGGGTCCAACCAAAGACACAGGAAATCACTGACACACACACACTCTGAAAGTGTTTTGAACAATAACTGTGAACACAGCAGACTTCTGTTCTCCCACTCTCTCCTCCTCCTCAGGTTGTATTTGTGTTATTCCACTCCCACACAGAACAACAAAGACTGCACTGTTGCTTTTATCAGACTCCATGGTAGTCGGCTAGAGAAGCTAAACGGCATGTAGCGCCATATGGAGACATGGCCGACGGTGTGAATGCTTCCGTCAGAGCAGCTACATTCCTGAACATTGCGGGTGTTTCCTTTGATGGCTGCTATGAACACAGTTTTCAGTCAGTGCGACATAACCTGAGCGCTAACCTGTCGAATCCCGAGGGAAGGGAGCTTCGGTTAACAGGCCCATCAATTATTAAATCAATTATCTAACATGGTGCAATGTGTGACTGCACTGATTAGGTATTGATTACCAAAATAACATTTTGATTAATTTATGAATATAATTTAAAACAGCAAAGATTTGATGGTTCTCAAATGGGTAATTTGCTGCTTTTAAAATGAATTGTGGGTGTTTTTGGACTGTTTGTCACACATATTCTTTTGACTCTTAACTTTGACTCGTATTGTAATTGTAATTTATTGCTGTTTTTAATGAATTTAAGATTATAGTGAAAGAAATCATGACTTGCATCCCTGGTGCAATGTCCTCTATATGTTTATATAATGATAGTTGTAATCGTTGTCGGTGAACATCCTTATTCATGGGAAGTGACTTGTCTTATCTAGATGAAACTTCCAAATCCTCTTTTTCTGTGTTTGTCTAATTGTGTGCTTGTGTTCCTGTGTGTTTGGTTTGACGAAGTCCAGACCTTTACTTTCTTCACTCCATCTTGGCAGTTATGAGCGGGAACTTAAGAGGCAAAAACATACATTTTTGTATTTAATTCCCATAATGCAAGTGTTTTTTCATTCAGCTGCTGGCCTCATTTGTAGTTTCAGATGGAGTAGTTTTGACTGAACTGCTCTCAGCAGGACTGAAGTTGCCAGAGAACCTCTGGTTGGATCTCAGATAAAAACATATCTGTGAGCTTCCTCTGAACGTTCTTGAGTTACACTTCTGGTCTAAATACTTGTGGGGATATTTTGGGGAGCTGAAAACAGAGGAAACAAACATGATAAAGGGCAGTCGGGAATATTGGCATCGGACCAAACCCACTCCTCGCATTTGTGTGGAAGCGGCAGCTCTCCTGTGAACCACAGGAGTAAACATGTACTCATGTTTTGGCATGAGCACGTACAAAAAAAACAGAAGCGTGAAACTTAGATAATTACCAGTTAAAATGAGTCATAGCTGAAGGAAGGGCAATGTGACGATAAATACCGATCAACCAATATACCAAAGAAGTGCCAGTTTGACGGCTTTTTAGCAACATTTGATTTTTATAGGATTGTTTGCATAAATGCAATGAAAAACATTGATTCAGATTACTGGATTGGCTAAAAACAGACATTCCTTATTTTATCTCAAAGATATCTCTATTTACTGTCTTTTAGTAAAGCTGCATTTAAGAACAAGTTCCTGTGTCTTTATAGTCACAGTTTAAAAGTGAAGGAGTGTAGCCTGAAGTTTTGAAGCCAAGAGTAACCAGACATTGAACAGCTGCATGGCGTTGAGCATAAGTGAATGGGACGCACACACACACACACACACACACACACACACACACACACACACACACACACAGACATTTTCACCATGTTTAGTATTAAGTGCAGAATGTTCCCTAAAACAGAAACATGGCATGAGGACAAAACATGATAATAGAGAACACTGTCGTACATGAAGTATATTATATATGAAGGCAACAAGTAGAGCACCTTTCTTTTCACACCACAGAATGCTGGAATGCTCAGATAATTATGTTCTTTGCTTGTTTTAATTTTGGGAGAACAACAACCTTATGTTGCAAAAGGGAAAGTTTACCCCAAAATCCAAGATACATATTTTTTCCTTCTACTTGAAGCGCTGTTTATATCTGTCTAGATTGGTTTGGTGTGGTTTCCTAGTTCCGGAGATATCAGCCGGAGAGATTGTTGTGAGCAGTTTCAGGAAGGACTTTTTTTTTTTTTTTTTTACCATAGTTCCGAAATGAAACTGCTCACAACAAGGTCTGTGGATTATTTTAAGTAACCGGGTCATGATTTCTGGATTTATATTATGATTGTTCTTAGCCATAGCGCCATTATGTGGCCTTCATGTTTTGTAGGAAAGGCCGACATCATTTACATGTTGTGTTGAAATGAAAAGCTTCATCGGGGAGAAATGAAACCAGTCGAACTCGTCAGGTGTGTGTCGGTGTGTGTGCACGGTGAGAGGAACACCGCAGGCTGAGGCAGGTAGGGAATGACTTGAGCACACAGGTGTGAATAATTTAGGGTGTTGGCCGATCCAGTAACAGCGTATTGGGTGTAACTGCATGTTGAGAATGCACTCAGTGGGCTTGGCTGTAGTCTTACCACATAAAAAAATTATCTGCGTTTTGTTTGTTTGTTTGATTAAGAGACAGTTTGTATGATGATATTTGACCGGCGTGTGCAAAGCTTAATGCATTTTATTTTAAACCTGAAAGAGGAATGAGATGTTTTCCTAACAGATTTTTCTACACAACAAAAGCTTCTATTTCATTCAGCAGCAACTTCCACCGAAGCGCGTTTTTTTTTTTTATCTCTCGTCATATGGTTTTTACAAAGTAGGAGTGGCCTACGTCTGAGGCTTTATCGGTACGACAAGTTCCTTTTTAATTAAAGATTTCCCCAGAACATCAGCGAGAGAAAAGTGCTGTTCAGGGTGTGGTTTGTGTAGCAAGTTGACAAGTTAGGAAGGAGAGAGACTTTTTAATAATGATACATTTTCTGTACTTAAGGCACTTTACATGGTAAAGACAAACAATAGAGGCAGCAATAAAACACGAAAGATGACAATAGTCAAAAAATAGAAAACTAGTGTGATAGTATATGTAAATATTAATTGTAAACAGAAATACGAATCCTAAGAACACACCAAGTCCGCTTGCACCTCTCGCTGTTAAAAACAAAATACTTGTTTCACGTGAACGTGAACGTTCATCACAGGAAGTAACGAACATAAAACCATAAAAGTGTTCAATTCTTAAATTCCCAATAATGTCCCGACTTTAACAGTTTTTTTTCCTGAGTATTTCCATTTCTGAACATGTAACTAACTAGTGTGCTTGTTTGTGTTGATACCTCAGCTTGGGCCCAGGCGGTGGCTGCTCTGATGATCATCGGCCTCATCATCCTCATCATCGCCTTTATCATCTCCTGTGTGGCTCTGTGCTGCTCGCTCAACATCACTCTTCTGCCTCTCATTGGAGTTTTGTTGATCATTGTTGGTAAGATACTCACACATGCAAACAATATACGTTTCGGCAAATTACACTACTTAGACATTTGGACATGTTTCAATTGTACTTTGTGAGAGAAGAAAGTAATACGGTACAACTTGGGCTGCCTGACTGCACCAAAATGACCAATCACTCAACTAATACACTAAGATTTATTTCATCAATTAGTCGTTTTTTAGGCTTCTTTTCATGCTTATTGACTTATTTCTGGGAAACTTCTGAGCACATCGCTGTCAAACACCAGATTTTAAAGCGGTGATTCTTTGTGGCGAAACTCAGTTTTACAGAACCGTTGATTAAATCAACGAAGCGTTTAGTCGACAAAATCATATCCGTGTTAGTTGACTAAGAAGTTCTTTGGTCGAAGACAGCCCTGCTGACTAGACAAGGATCAACACTTACAGAAGCTTAACTGAGACCGATTACTCTGATTGGTCGGTACACTGTTTCTAGACAGACATTTTCTTATTGAATTATTCAATATTATCACGTTATGAGCCACACAAACAAATACATTTCACCTAAATGGTGTTATTGTGGTGGCATATATCTCAAAGCCTCAGTAATGTGTAATAATCTAATTATGAAGTGAGTACCTGATTAAAAAAATCATACATAGTTTAAAAAAACCTTATTAATTGTATAAAAAAAATAGGAATGAGCTTTATTACCATCAGATGCTTCTGAGTGTCAACTGAGAATGTTAGGGTCGTCATCAGGGTGGTATCATTTGGGAATGTTCTCTACCTAAATATCAAAATTAAAACGTATTTATCAAGACCATCGGGTCTGTAGTTTACTGTCATGATCAGCATTGATCATGGTCTCGCTGAATAAAATAAAATAAATAAAAAAATACAAATTCCCATTAAATTTGACAAATTAGAGATAAAGGTTAAGAGATTGTCTCAGAACAGTGGAGTGAAAGAGGGAGCCAGAAAGAAGTCCAATTCAAGCTTTCTTTAGAAAGGATATTTAAGTGGTAGTAATTTAAAGGAGGAAAACCAAACCTCAATACCAAAGAGAAGGGGTGAACACGATGATGTTTGACGTGGAGAAGGCGTTAGAAACAAAGGGAGTGGAGGAAACAGAAAGCGAGTGAGACGTTCTGCTACAGAAGGAGGGATGGGCGACGTGTTGGTGTGAGCAGGGGAACAGCTGGAAGTTGACGGGAGTGACTCACCCCACAGAGTCAGAGCAGGAGAACAGGGCGGAGCCAGACAAAGACACACACACACACAATGATGCATACAGCTTTTCACTCACGGGTGAAACTGACAACAGAATTCCCAGGAACTGTGATGTCGGTTTTAAAATGTGCCGGAGGGAGTTGGAACTCTTTGTGTTTCAAACTGCTGGAGCTCCAGAGAAATTTGGCACTTGGCAAGTGGCACAAAATGACTCGTCAGTTCGTCTTGGAAGGCAAAGAAGCAGAAAGATAAGGAAATAATAATTGGACTTTCATCTCACCAGCATAACAATTGTTGGACCATATAAATCATCCAAGATCATTGTACTGCATTTATTGATATAATCCAATGATCACTTTGTGTTTATAAAGGTGATTAAAGTGCAGTGTTATCCTTTTCCCATGAAGTGCCGTAACACACAGCAGCCGAGAGCTTCTTAGCCTCTTAAAGTAGTTACACCATTCCATCAAATGGAAATATTAGACTCATTTCAAACCCTCACCCAGATATATATTTGATAAGTTTGAGATCTACGATAAAATTCAGAACAAAGTCGTGTGTCTGGACAATGTTTGTTATGACTGACCCGACCTCTACCGGCACGCCAGTGGGGTTAAGAAGTCTGACAGATTCACATTTAATATTCTGGTTTTCCTGTATTATTCAGTATTTAAATCACTTTTAATCGATTTTCTGTGATTTATGATAGTTTGTTTTACTCTCCTGTGTTTTTATGAGTTAATTTTATTTCATTCTCTTTGTAAATGTCTTCTGTTTTGATTGGAAATCACTTTGTGAAAGTGTTCTAAAAAATCAATTGGTAAAATTTCAAGAGGTAAAATGGTGATTTTTGACAATAAAATATGATTTAAACTCCTCTGTCAGGTCTCTAGTATTGTACTCCTGGTCTCGCAGAGGCAAAAATGTTCTTCAGAAATTGTCAGGATGTTTCACATCCAAATTTCTGATGAATATGTGTTGGGAGGAAGTATCACACCTGAGTCACTGCCTGACATTGAGGGCGTAAAGAGTACTGTCACATAAAAGTGCATCACAAGATAAATCGATGTCGTACTTTTTGTGAGAGGTGACCATCAGCGGCCCGTCTGCTACTGACTCACCTCACTGTCACGGATATCGTTATGTTAACTCTTACACGCTCTTGTGAAGCTATTTTCCACACCCTACTGTTGGTGTTGCTGTGTATTTGTCCAACCAGCTAATTAAAAAAGGTCACCTCTCTTTGTCACCCTGCAGTGGTTATCCAGATCATCGCCCTCATCATCTACCCCGTCAAGTTCAACGAGGAGCTCTTCGAGGGCCACTATTACTACACCTGGGCCTACGGCTTCGGCTGGGGAGCCACCATCCTCTGCATCGGCTGCGCCGTCCTCTTCTGCTGCCTGCCGCGCTACGAGGATGAGCTGTCCGGCCTGGCCAAGACCAAATACCTCTACTCCTCTGCCTAAATACTAAGCCTGACACCCGCCCACTAACAGACATTTCCATTCTGAGCTGGATCTGCGCTGGCCAATGATCATTTGGACACTTTTCTCTAAATATCCACGATGGCTCAGCTCAGTTCAGTTAGATTTGGCTCGGCAGTGGAAAAACACCTGGAGTCCGAAGCGAGGGGTGCTTCTTCCTGGAAGTGGACTGTAATTGGATGTCACATCTGCTTTAATGTACAAACCTTCATTATAAGTCTTCATCATAAAAAAAAACAAAAGTTTTTTTACCATTCTGCATTCGAGTGACACCTCTTCCTCATTTTACCTGTAATTCTCAATGCAAGATCACCCAAGTGCACTTAACCTAAGGGAATTAATAATGTGTAAGGCATAGCTTTAGCCTGATTTTTTTTATTTTAGAACTACCTTGGTAGAAGAGAAGTTCGGACTAAAACTTGCACAGGGTGCAAAAGGAATCATTAATCATAATTTGGGTTTGTCCCATTACATTTAGTTTTTCTCCGTTCTTCAATGTGTCTTTTATTCTGTATGTGGTTGTGTGCACGGTAAGAAGGAAGCAAAGGCTTGGAGTCAGAAGCTGAATGTAATGTACACATATGGAAATGTGGTTTAACAGTCGTGTTTGCACGTTTTTATGATTTATAATTTTTTGATAATTCTTATCTGCTGTCTTCAGAGTTTTATATTCTTACTTACTACTAAAAAGGGTTTCACTGTGGGAGTTTGCCGTGCTGTCTTTGTATCTGTTCTGAGCACTACTATTAATACACTTGTTGAGTAGACACTGTCTGACATTGTCTGACATTGTACTGACTTTGCTGCAGTTGTTTCATTTCCGTCACTCTAAACTGGAAGCAAATTCAGATAAATTTCCATGAATCTTGATAATCTCTCGTGCAAATTTAGAAAACCTGTCCAAAGTTTGTATTAAAGGGACCAATATAAACTCTGATCTACTTTTCCATGTCTTGTTGCCTCAAAGTAGAGCGTCCATCCAGAGAGAAGACTTTCCTTGAGAGATTAAAAGAGGACCAATCATGTATTTTCTTAACCCTCATAAGATCTGATAATGCTCTTTTGGCTAACTGCTGGTTTGATGAGGCGTTGAGACTAAGGTGTACAATCTGCTGACATACTGTGTGTAAAACCGGTGCCTTAGCTTCTTCGGTGTTGTGTTTATGAATGTCCTATCAAACGGATCAGTCTGGTTTTACTGACTATGTGTAATCCCCGTCAACAGTTGCATTTCGCTCCATGCCAAGACCAAATTAGTGCCCAGACCAGACCAAGTTATATGGTTTCTATTACATGAAAGAGTTCTGAGGAAAAGATAATTTGACTATTCAATCAAGAGTCAAAGTCCATATCCGTCCTCACCATCCGACTTGGAGTCCTGCAAGTTATTTACGCAGAAAATTGCTTCGTAAATAACTGACCCGATACTGAGAATCGGTGCTGATTCAGGCAGGTGAAGTTGAGGGGAAAAACAAACACACTTTTACTCATAGAAACCAGCTTTTTCAGACATTAATCACTATATGGGCATATAATGTACTATAGAGAATGCATTATAAACATTCCCCACTTCTGGAAATCACTCTGCTGTAGTATGAATTAATTATTTTTGGTAGTCTGTGTTTTTATGCAATAAAAAGTTTCTTTTTTTTGAAGTGGTTACATTTTCTGATTTATTTCACACTGCAGTGGTCATGTTTATGTTTGGAGGGAAAAAGAGGAAGAGAGAGGAGAAAAGGATAAAGTGCATATATTGTTAAATGTTTCATATGTATATTTCCACTTTAATAGGCAATAAGGATGATCAGATTTCACAAGGGCCAATGTAAATATATAACCGTATAACCACCAGAAATGTACTTGTGTTTCTAAACCAATCCAAATATGCAAGTTTGAGTTATTCATTTAAAATGTCAGTCAGGCTGGGCAGAAAATCCAGTTGCAACCTGAATGCAAATGATGTTCCTGTGTCAGTGTTTGTACTTGGACTCGCATTTAGTTGTCAACACACACACACACACACACACACACACACACACGGCTTACAGAGGAGCATAGTTGATAAACAGCACACAGACACACAGATGTGAGTCATGAATGTACGACATGCACACACCCTGAGAGCCACACCCTGGGACTCGGCCCATGGAAATTAGACTTTGCTCAGCATGTCTCGACAGCTCTGGTTTCTCTAGAGCGTGTGGAGAGAAGAGATGACATGAGGGTGAGAAAAGTAGTGTGAGGGAGTGGAAGAAGACAGCAAGAGAAAGTCAATGAAAGAATGTTGGAGGGAGGGAAGTATAAAGTTAAAGGAGGGAAAAAACAGCAATAACAAGTTATACGCTTCATTTGGGTACTTTTCACCCCATGACATATTTTGGGTGTCATGTCTCATTTCACCTAAAATCAGAAAACTGATGCTCCATTGTTCTCTTTATTAATGAGGGACATGTTTAAGCATGTCTTGATTTCAGGTGTGTACTATAATATATGCCTCTACAGACTCTCCACAAACATTAAAAGCATCAACGTTTGAGGAAATATTTCACAAAAACAACCTTAAACATAAGGATTTACATTATATTTCACCACATTATCTACAGGACAACACAAATTAAATTAATAGATGTTCAAATATTATTTTAAAGAAATAAATATGCCATAAGTAAAAGTGTGTTCATCAGTAAACTGTATTTGAAGTGAAAAAGGTGTTCACTCTGCCCCCACTCCAATCAATAAAGTATTCTGATACTGATAAAGCATCCTGATACTTAATTAAGACTATATAATATTGTTAATATGCATGCATCAATTCAGTAAGTATATTACTGGTTGAGGCTGGGTCAATACTATAGGGAGGGAAGAAAGAAAAATACATTTTTGCCACACTAATTTATATATATATATATATATATATATATATATATATATATATATATATATATATATATATATATGACACTTTTCTCTAATTGTTTTATTTATTTTAATAATGTACCTATTTGTGTCTCATGAGGTTATTTAGAGGAAACCATCTGATAAGTTTTGAGGGGAAATCACACTTAATACAAACAACTTATAGACATGTTAAATGTGACAAAGGGGTATTTTTGTAAAGGGTCACAAACCAAACAGATTGGAAAACACTATCTTTTTTTTCTTCTTTTTTTTCTTTTTTTTTGCATTTTCAACACAACAGAGCAATCCTTGACATTAAAATAAATAAACATAATAAAATAAAATAAATAGTAAATAATCAAAACAGTAGTATTAGTATCCATAGTTTTAGCTTATAGCGAGTATAAATGCTAACCTTTACATACATGAACATCTACACCAACAAATGCTTATACATATACACAACCATCCACATCCACATCCATACACGCATAGCGTACCCATATGTACCTTCCCACATGTATATACTTTTACACATACGCTCCATAAGGAGGGTTCAATGAGAATGACTGAATAGCTAAATTAAGCACAATTAAATGATATATGCAGTAAATATATAAAATAAAACTAGTTGAATCTTTAATGATAAATGTGGCCGAGTAGAAGTAAAAAGATGTATCATAGTACAAGTACATCAAAACTGTACTTACTCAAGTAAATGTACTTTGTCACTTTCCACCACTGCGTTCAGTCATTAGCGGCAGTATTGACTCCTCTATTAACAGTTTTCCACCAATATGTATCACAAAGGGGCTACAAATAATAAATCTAATTTACAATGGGTTGACCACCTAGCCAAATGCATTTTTTTTTTAAAACATATAGTGAGCTGCACCTCAGAGGTAGAGCTTTTCAAAACACAAGATGAATAGCTGTCAATGAGTGGAGCATGTTAACAGATCCAAACAGTGAACTTTAGCTTGACAGTTTCAGATTAGCGAACATGTATGATGACGTCCACTGCAAAACACTTTTCATGTAATTCAATTATGATTTTCTTTCATGCTTGTTGTGAAGAGAGAAAGAGATCCTGGTAGCACCTTGGTCATATGTCTTATGACTGTCAGTGTTTGCTTCCCTTTTGTCTGTGTTTCTGCATGATCGCCACTAGAGGTCAGGCTTGATCAGTAAATCAGCTTCTGTTGCACGTCCCAACTGTCTAACCCACAATGTTTTCCCTCTCTGGGTCAACTTGAGCTTTTCGAGGTGTCTGTGATGTAGTGGCCCCCCAAAAAACACGTACAAGACAATGAAAAGATGTGAAGTTAGTGTCAGCCTCTACCCCGATACAAAGTGTTTTTCACTGGGGGTTGGTTTCGATCCGCCTCCAAGGTGCTTTCCACGGAGAAGAAGAGCCAGAAGAACATTGAGATGTTCTCCTCAGGGTTCTCCCCACTGTTCTGCCACCTCATACCAGAACGGGGCCTCGAAGCTTTTGGGGCTCTGCGGGATCGATCTGGGTTCAGAAGTCACTCTTAGGGACTCGCCACACTGTCAGAACACAAGAGGAGGATGAATATAGGTACGTATTATGAAGCCTATAGATTAATGTAAAGTACCTGGATTTCTAGTAGACTGCCATGTAGATGGCCAACATGTTTGTGACTATCGTAAACCCAGTTGGGTACTGTGCCTTTTCAATGCCAACATAAGATATTGTTTAATAAATGTAATGTATGAGATAATATCAAGAGCGTGGACATATTTATGGTTACTTTGTCTTGAATTCAATACGCAGTGAAGAGAGACACAGGGAAGACTGGGAAGTATAGATGAAGACAAAGGTCCCATACTGGATTCAAGCACAGGTGCATGTGTATTATAATACTGCACACAGAAGTGCAGTAGTAACCTGACCACGGAACAAAAGTTCATGTCACATGTCTTTGATTTTGCGGTGAAGGTTATGATCAGTCAAACTCTCAGTGATTCACTCTCCTCTTTTAGCAGGTGACCTGCTTCTTCCTTTACGAGAGAATGAAAAGAGTCAAATGGCATCGGCATGACTGAGGAAGGGACTCTTTTTGTGCTCTCTACACATTCAATGCTTTATTAGCCAGCCACAGCCTGCAAAGCATATTAAAAAGATTTGATTTATACTTTTTATGTTTCAAGACAGGACCAGATCAATAAAAGAACAAGCAGACAGATCATAATTATTCTGGGAATACAATCACATGTAAAAAAATATGTTGTTGTGCTGTTAAAATTGTGAAAGGTGTGATACATGTTAGTCGCACTGTGCTTTTAAAATATAAGTGGTGGAGGAAGTATTCTGATCCTGTACTTTGGTGTAAAGATACCGCCAAAAATACTCTCTTAGTCCTGCATTGAACATGTGTGTAATATGTATTTGAAGAATACAAAATAAAAGTACTTTCTGCAAAAACATGGCCACTGTAAGTGCCATACTAATATATTTTTGTGAATACATTATTATTACTGATTTGTTAATGTGTGAGTGGAAAGTTAATGCTTTAGTTGGTCGACATGGGGATAACTTTAGATATATACGATTTGAGCGTATCGTTTTCTGTGTGAAATCTTTATTTGTAAAGTAACAAAAGATGTCAACGAAATTTGGAGTATAAAGTACAATCCCTGCTTTCAAAATCTCATATTTTCTGTTGCATGGAGTATGCATTCAGTTGGGGCATACAACTTCATCATGACATTGTACCTTGAACTTTGACCCTCTTGCTCATATTTCCGCTGTGCAGAGAATTGTGGGTCAGAATAGCCAGAAAAGCATGCTGACTTGCATAAATGTAGGACATGCTGGTATTTTCGGCATACTGCATTTGACATACTGTGTATTGGGACATACTAAATATTTTTCTCTGGCATACTTAACCGTGTGGTAGTATGGGTATTAGAATACACTGAAAAGTATCCAGTGGTATGGAAGGGAAATAAAAGCTCCTTTGATTTGAACATCAGTACAGTACTTGAGTGAAGGTGGTTTGTTTCATTCCACCACTGCAAAATAGTCCAAAAAAAACAGTGTCAGCGGGCTAGTCATAGGCCGTTTCAAAGTGTGAAAGCAAAAATGTAATTTCCAAATTTGAAAAGGAAGTAAATACTTGACTTTAATCTTTTCATCTTCCTAAACTCCTAATCGCTCCAGACTTTAGCAGGAAATGTAAGGTTCCTGGCTTTCTTGTATGGTCTTTAGTTCTGCTATAAGGCATTTAATAAGGAATAAGTAAAATTGTATCGATACTTGCAGGGAAACTGAATATTTTTCTCTCTCAGCATGTGTTGTATCTGACCGTCCCATGTACAGAAACATTGTGAGAGATTTTAGAGGATTGCTCATATTGAACCACGTGGTGATTTGGAACAACAAAGTGGGCCAATTATCTGTTCTGGGGGTTTCCATGTGCTGATGACAGTGGCGCTTTGATTTCATCAATTCCACAACCAGCTTTTATTGATCAGCCCCACTTGTGACTCAGGAACCTGTAAAACATTTGGAGAGCTGAATTATCCCCATTATATTTATAATAGCCTCAGAGTGAGATCATTGTGTCCAAATATCTTATTAAATGTTGAGTCATGGGCATTTGTAGAATCTGTAATGGTGACATTACACTTGTTGATGTGCTAAATGTCAGCTCATGGAGAAGAAGAAGTGGGCCCATTTTTAACTTTAACCAGTGAGACTGACTCAGTGGACTCATTCCTCATGGATCCATGCCATCAGGGAGACTTTCTGTTCCCTGCACGAGCAGAAAGGAACCGTGATGTCCAACAGGGGAAGAGAAAGGAAAATAGAAAGTGAGGAGTGAATCAGTGCAGGAGATATAGCAACAAGTAGATGAGACAAAATGTTCTTTTGCAATAACTCTGGATAGTTGTCCACAGTGAAAATGCAACAAAAAGATGTACCTTTTCATCTTCACAGTTAAAAGTCAAAAAGCTCCAAAGTCAAACATCTGGAAGTCAGATTTTTGTTAAATCTGCTTTGAATCACGGAGAATCTTGCTACATTATACTCCTTTGATGGTAATATGAAATGTGATGCTACTTTGGTCTGTTTGATGATAACATTTTTAGCATCGAAACGATAAGACGGCAAATTGATTAATCAATGTGAATTTCTTTAAATTTCATGACAACAATTGTGTTAACGAACAATTCGAGTCATTCATCCGGCAAAAGATCAAATCAAATGATGTGAAGATATCACCTTGGGCACTTGGAGCATTTTTTACTTTTTGTGTAATTTTACAGCAAAACAAATAACTAATTATTTGAAAAATTATCAACAGATAATTTTATTTAGAACTGAAAATAATAATTTGTTGCAGTTTATGCCATCTAAATGTATCATGCCTCTCTGTCTCTCACCTGCCATGCTACACATGCAACACTAGCAAGTCAAACGTGACAGACTGCTTTTCTGCTGCAGCTTAGTAGTGGTACGCCGGAGTACAACAGTTGGTGTACTTTACCCCACACTGATGGTTCACTGATAATACAACTTGCCAGCCACCATACATATACATATATATATATATATATATATATATATATATATATATATATATATATATATATATATATATATTTTCTTGACAGACAACTGTTGAGCACTGCAACTATATTTTGTGGGTGTTTTATAAGCGAGAGCCCACCCACATCTGCCTCGTAAGTGCCCTTGAGCAAGGAGATCTATTTAACATAACTTCCAAACGGTGAAAACAGTACAACGCCATCATTGCAATAAGTGACACATGAATATACAAATAAACACACACGCGCATACGTTCAACCAGCCGGTCAAAGTCCACGTATGGTCCAGAGATGAGAGTTTCTTTCGTTTTCCTGACTCATTTGCAGAGGCGGGTCTCGTTTGCAGGCGTATGGTTTATTTCTAAGGCTGTCTCATGAAATAAAAAATGACGCGACCTGTCTGTCTCCCTCATTGACGCTCCTTTGTGCACAGTAGGTGGGATATGCTTTCCAGTATTGAGTCAGACAGATAGAGAGCCCCCTGGCGGCGAAGGGCTGTAACTACACCCCGGTTGTGACTGAGCGAGAGAGAGGGAGGGTGAGAGAGAGAGAGAGAGAGAGAGAGAGAGAGAGAGGAAAATGGGTGGACGGAAAGTCCCCGTGTGGAAATCCCCTTGACTTGTGCCTTTTCCTTTTAAAAAAAAGAAAACAACTATCATTAGCGGACTGTGTACTCCTTTGAAAGGCTTCGCGAGCTGCCCAGGCTCCGAAATAGATCCGATACTGAAGGAAAGAGAAGGTTGAATGGCGCCGAGGACCGCAGCGGTGAGGCTGAGTGAAGGGGCTCAGAGAGGACTAGCCTGAGCATCCGGGAGGGCTTTGTTATTACCCCCGACATATTACACAGGTAAGACACCCGTCCTCCCCTCCCTGTGCCTCCCCATGGGGACCACATTTCTCACCAAAAGGGGGTGCGACTTGGTGGCCAGGCTGCATCACGTCTGGGCCTTGAGTAACGTTATGGTCGTGTTTCTGGGAACATGGAGGAAGCGTGAAAGCCTGCTCACGACAGTGGCTTTGACAGCCATTGTTTACAAAGACGTCACCCTCGAGCGGATAACGGAGCGTTTAAACAGCCCAGATGTGGCGTCGGCGCCGCGACACATGTAGCGAGACCCGCCGCGTTTGACGCGTTTGAGTGCTACATTGTTTCAAAGGTAGTTGTCATTGGAATTACGTAAGCCTTTAACGTCAGCAAAGTCTTCTGTTGTTGTGTTTTTAGGGGAGCCAGCCACCTTAAACCGCAGCGTCCACCACTTTGTCTGTCTGCCCCCAAAAGTCTTCCAGCGGTGACAACACGCCAAGTAATGGCTCGTGTC
Source organism: Taurulus bubalis (assembly GCF_910589615.1). NCBI lineage: Eukaryota > Metazoa > Chordata > Actinopteri > Perciformes > Cottidae > Taurulus > Taurulus bubalis. The sequence goes on from NC_136602.1 coordinate 7,735,144, forward strand.
AACACGCTCGCGGACATCCAGGTGTCCGTCTTCTCGTCCCGTCATGTGACTGACTAGCTCTGTAGCGTGGCCTAGTCCGCTGTTGCACCTGCTGCTGTTTGAGTAGTGAAGGTGCTCAGGTGTTGTGATTGTTGAACCTGCTCAGCTTCTTCTAAAACGGTTCATTTAAACGCGAGGAAGTTGAACAAAATAAAAAAGAATTCAGCAAAACTCCAGGCCTACTTTGCTGACCACCACTTTCTACTTCCCGTCAACTGAAAATGTGCTGACACACTCTTCATTTTTGGGGTGAAATATGCCTTTTAAAATGTCAAGAAAAAAAGAGGAAACTGCTCTTCTTCTGCAATACTGTTGAACCGTAATACGTTTAAGTACCAACCAAAATATTGCATCAAGCACTGAAAGTGTTTTTTAATTTTTAATGTAACCTTCAAATTGACCTAAATCAAGAAACTTTGCTAACTTTAGGCAACATTCGTGTACAGCTGCTTGTGTTAAGACGACATTAAACAAGGATGTATTGAGAGTTTCACATACTTATGTGAAGACATTTTTATTTCCCTCATACTTTTGGCATTGAGAATAGTATCAGTACTGAAACTCTGGCATCATAATGGCACAGGTATCAAACAATTCCTCGTCTCACTCTATTTGGAGCATTAGGACTTAATGCAGGCCGGCAGTCTTGTCGTCTGGAGAAAGGTGTTGACGAGGAAGGGGGCCTGTGGGCAGACAGTGTGACCTCCACAGCAGCCCGGGAAGCTCTGGGTGGCCTTCAGTTCAAGTCTGGAAAACACCCGTTTATTGTTGGATGGCTTTGAACCCAGTGGGACACTGGGGCGCCCTCTTCGGGGGGGGGGGGGGGGGGAACAAAAAAACGATTTAGTCGAAAAGGAAAATTAAAAGAACAAACAAGAATACAAAGGGTTCTCTGTGTGCGTTTATTCCATTCGGTCCGCCAGAATCTCCAGTGAAAAAGCACCAAACAGCTTTTTTCAGTGAGATGATCCTGTGTGTTGGGTGGTTTCCCCGAACAAACAGTAAATTAAGCTGTGCCTTAAGTCATAGTTAGTAAGGAAGGGGAATCTCTTCTGAAAATTTCCCACCAGTCCCACCGGTCTATTCTTTTCTGTACTGTGAAGTAACCCACTCCCCCTTCTCTCCATCCAGTTTCCACGTTGCTGGGCCAGCGGTGGTTGGTGCCTCCTCCTCTTTTCCTCCTCCTCGTTCCTCTTCCTCCCCTCCTTCCATCCACCTGGCCACTCATCCGCCATGTCGCAGGGTCAGAACTTTCTCCCCAAATTCCTGTTTGTCTCCAACCTGCTGAAGGCGGTGAAGATCCGTCAGCGAGTGCCCAACGACGTGGTGAAGCCGGCTGCCAGCAGCGGCCTGATGCACCACCTGCGTGGTATGCACCGGTACACACTGGAGATGATTGCCATGAACCACTTCCCGCAGGCCTTCATGGAGGTGGTGCAGGCCGCCATCCTGGACCGAGCCATGCAGGCCTCATTGGAGCAGGAGAAGAAGCTCAACTGGTGTCGGGAGGTGAAGAAGATGGTGCCTTTACGTACCAATGGTAAGAAAGATCTGCTGATCTCCACTAAATCTGGTTTCTATGATTTCCTTACTTAAGCTCCATGAAGTCTGGAGCCTTTTGGTGAAGTTTTGTCACAAGTTGGGAGTTTAAATGCATGCTGTTGGAGCGGGAGGCGCGGGCGACTTTTAACACAAAGTGCAACAACAGAAGCAATTCAACAAATTGTTCTCAGAGCTGATGTCAACCCTTTGTTCCTTTCTCTCATGAACTATAGTAATGTTCATTGCTCAGGGCGGAGGATGTGTTTTGCTTTTGTTTCATTTTCAATGATCGAGGAGGTGCGTGTTTGTGAGTCAGGGCTATTTGATATGTAAATTCTGAGATGTCATTACTCACAAGCAGGGTTACTGTAAATGACAACAATGGAGGGACTCGATTCCGCTTTCACATCCACTCATTTCGCAGCCCCTCTCGGTTTTACTCTGCGTTTGAGTTCAGTCAGCCCATTGCGAAGTCAAGTTTTCTGTTACGTGGATGTTGTAACACGGGAACATCCCAGGGTCGGCAAACATTCAGACCCGGGCCTGATTACGTCTGATCAGAGCTCTGGGAAATTCTCTGGCGTCACTCGGAGGACTGTTATTTACTGTCGATGATGTTTCAGACCTGACTATTTCCACAGATTTTCATTTACAACCTTAGGGGTGTGTCCCCTCTTTTTCTGTGTAGGGGGTTGTGTGGTGTGTGTTTGTGTGTGTCAGGAGTTTAAATGTTTAAATGAGTTTAAATTTAAACATCTCAAATAGCTTTACCTTTAGTTCCCCACTTGTCTTGGCTGTCGCTTTACGTCGCTGTCTTCGAGACTGTGACTGTGTCACGACTCACCGGGCCTTGTTAAAGCAAATCTGACCAAATCCGACTGCCTCTCGCTGTCTCTTTATCTAGATGTGTTTAAGTTATTTCAGTAACTTAAACACATCTGGTGTTTACATCAGACTCATGGTCTATTTACAGATGAAGGGAAAAACTGTTTTTGAAGGGAAGCATCAGCCATAGCATTCACAACAGAAGACGGAAACAGAAATCAAGCTGAGTGACAGGTTTGTCTTAAACATGTGAGTTTCCAGAGGAAATAGTTTATTTATTTCTCATAGGAAGCAATTAACACTAAGCAGTGCGAAATTCCTGTTTTGATTGCATCTCATAATTCACTTTGAACAGTTACTGGATGGATGAGGAACTTGCTGTGTGTCATGTGTGTTAATAGTAAGTTAGTAATGATTAGAGGAGTTTCTGGAACTCTCGTCAAGACATGGTTCCTCTTCAGAAAGACCCCTGACTCTTCTGGCTTCTGCTGCCAGTAACCTGAACGGAAAATCCTGGCTTGTGAAGATGATGTCATAAAGATGAGACAGAATTTAACAGAGACGCCAGAGCGTCTAACTCTGAAGGACCCAGACGTGACTTTGAGCAGAGGACGGACAACGTGCACACACACAAACACACACACACACACACACACACACACACACACACACACACACACACACACACACACACAGAGGACTGACTGACTGCTGCTGAGTCACTGGAGCTCGGCAGACAGACACACATACGGAGAGAGTACGTGAGAGAGCAAAAGTCTGTCAATGAACATCCAGTCAGAGCAGGCCATATTAATCAATCTCCTCAGAGTCATAACACTGCAATAAGATCAGTTTCCACCTCGTCTGGGACCTAAATGGACCCAGTAGCTTCCAAGCTTTCAATCTTCCCAAAACCTGAATTTATTCCACAGTATAGAAGAAATACAACTGACATCATAAAAGCCAAACAGCCTCATGAAGCATTAATTCCCCAGCAATTAAAAATAACGGGGTCACATCGGCTTTCCAGTTTGTAATGCAACCTTTTCACAGAGTGAAGACGCGCGTTATTCAGTGCGTCTTCTGTCTTGAATGTCTAGGACGCATACGAGGGTTTTTCCCAAACAGCATCCCATGTCTGTCATGTGTCCCCAACAGGCAGGATTTGTTCAGCTACAATACACTAGTAGCTGAACAGTCTACATGCTGTAGTAGCAGAGAGGACACACACACCGCCACAGTGTTCTCCCTTATAAGGACAGACTACTTTTCTTAATGTGGTATCCACAGTGTTTGATAAAAACATATTATGTCATATCTCCAGTTCTAATATAAAAGCAGAAGCAAAAACCAGTCTTGGCCAGTGCTGTTTGTTTAGTTTTACAAGACATCTTGGAGACAGAGTGGGAGAGTGGATGGCGTGTGCCACAAACATAAATTTGCATTGGAAAGCACCACGTTGCAACCTTGTGGTTGATGTCACCTGCACGGGGGAGAGATGAGGATTAAGTCCGGTCGTATGCTGGTGTGTTTTCAGGAAGTGTCCCAGATTGCCACAGAGGAAGTGTCTGTATTTAGACTGATGTGACCAGCAGATCGTCTTTCATCTTTAGTCGTCACTCGTCAGGCAGCTCGATTGAGGGTCAAACGTCTGTGTGTTTTTTGTGCCCAGGAAGAGCTGATTACACATGCGTGTTTTGGGCCTTTGTGCCTATTCTTGTGCCTGTGTATCTCCTCTGAGGATGATGCTGTTCAGGATGCCTTTTCTCACTAGAGAGTGACGCAAGAACGCCAAAAGCCAACAATAGCTAGCTAGTCTGAAATAGAGGTGATGTTTTTTGTTTTTTTCTCTCACAAAGTACAGTGGGACGTTCCCTCGGTTGAATAAAAAACAACTGCATCTCACATTACCATCCTCTCGCACTACAGATAATGTTTTGAGAAATGGGATACAGTTTGTCCTAGGGCATGACACTTACAACGGCTAAACTAATTTTAGACGTTTTGTCTTGCGGGCTATGATTTAAATAACCTTTCCTTTACAGATTTTTTGCTATTTGATGCAGCAATGTTGTACATAGAAAGGTGTGTAACTCTTGCCAAGTAAACCTTACGGAACAGATCATGATGGTAGACGGAACATACACATTGCATTTGTATACATTTGTATGCGTTTGTGCCTGTGAGTGCACATGTTATCTCAACGGTCATTAATCACAGCCTTTATTGGGTGTTGATAGCAGTAGTTCAAAAGATAGCATTCCATCCTGTTCAAGCCACGCCCCTGTGGAAAGTCCAGGACCAGCTGAGAGACATTGATGAGTTGGGATCATAGGAGGTGAACGCACACGCACACAAGGCAGAAGTTAGCTCTGGGAAATTCCTGTGTTTTGTGTGGCAACAGGGTTTTTCAGAGCCGCACACATAGACAAACATGAGCTCTCCTGTTTCACAATGAGAAAAAGACCCAGCATTGCCATAGGAGACTAAATCAAATTCCAGGATTTTTAGTTGCTCACACACGCGCAAACACACAAATTCCAGTTTAGAAACTCTTTACCTCCCTGGCGGTTTGTAGGATATAGAGGAAGCAGTTTTCTTTGAATTGTTGGAGATTTTCAGGATTGATTAAGGTAGTGAAGAAGCTGCATTTCATTTGTTCTAAAATTTATTTCAAGTATATTGAGGGCCAGCAGGGTAAAAGCCCAGCTTTGTCTGTGGTGTTTGCACAGTTTCAGACATGTGAGCTTCATATAATAGTCTAGATACCGGATAGTGCGACAACTGACCCGACTGCCTGGAAATCCCCAGACTTTAGGTGTGTGTGTATGCGTGTGCGTGTGCGTGTGCGTGTGCGTGCGTGCGTGCGTGTGTGTGTGTGTGTGTGTGTGTGCGTGCGTGCGCACAATTGTATTAGTTTACGTCCCGTGTACAAAATCAACCACCCTCAGTTCAAACATTGTATGTGCTTGCCTGCCTTTTCTCTGTGTGTGTGTCAATAGGAGACGGGAATTGTTTGCTCCACGCGACCTCTCAGTACATGCTGGGCGTTCAGGACACGGACCTGGTGCTTCGGAAAGCCCTCCATGGTGTTTTAAAAGAGACGGACACTGGCGTCTTCAGAGCTCGCTTCCAGGCGGAGCTGCTCCAGTCCCAAGAGTTCACACAGACCGGACTGCGATACACCACGATGGTATGAAGATTAGAGCAGATCTATGTCAAAAGTCTTCCTCGCTACTTTGCATAAATATTTTTGCCAGATGCAAGAAGCCTGAGATAAAACATACATGTCCTTCAATTTCAATCCTTATTTATGTCTATTGCACCCTTGCAAAAAAGAATATAGCATAATATATTTTTTGTTTTCATGCAATAGTTCAAGCCAGATTATATGCATACATCCTTCTTCTTATTTTCCTTCTGACAAAATATTTTATGGAATGTAGTAAGTGTAATCATAAGTGTGTCCATCCTCACTCTTTGTCTGTGTGCTGTCCCAGAACTGGGAGGAGGAGTGGGAAAAGATTGTAAAGATGGCGTCTCCAGCCTCCGGTAGCAACGGCCTCCAGTTTGACTCTCTGGAGGACATTCACATCTTCGTCCTCTCCAACATTCTCCGTCGACCCATCATCGTCATCGCAGGTACGGACTTTTTGTCATCTCAGAGTATGTTTATTGTTTCCTTGTCAGCCAGCGAAGACCCGCTGGTCTCGTTTCAACATGTCTTTCAGCCATAAAGGAGGTGGGGGTATCTCCTTCCACATGCCTCAACACTTTGCTCATAGTGTTTGACTTCACTGTATCACTTCCTATCTATTTGGGTTAGTGGATGTAGTTGTGTTGTTGTGTTTAATAAATGTATGGAGGTTAAATAAGCAGAAACTTGTTTAAACTTTATTTAAAGGTTGTTCCGCTCAATGAAGTTGCAAAGTATATACAAGTTTTTCACTTTTAATCAAATTATTCATCAAAATCTATAAAAATAAAAATCCTTTACCTACTTTCAGAAGCTGAAAGGTTTGATTTAACCGCGAAACAAGCCAACAATAAATTCCATAGGATGTGTACTAAAAACATTTAACTTGTTGTTGGACAGTTATCTTTAAATCAGTAGTAATCCTTCAATCGTTGTTCTTTCAACAGACCAGGTGGTCAGGAGTATGAAATCTGGCTCCTCCATCTCTCCTCTGAATGTGGGTGGGATTTATCTGCCACTACACTGGCCGCCCACAGAGTGCTACAAATACCCAATCGTGCTCGGCTACGACTCCCAGCACTTTGCGCCTCTCATCACCATTAAAGACAGCGGCCCAGGTAAGAAACAAGAAGAGACGTGTTATGGAGCTGACACAACAAAGAGCCCTGATGTGAAGTTGCTCTGGTTTTTATTTCTATGTGACATCTTGGTCTGTATTTCCCAGAGATCCGAGCAGTACCGCTGATCAACCCAGGACGAGGGGGCTTTGAGGAGCTGAAGGTTCACTTCCTGATGGAGAAAGAACAGCAACAGAGGGAGAGGCTTCTCAAGGACTACCTGCTGCTAATAGAGATCCCCGTCATAGGCTTGGGCCACGACACCACTCGGATCATCAATGCTGCACGGTACTTAAATATTATAAACTCTGTCCCCATAAACAGACAAGAAGAAATAAACAGACAAGAAGAAGAAAAAGTAAAAGATTGATATCCCTGTCCTGGCCTGACTGTTAAGTGTGGTTTTGCACGTTGCAACTTAGGGAAGAAGAGGCACAATTTTTATGATTGATGACATTGTAACACAGCTGGTTTAACTTCTCCAAACCTAATAGGCACATTAATGTCATTAACCATATTAACTTAGAAATCTAACTGAAGAAATCAAATCACAAAAAGTGCAGTTTAAGAACCACATTGTTTGTGTCTGTTCCCAGGCTGGATGAGGGCAACCTCCCTGAAGACATGAATTTGATGGAGGACTACCTGCAGCTTGTCAACCACGAGTACCAGCGCTGGCAGGAGGACAAGGAGCTGGCGTGGGCCGCCCAGCCACAGCGCCCACCGCCCTTCTCCGTCTCGCAGCTCTCCCTCATCGAGATCCGTTGCGCCACACCGCGATGCACCTTCTACGTCTCCGTGGACACGCAGCCTCATTGCCATGAATGCTTTGAGAAGAGACAGGCCACCACCGGTGTAGGATTGAGGATTGAAGGGATCGTGCAGACCCAGGGGGGAGGGGTACAAGGTGGAGTGGGAGTGATTGTGGGATCAGAGACTGAGGTGAGCTCCAGAGGAGCCCGAGGCAGCAGCCCCCCATGCTCCACGTCTGGGAGAGGGGTGGTGGTGGTATCCAGCCCCCGCTCGGCACCGCCCACCGCTCCCAGCCTCAGCCTGTACAGTGAAACTCATGCCATGAAGTGCAAGACACCCGGCTGCCTCTTTACCCTCAGCGTGGAGCATGACGGACTTTGCGAGCGCTGCTTCAACTCCAGGCAGAACCTTGGACCCCCTGGAGCAGGAACAGCTGCTCCAGGAGTCCCAGCCCCCAACGGGGGGCCTACGGTCCCCCACCCGGCCCAGGGCACCGGCTGGACCCAGTGGGGGGGCCGCGAGACAGAGACAGAGCGCTGCAGCATGTGCAGACAGGAGGCGTTCAGGATATTCAATGGCCTGTGTCCACCCTGCATGCAGAGACAGCAGCCTCCGGAGAGGGGAGAGCCGCAGCAGAACAACCCCAGGACTGAGGCCTCGTCGTCAGCTTGGACCCAGGCCAGGGACACTGAGCGGCCGTGCCCCACCCAAACCCCGGGGCACACCTCAGCCTGGCAAGCCCCTCTGGCACGGCCTTGTAAAAGATCCGGCTGCCAGTTCTTTGGGACGCCAGAGAAGTTGGGTTTCTGCACTATTTGCTACGTAGACTATCAGACCAACCACCGTAAGTCCTGAAACTTCTGTCATGTTACAGGGCTCTTCACGGTTAAACAAAATGTGAATTTGTTTTGCATTATTATAATTATTATTATCATAGGAATTATGGTTGTTTTATGTTTAGTTGTACTTCTATTGTTCTTCTCTCAAAAGTCAAATCATGTGGGACATTGCTTATGTTGGCTACTGTCTGTTCCAGACCTGACCCCTCCCGCCGCCCCAGTCCAGAGCCGGCATGGTGTGGAGGCAGGCTTCCAGAACGCCTCCCGGTGTCGAGGGCCTGGGTGTGGTGCAGTTGGCAAGGCAATGCTGGAGGGCTACTGCGACAAGTGCTACGTCAAAGAGCAAAGCACACGGCTCAACCAAGTGGCACATCGCACACCACCCTCGCCTCCTCTGGTCATGGTAGGTGTCTGCCATACCTTGTGTCGTTTGTTTTATTTTGTTTGTTTTTATTTTTCTGTGATTCTTGTTCATCTCAACTTTAAATATCCTGCTGGTCCACAGCAGTTGCCAAATTGACCTTTCTCTTCTTCCCCCTTGCGTCCCCTCTCTTTCTCTCTTCATAAAGCGTGAACGAGCAGCCAAACCCAGATCGTCACAGCAATCCCAGACCCAGACCCAGACCCAGACGCAGACCCAGACCCAGACCCAGACCCAGACTCAGACTCAGTGCCGGCGGAGTGGCTGCAGTAATGTGTCCCCGGGTTGCACAGACCTCTGCCCCGAGTGCCACACGCGAGGCCAGGGCAGAGAGGCGGGCAGACGGGCGCAGGCGCCCAAAGAAAAATCCAAGCAGCGGTGCCGGACGCAGGGCTGCGACCACTACGCCAACCAAGAGAAACAGGGCTACTGCAACGAGTGTGACCACTTCAAACAGATTTACCGCGGCTGACCACATGCACATCCACACAACCACGATGATGACACATCGCTATCACGCTAGAGCCGCTGCCCTGCTGTTGGCGCCCCATGCCAGTCAATGCACCTCTGATACTAACTAACCAACTAACTAACTAGCTAGTGACTACTAGTAACCTTATGGCCTGAAAATGAAACCCCCCGTTCAGAATGTGAAGAGAGAGCGAGAGAGAGTGTGTGCATGTGTGTGTGTGTGTGGGGGGGGGGGGGGGGGGGGGGGGGGGGCGGGAGGGGGGGCGGGAGGGGGGGTGAATGTGTGATGTGTGTGTGTGCGCAGTAGACATGGCCTCCAGAATACCTCTTTGTGCAATTATTATCATCTGATGTGCCCTGTGCACTTCCACGGTGAGAGGTTTGGCTACATGTCAGAGCAACTGACTTAACTCTTGTGTACAATATGTATTTAGAGGTACGTCGTGAATCGTGCCGGACAAAATGATTGTATGTTGACATAACGAGAAGCATCTGACATTGCTTTCTAGACCACAGCCAAGGATTTATACCCGCCGTCTGTCTGTCTTAACACATCTGTGTATCTGTCTGCCTGTCTGTCTAGCATTTGCCCTGTAGAAGGAGGGATGCAGTAGTTGAGGAAGCCCAGCAAGAAATCTGTGGAAGTAGTAAGCAGAAGTAAACCACACTGGGCCAAAGTGAAGCGCTTGGAAACAAAATTAAATGGTATGCACCATTTGTTGAGCTTAGTTCTCCACAAACACTCATATATGTCCTCCAAATAAAGACAAAGGTATGCCGAGAAAAGCTCTTGCAATCAATATTGTAAAAATGATCAAGACTTAATTTTCTTCCATTTGTCAGTCGAAAGCAGTTTATATTTTGAGGCAAATTAAACTCGGTATTTTTTACTTATCTGTTATATGACGTCGATGAGATTGTTGATATGGAGCGCAAGAACAGACCTTTTGTCTGCACAGTGCAAGACAGACAGGGCAGGCCCCTGCTAGTTTTGGTGCTACATGTATAGAAATACAAGCCTCTCCATTGTAGCCAACATGCTGTCAGTGTCAGAAGGCGGAGAACACAGTAGAGACAGGACTCATTCATTCTCTTTCTATTCCTCCTGTCCTTCCTCTTATTTCCCCTCTCCTTCCTCCGAAACAGATCTGTTGCCTTGGACGTTGTTTTGCTGTTTACTGACCACTTAAGCACCTAGAAATGCATCGACACATACCTACACATGCGCACACAAATGTAGTAGCTCCAGTCCTGTCAGAAGGGGATTGCCGACAATAAAGAGAACTGAGAACATAATGACGGGTGATTAACCACCTTGCCACCATATATACACACACACACACACACACACACACACACACACACACACACACACACACACACACACACACACACACACATTTGCACACACATGCACATGCAAACACAGCTCTGTGAGATTGTATGCGCCCCACCTCCAGCCTGAGGTGGTATGTAGGTAAACAAACCCCATAGAGAAATGCATTCCTCTCTGCTCCACCCCACTGGATGTGCCAAGGCGACAATTTCAAAACGTCAAAGAGCAACCCCATCGCCTGCTTTGGCTAATCTTGTTTATCTGAATGTGTTTTGTGCTGCTACAACAGCACAGTATTGGGGCTGATCCTCGATAAGTTTTGCCTTTAAGTAGTGATTGAAATTTTATGGACCGGAAGAGCACTGATCAGTGATCCTGGATCAGTGCTCCCACCTATAAAATGCTTTTGTGAATATGGATCTTGGTCCATATTGTAGGACCTTCCAACCCGATGCCTCATCTCCAACAAAACACAAACACACAGAACGCACGCATGTGTGCATCTGGAATACGCAAAACTGACATTCCTGTTTTTGTTTTGTTTTGTTTGGGGATTTTTTTTAATGTATTTTGATATATTTGGTTTTGTTTCTGCCAAAAAAAAATACATGTGCCATCAACCGCCAAACAGTTGTTGTTACCTCCTTAAAAATGACCAGCCTGAAACACTCTAAACTAACTAGAGAGCCACAAATAGACATCTCCAACCCTGTGTAACCACAGACTAGAGTTTATCAAGCTCGATGTGGAAAATCCCCAAATAGGCACCATCTTTTCACGAGTGCCTGTTTTATCGAAAATACGAAGAAATGTTAATCTGCAGCGATAACCTCAAGCGTAAAACATTTATCTAACAATCTCAAATGTGATATCAACTGGAACAGTTATTCCCCTTGTGCTTCTGCTAAAGTGCTCCACTGCTGTAGGCAGATGTCCATCTGTGGCTTCAGTTAGTAAAAGCATAGACAAACAGGCTCTCGGTCTGCCTTTTCATTCAACTGTATCTAAAGCTGTCGGGCCAGCCCACCTGTTGACGGCCTGTACGTAGATCTCTGTGTGCTTTAATCACCTCTAGACGAACCTTAATCAATTAAAGGACAATTTGTGGTCAGCTCATCGGGACCCCTTAACTAGGTTTCGGGGCACTGACTTGAGTCCGACTGGGAGGGAGATCACATAAGTTGCACATGACTTGTCTAAGCTGCTGAGGCATTTAGGAATGGTACTCCGACTCGCTTAGGGACATTCCAACAGTAGGATGAACAACCGCGTAGACGCAGAAGGTGTAACAAAACATGCAAACTGTGTGGAAGTTTCTCTATGTGACCTTTCGACAATAGGGTATTGTATGAAAAAAAGCCTGGTTTTATTTGTTGAGTATTTATTCATATCAAGATATCTGTATTGTGTGATTCAATAATTATTTATATGTCGTCCTGAAATGAATTATTTTTATTAAGAAATCTGAAATCTGTCTGTGGTTCTTGTCTCTCTAGTATGTGTGTCTGTGTGTGGAAAATGGGTGTGCACAACACAACCATGTTGCGCCCTTGCACATGCAGTGTGCTCGTGTGTGCTCTTTGAGATTTCAACATTGCACTCCTATTACAGCATCTCTCTCTCCACTATACTGTGTGTTGCCCCACACTGTTTCTGCTGGAAAAAACTGTTGTTAGCTAACAGCACCGAATCCATCTCGAGTGTAGGAAGTACAGTGGGTGCTGCAAAAGTCATCAGATAACTGATCACTCCGTCCTGGTTTAGATGCTTAACTGGGTTTGCGCTTCTTCTTTTTTTTCTCTTTTATTCCGCCTCCGTTGTTCTTATTTCTTTTCTCATTGTTACACATTTCCATACAAAAAAGTTCAAATGATGAGGCTTCTCTTAGGTGCTTTTTTTCCGTCACTATTCAGTTCTTTCCAGGCCTATGTTAGGCCGTCATGCTTTTAAGAAAGAAAGAAAGGAACAAAAAGGGAACCCCTACCCTCTCATAGAAAGACACAGTTCACTCAGGAGTGCAGTGGGAGGGGGGAATTCGGAGCAAGGGGAGATCTGGCAGTGACAGGTGGGGAATATGTTATAATTATACATGGCAGGACAGAGGTGACATTTAACAAGTGTGGGGCTGCAAGTGTATGCGTGGGCTTTCTCATCAACCTACAGCCTCTACCACAGTCAGATTGGTAAGCTGCTGTGGTTTCCTGGAAATACCCCGGCATGCAAACACTCCCTTGTGTAACTGCTCCTTTGCAGACGAGCGCCGTTCCACTTGACGTGCGAGCGCTTCACTAAATGCGGTGGTTAAACCTTCCCATACAGACTCTATAACAAATAATTATGCGAAGCAAGTGCGTTAGTTACAAGATAAGAATTCAAACGTAATGGAGGTGCACCCCAACTTTGCATGACCGAAGATCTTTAGTTGATTGGTGCTGATAGATTTATTGATTTCACAGAAACGTGCACCTTGTGAGTAGTCCAAAGAAAGCAGCTTGCATCAGTCGTTCCAAAAGTTGCTAAATCTAAGAAATTCACAAAGTCAAAGGTCATTGTTGTTGTTACTCACAGCTTTCTAGCAGCCAAGAGACGAGCAAAGAGTGTACGGGCAGAATGTGACAGGCACGTCCAATCATGACTTTCGGGTCAAATTAAATTACAATTTTTTTTTGTCAGAGCATTAATTGATTTCTCTCAGGATGTGATAAGAATTTCCACAAAAATACGTTTGAAAAAAATGAACAACCCTGCCTTTGTGGACTAGAGACGGGTGTTCATATCCTACGCTGAAGTAGCGATAACAAAATGTTAAAAAAAAATGAGCATCCACTATTATGATTACATGGCTCAGATACTGACCCCAAAACAACCACTTTCTGTGAACTTTTTGTCCCACCCAATACTCATAAAGGTCATAAATCTAGATTGTGACACAAGGCCTCGACAATATTAAAATAATATTAGACTCAATTGACCAAAAATGAATCTGTTGATGCAGGTTAAATCAGTTAAAAAACACTGACGTGCAGTGAATGCGGAGCACGTCCACAAAGTCTGACTCACTGCCGCTTCTGTTGAAAAATAAAATGTTGCAAAAATCTAAACTACATTTGTGTCTGATTCAACAGGAAGATATCTGTTATTGTGCAATAGGAAGCGGTTGTATCCATGGTTACCTTTGTTTGACCCTTTTATATGCAGCAACAAAGATAGACGATGAAATACACCCTTCCACTGAACAATATCACACACACACTAATTACTTTGTAACTATGTCATTTAAAACTCCCTCGTCTGCGTCATTTTTGCTTGGAACTGGAGGCCACTTTCCCCACTGAGAGTACTGAGAGTCCCCTGATGAAATATACATAAGTCTGTGTACCACACAAGTATTTTAAGGTATTTGTATACAACTTTATCCCCTTTCAATTCTGTTTACATGACACCCTGTTCTGCCAAGTTAAGATAAGAGAAGTGAAAGTGACACATGGCAAAGCACTGAACAAGGGGCCAAACAGCCACACCAGGTGATCTTTAACCCTTCAGCTACAGGACTCTTACAGTAACCGTTTGTACAATTCAAGCTGTTTATTTGATTTAGTAACTAGTTATATTGCTTTCTAGTTGTTCATACTGCATCATATATCTGCTGCAGAAACACATTCAAGTTGCATCTTGTCAAAATGTTTTGTCTTGAGACAAAGAATCCATACAAGAAACTTTTAAAGAAGTTAAACGGTGAAAAAAATGTTATGCTGGCCTTGAAATAACGCATATGTCGCATGAGGAACAAACTTGAGCTGAACACAAACGAGAGAAGTATGATGTTGTAACTTCTATTCCGGGGTGAAGAAGTACTCAGGTCCTTTACTTACATCAAAGTTGCAATAGCAGACTGTGATAATTTACAAGAGGCCTTGTTTCTAATATCACTTAGGTAAAAGAAGCCTTTGTTTTTAATGTCAGCAAAATATGGGCTACGAAAAGCATCAAATTGAAATACTCAAGTAAAGTAATGTAGTACCACAGTTCTTGTGTAAATGTAGTTACACTCCACCACTGCTTAGGCTATATACTGTATATGTAGTGTATGAATTACAGTACACCATATCCACCACAGGGTGGCGCAGACGTAAACGTTGTGACATTTGTGACTACAAACAATGACTACAACTCCCGGCATCTGCCTTAGTTTACGGAAGTAGGAGCCGTTAGCGGTTGGTTGCCTCGTTTTTTTTATGTTTTCGCGGTACACGCATCGGGGCGGTCTTGAAGGTATCAACATTGGAGGAGACAGGAACACTCCTGTCGGTGCACGCAGGTGCATCAAAACAAGCGCTCCATCGTTGAGCATCGAGACGCATTACGGTTGTTGTAAACATTGTACTCAGCCGAGCATGTTTATTTAACGCTAGCAGTATAGCGTGATTTAACATTAGTTACACATCAATGAAACCGGTCGACTCAGACGAGGAGGACGCGGAGCAGCTAGGGGCTTACCAAAAGGAGCTGAGACGTAAGTTGTTAAATGATTAGCTAGCTAATTAAGTTCTCACAGCTAAAGGTATAGTCGTTAAGCTAGCTAACCTTAACGTGTCAGTTAGCTTAGCTTAATGTAACACACCGCTATGGTGGTGTATTAAAAGTTCCCGTCAACAAAATGTATGAATTAGCTAATTAAACTAATGTCGTAGCGTTACCTTTTCCGGTATGTCATTGAAACGACAGCACCAAGAGGGATGTATAACGTCCCGTCACTGCCACCTGTTGTTGGTTCCCAGTCCAACCGACAAGCAAGCGTCTTGATATTAATTAATTGGCTTGTCTTATAGACAAGAAGATATTAATGTGTTATGCTCCAATTTCAGACAGCTAATGCTATACTTACAATGTATTAACAGTCTTGCAAAACAATTGCCAGGACACCAAGGTGTGATATTAACATGATGGTCCCATAACACATGACTGTGTGGACACAGAAAACCAGCTGAATACCGTGCAGCCACCATCATTAATTTTGCTAATGACACCAGTGCTATTCCTACTTTGAAATGCCAACATGTCTGCTGTGAAAAGACCCATTTGTGTTTACTTGTTTGTTTACCTATGATGAAGTTTAGCTTTTATTTCATTCAACAATAAATAATAATTTGAATGTGAAAACCTTTGTATCCATCAAATGTGTGTTTGGTTAATTGTGTATGGAAAAAGTAGCTTGTTATACATCCCAGTGATTTCACAAGTTGTTCTCTCTAATTTGGGTAGTGGGCAAGTGTTTCGGTTCACAGACACCAACTAAACTGTCTGGGGCACAGAAATAATACACTGTGTGAGACCCGGTGTCCATGACTGTGTGTTGGTTTCAGAGCGGGCCAACCAGAGCATACAGCAGCTAAGCAGTGCTTTGGAGCAGCTGAGCTCTGATGGAGAAGAGGTGGAGGAGCCCAGAGGCCGTGATGGCAGCCTCTTTGTCACCATGGCCGAAGACAAGGCTGCATGGAGCCAAAAGACACAGAGCGAAGCAGGTGATCCAGTGATTAGTTGTGGGACGACTGTCTGAAAAGACTTAATAGTACACCACCTAGAGATTTCCCTGTTCATCGTCTTGTTGACTGACAAAATACAAAGTCATATTGAAAATCTTCCTGTGTGTATGCGCATGCTTGTTTCTGTGTCTTTTGGCATTGTAGTTAATCAGCTGAAGAGCCTTCTACTGAAGCAGGGCAGAGAAATCCCCTCTCCTCTCACCCCTGCAAAAAAACAGTCTCCATCCAAGGTAGAGTGAGCAGCTTTGCATGATTAAATATGACGATGCATTCAACCTAAAGATCACGCTTTACAGATTTATCAAGCTAGGGTATGATTTATACATAGTTAAATAGTTAAATGTGGTAAATCATTCAGACTTTTCCATTATATTAATATTTTGCTTGCCATTCTGTTGCGTTTGTCTCCGTCTTTTCTTTCTTCTGTTAGAGAGTACAGCAGGAGGGACGGTCCAACTTGCCTGCTTTTCAGGATTTGGTACCAATGATTCACAACCAGTCAGATTACATCCAACACCTTGAAGCTGAAGTCAAATTGTGCAAGGTCTGTGCACAAATATGAGTTTGTGTGTGTTTATATTTGCAGTCCTTTTTTTTTTTTTTTTACTATTGTGCCAGTTTGGATATGTTTTGATTCACTTCTCTGTGTGCACGAGTTCAGGAGGAGCTGCACGAGGTGAAACAGCGGATCAGAGTGGTGGTGGTGGAGAATGAGAAGTTTCATTTAGAACTCAAATCCAAAGCTGTGGATGAATCACTGAAAGAATACACAATCCACAACTCCATGGTAATGTCTGTCTGTGTGTTAAAATATTTTTAATGATTTTTGTGCTTTACGAAATGTTTGTACATTCGTACCATATTTATTACAAACTATATTTCTTCTTGTAAAATGTAATAAAGATCTTTAAAAGTGTAATCTGTCCTGATGTGTTCTGCAGGTGAATGGGAGTTTGGCAGCCAACAGCCACAGCATGCAGCAAAAAGCAGAATACACCACGTGGAAAAATGAACTGGTATGGATTATATATTGGCTTTCTGCTCTATTTCTGCTCTATTATGTTATTGTTCAGTTCTTCGTCTCCAACCCCCATGGTGGTCAGCATGTCATGAAATGTCTGCATAATCACAGTATTTATTCCCGACAAGCAATGTTGGGCTAATGCTCTCAGGATGTGTTGAAATATTAAATAATTTTACAAATGCATATATTTCCAAATTGCATTTCCATCTCGTGTTTTGCATTCAATTCCACATTTCTATTGCTCAAAACATACTGTTGCTATCGAAGATTGTGGTAAAATCAGAATCTCATCCCATCATCTTTAATTCCATCGACTAATTCATAGTGTTTCAAGGGTACATGCATAGTCTATTCTTAACATGTTTATGATTATCAGGAACAATTGAAAGTGATCTACCAGGCCCAGATTGAAAGCTTGGAGGCTCAGGTCATCTCCCTCAGGTCAGTGTACTCCAGCTGTGAAGCCAGCATAGCCAGACTATGGCCTTTTCTTTTTTTTATTGTTTAATTAAAAGAACAATAGTCATTTCCTTTCCCCTCTCTGTTTCTCCTTGTTTCAACTATAGGAAGGATCTGTCAGTCAGTCAGAAGGAGTGTGAGGAGGTGAAGGATCGGTTGAGACACCGGGAGAAACTGGCTGCAGATGCACTGAGAGCTGATGGAGCTCCTCGTGTGGCAGGATTGTGTCTGAAGTGTGCTCAGCACGAAGCAGTGTTGGCTGGGACTCACACAAACCTGCATGTCCAGGCTATTGACAGACTCAAAAAGTCAGTTGTAACACACAAATACAAAAAGGGAATTACATATACAAAGAAAAAATTATCCACAATTTATTTTTTAAAGCTGGTCGTGCATTTTCTTGTCTTTCTTTTAGGGAGCGTGATGAGTTACTGGTGGCTCTGCGCGCCGTGCGAGTGAGTCAGCAGGAGGCCCAACAGAGGGAGTGGTCAGCTTGTCTCCAAGTCAAGCAGGCTGTGGAGATGGCGGAAGAAGCAAATCTGTACAAAGCCAGGGTCAGAGAAACATTAGGTCTATAAATACACAATTGTTCAGCGGTGTTGTCTCAAACTGTATGTTTGTTTGATTTGTAAAGCTCTTTCCCTCAGCTAAAATATTCCTCTTGAGTTGTCCTCTAAAATAGAAGTGAACTATTCCTAGTGTGTGCAGGTGGGTTACCTCTGACAGACCCTCTGTATCTGTTTGTATGCATGCAGGTCGAGGTGCAGTGTGAGCAGCTGTCCAGGGAGATGGCTCGACTTCGGGAACAACTAGAACGAGAAGCACAGGCCTTGAAGGAGAGACTGGTTGAGGCCCGAGAGGAGGGTCGGGCTGAGGCCCGCAAACAGAGGGAGGAGCTGGCACAGACAGTAAAGCTTACTTATTCACCTTTTGTGTGTCTGGACAACTATTGTGTATGTATCTAGTTCCAATCCACCGTTCTGGTTGCTTTTGAAATACTGAAAACTGAAACGTCACCCCTCATACTTCTATGACATTTAACAACCACCACAGGGAAATATTTAAATTGTTTGGCAGAAGTTTAACATGTTTTTGATTGATAAGACAAATAATAATATATGCAACACTTATTGCACTGAACTGTATTGGATCCATGCACTATGGCAGATCCGAAGTTGCTGTAAAGAGCAAACGCTGCCATTTTTAGTTTTCCATGAAATACTAATAACACATTGTGTGTGTATCAGGTGTCCAGCCTCTCCCAGCATGTTGCTGAATTGGAAGGACAGCTAGACAGAGCTCACAGAGACAAGAGCTCACTGACCAGTCAGCTGGAAGATACTCTTCGCAAACTTACCAGCCAGGAACAAGACAATACCAAGGTACACTGTCTGCATTGTGCAAGACAACCTTAAGTCAACATGTATGTATTCTTAGTGCTTGCACACTAGACCAGTACTTAAAGAATATGTCTCTTCAGAACACTCCTGATACTCCGGTGTGGGCTCTACTGCCTGTAGTGCTTTTGTAAATTCACTGGGTGGCAGCAACGGTTTATCTATTTCAGTATTTATTCTCCGCTGTTGGAACATGTATATATAATTGAGTTTAAGGTGAGGTAAAAACCAAGCCTTGTTTGAAGATGTTTAGTTCAGGTTTTAACTAGGTTATATTGCAAAATGATGTAATTGGTAGCAAAGCACTGATAAAATGGCCTTGTGGGCTGCAAGGTTTGGAAGACTCTGGTTCAAGCATTGCATGTCAGCAGATGTTCACCCTGCTGAAGTGTCTTGAAGACACCAAATCTATACCAACTCTAGTTTCTCTTCTATTGACGACCATGAGCTCTGACTGTGTTGGGTTAGGGCGAAAGAGGAAGGAAATGTTCAAATGTTTGTGCGTCATAATTAAATGTTTTCTAACAATATTATTGATAATTAAGTTGATGATAAATTATGATGCTAAAAATGATAGGAGCACATAGTGTAGTGTAAACATGACTAATATATGAACAGTAAACATGTAAATAGTAGAATATTAATGGCATCAGTATTATGCCATACATTAGATCAGTAAGACCTTTCGAGGTAAAGATAGGAAATAAGATTATACAAATTAAATTTTAACCAATGGCAAATGATGAAACAATCGATAGGAATTAATAATTGTTAATCAAAGAACTGGCTGTTTTTAATAAGTTCATGTCATCTCTAGATGTTTGTGGATCTTCGATATCAGCTCAGCCAGGCCCAGCTGAAGAAAGAGGAGGCAGAGCGAGAGCTCCGAGAGCTCAACAGCAAGAGCAGCAGACGGATGGAAAAGGCTGCGCAGGTACGTCTGCATTCAACCCATTGATTAGTTCAGATTTACTACGTTAAGTAAGTAATTACTCTAGTTTTTAGTTTAGTTGATCATTTAGTAAGCAGTCACCAATTTTGAGGACGGTGTAATGCCGTGTTTACACCGGACGCGACGCGAATTTGCGGCGCGACCAGTTTACATGTTCAGTCAATCCACAGATGCGCTGCGGCGAGATAGACGCGTTGGAGGCAGCGCGAACAGAACGTTTGACCTGGGGCGAACAAAGCGAAGGACGCGGCGCGAATTCGCGTGAGTTAAATTCTCCCAACTCTGGCGGAGAAATCGCGTGACGCAAAGTTGCGGCAGCCAATCAGCGTTGAGAATCAGCGTTGAGAATCAGCTTTGAGAATCAGCGTTGAGAAGCTCCGCCCGTCACCACCGCCGTCTCCCCGTTTCTGAATGAAACTGCTGCTGCTCCGCCTGAACCAGCGCTGACAGCGGCTTCATTGAGACGCTGTTGTGGGACTACGGATAATATTATGAACCCAGACACCATGGAGTTTGATGTTCCGACATATGTGGAGTTTACACAAAAAGTATAAAGCAGAACTAGTGGTTATTTCCATGGTGGATGGCATAATCGGTATCGTTTTACGGAGATACACGAGAC
This sequence comes from Taurulus bubalis, assembly GCF_910589615.1. Classification (NCBI taxonomy): domain Eukaryota; kingdom Metazoa; phylum Chordata; class Actinopteri; order Perciformes; family Cottidae; genus Taurulus; species Taurulus bubalis. Next base: position 7,755,681 of record NC_136602.1, read on the forward strand.
GCAGTTCCTGGAGGAGTCGGTGAAATTCACCGAGCTGTGTGCGGCTACGGATGATGTTATGAACCCAAATACGAGGGCGTTTCATGTTCCGACATGTTTGGGATTTCCACAACAAGTATAAAGCAGAACTAGTGGTTATTTATTCCATGGTCGATAGCGGAAATGAAAGCTTCGTCGCTTGTCTCTCACAGAGGCAAGCAACAGAGCTAAGCCACGCCCCTTTGGTCGCGCCGCGAATTCGCGTTTGGTGTGAACACCCTCTTTCTACTCGCGCGAGTAAACTTCCGCGGTGGACGCGTCGCGTCCGGTGTGAACACGGCATAAGAGTGAAAATCAAGAACCCCTTCAATACTTCCTAACTTTCATACTTATCCCAAATCATTTGTTTAAACATCAGTTATCCAGACTGTCCAGTGGAAATCATGACTTGAGTATGCAAATATGCAGTACCAGAGAATTCCTGTTTACACTTTTAAAGGACACAGGGCTTGATAAATACAATGCCTCATAGATGATATGAATTTCACCCATATTTCAAACTATTTTACTGTTCATGAATCAAACTATTTTGACTTTTCGACAATCAAATCATTCTCTTTTCAACCTTTTTAGGTTGAGATTGTAAATGCTTAACTCAAATGTTTTGTTTGTCTGCGGACATAAGGTG
>NC_136602.1:7758847-7786347 GCF_910589615.1 Taurulus bubalis
TGCAGAAAGTTACAGAAATTGTTGGATGTTGCTTCTTTTTTCAGACAAAAGATGTGGGCGGAGGGGAATGGACAATCTGACAAGCACTTCAGTTGAAGCATACTGATGCCTTCAGATAAATCAAATACATGAGAATGACTTTTTTAGCTTTAGAGTTGCCACAGATCACCATCGGCTCACGTTTGATGTTCTGCTCATCATTACGCTTAGCACCGTGAATACCAAGGCAGGAACTCTAGTTCTACTGAGGACACACTGAGGATTTTAGTTTCTATTCTCATCACTCACAGTTAAGCTGTCCAGCAGGCTTGTTTTTCCAAACTTGGTGTTTACTTAGAAGCCCTTAAAGTCTTTCCTTCCATCCATTGATCCAGCCATGTCTGTTGTTATAACATCAGAGTTTTTAAAGATGGGGTTGTAAAATATCTTTGAGATATGTGCAAATGAAGAAGTTTTTTTTTCTTCTTCCAAAAAGAAGCAGCATAGAAAGCAAGTATCAAAACACAGATCCACACATCCACATGTCATGTGCACACCTGCTGAGGTTTGGTCACAGCCTTTGTCCATCTGTACGACTCGTTTTCATTTTCTCTCTTTTCTTTCCTCTCTTGTCATGTTCTCTATTGCTTTTTCTCATGCTGTTCCAAACTAAACAAATGAACCTCAAGCAGTCGTCTCCCTCCCCTCCCTCTGTCTCTTTCTCGCTCTCTTTCTGTCTGTCTGCAGGCCTTCTGGGGTTATGCAGAACGGCATGCAGTTCATTCGTAGTCATGCCACTATTGGCCCTCTCTTGTCTTTGTAGCTGTACTGGGCCGGTTTGTGTGACTGTGTTTGTGTGAGCGTAAGACTGTGGGATTCACAGTAGCGAGGCTGGAAGGCATTTGTATGACCAGCCTTGGAAGGCAGCTCTTTGATTCTCTCTCTGCAACTTGCTCGCTCCCCTCTTTCATTCTGTCCTCCTGTCGTGGCCCAAATGATCACAGCCCGTCTTCAAACAGAGGACCTGAAGCGCAGACGGCCTCTGTTTGACTACTGATAGCCCCACCTTCCTTTCTGATAAACACAAATGTAGGCACGCGCACACAAACGCACGTACATTTATTTGTACAACTGAATGCCTGCAAATGCGCACACTGATACGCACATCAGTCAAATCCACATGCCTGTACACACAGACTCACACACATACAGATGCATGCACGCATCCGGGGGTCCCACGGCGGCTGGTGCGCTGTGCTGCGCTCCAGGATTGGATCATCAGCCAGCTGTGAGTTGGACAGCCCAGGATCTGTTCTAATCCCCACCACTCTGTTCACATCGCTACACACACACACACACACACACACACACACACACACACACACACACACACACACACACACACACACACACACACACACACACACACACACACACACACACACACACTCCAGCCCCAGCCCAGCAGAGGGCTTTACTAAGTTTGTTTTGTTTGTTTGCTCCTGTCTTCCTTCACTTTCTTTCTTCTTCTTTCCTTGTCTCCACCCGGCCTTATTTCTCCCTGTGTTGTGATCCCAGATCCCAGAGGCCTCAGTGAAAACTGCCCAGCATAACTTTGGTTTCAACACATGCCAGATAGGCATGCATGTGGATGGATGTGTGTGTTTGCATAGTGAATCCACGGCTAGCTGAGACCTGTGTGCCTGCTTTGTGGTTTGGACGAATTGAACGTCTGCAAGGTCCCAAATCTTCCACCAGTTTTATTATCCCCATAAAATCAAGCATCCATGTTCATGAGGGTGCTTGCTTAGAGCTGGAGATGGTTGTGAAGCTGAAATTAGGCTACTTTAGTGAAAACGTTTATTTGCAGTCACTGTCCCACCTAGATCTCTTGACTATGGATTGCTGGACCACGAAATGTCCGGACATGACTATTCATATAATTAAAAAATGCGGCTGTAACACTTAGTTGAAGAAGTTCTCAGGCAGGTTGTCTAATGGGAGGCTTTGACCCATATCAAGTTGTTCTTCTTTCCTGATTAGCAGTTTGTTCCCTATTGACTAGTGAAGCAAGTTATTGTCATAACATTTTAAAGACCCACCATGACGAAACTACATTTTTTGCTGTGGATCCAGTCAGCAAAAATTCCACGTCTGAGAAAAAAAAAAAAATCCTTCATCTGGACAGAAGGTCACGGGTGTTTGCAGTGGCAGCAGATGTTAGACACCAGTGATGGAGGAAGCTGTGAGCTAAGGATGGCCTTTTGGGCTTGGTTAGCCCAGAGGTCTGAAGCATTTGTGGCCTTTGAAGCAAAAAAAACTTCAGGTGTGGATGGAATATGAGGAACAAAGACTGCTACATGACTGAGGAAAAGGACTCGGGGCATTGCTCAGAGTGTTCTTAGCAAGGAGAACTGCTGATCTTAACCAGGTTTCTTCCATTTTTCCTAGTTTTTTTTTTGGGGGGGTTCCTTATCCGAAGTGAGGGTCAAAAGACAGAAGGTGTCATGCTGTACACACTATAAAGCCCTTTGGGGAGAATTGGTGATATTGGGCTATATAAATACATTTGACTTGACGATTGTTGGGTGGAAGAACACCTTGAGGTCTCGAAGCTAAGGGATGGAGGAGTCTGGAGACTCAGAGACCGTTTTACCCATCTCTCTGGCGGAGATCACTAAGGTAGATGAGGGATAATGTACATTCATCAATCTTTATAAAGCAGCGGGTGAAATGAGCAGGTAGATGGAGCTAGAAGGGGTGTTTTTAAGGCCTTGTTCTCCTTTCTGTGACCCTGAAATCAGAAGATGGATGCTGAGAGGCAGAGAAATAAAAAGCTCCAGACCCACTGCTGTGACTCTTCCACTCAAAGTTCCCCAAACTCTATTAAACATGTCACGCTGCTGCTCTCTCCTTCTCTCTCACTCTCTCAACCTAGTTCTTTCCTTCTTTTTTTTTGTCCTCCCCTCAGTTGTAGATCGTGATAGCGAGGCCTGGAAAGGCGGTGAACAAAGCTGTGTGTGTGTGTGTAAGGGCGGAGAAGTGTAAATGAGGAAGGTGAGGCAGCAGATGCCGCGTCCCGCCAGAGGCTCGCTTTGAGCAGCGAGTGAAATCTGGGCGCGACAAAACTGCTGCAAACTAACTCGGCGGGAGGCCCTTGTCCAATCACGGCCCGGAATAAAAGGGCCGGGGCGCCACGCGGGCTGCAGTTGCTCAGGAGAGGTGGGGGCTGTAATGAACCCTCAAGCTCTGCCAGCGAGTGCACACACACTTGAGCACAGCATCTTTCTTTCTACCTGGCATTAGCAACGCCTAACCACTGTCACCACACACACATACGCACACACAACCTCTACAGCAACTGTGTGCATGACTTTGTGTCTCTCTATGTGTGTGTGGGTGCATGAAGTAGCCGTGTGTGTGTGTGTGTGTGTGTGCGCGCGCGCGCATGTAGATTCGGTTGTGAGTGTGCGATTAGATCAGTTTGTGTGCACGCCTTTGTGCAAATGCTAAGTGTTGATACCTCTGGGCTACACCTGTGTCTGTGAAGTTTGATGTGTGTGTCTCTGTGTGACAGCAGCGGGGCAGTGCCAGGTATGAGGCTTGCTGTGTGTTTGTGTGTGCGTGCGTGTGTGTGTGCGCTTGTCTGGTCGGCAGCCATGTTGTTGGGTAGCAGATGGCACCATGGTTGGCAGGGGAGGGGCTGCTTAGCACAACTAATCAGACAGTTACGGATAGGGCAGCTGGGAGGGCCTTTGGCCAGCCGTGTGTGTGTGTGTGTGTGTGTGTGTGTGTGTGTGTGTGTGTGTGTGTGTGTGTGTGTGTGTGTGAGTGTGTCACACAGAGTGCCATGATGTTGACAGTGGTGGGCCCGTTGGCCCGGTGACGAGACCTTGCCGCGTTCTTCTCTCCTCGCTGTCGGAGTGCCCTCTCTGCCTTCTCACCTCTCTCTCTTCTGCACTCTCACTGTCTCTCTCGCTCAATCTGTTGAGACCTACTTAGTGTTTTATCTTTCGTTCAGTTTCTTTGACTCTCCATCTCCTTTTGTCTCTGCTCTTTCTTTCTCTGCTCTTTAGATATAAGTTCATCTGTGTTCATTTACTTGATGGGACGGTAATTAAAACAGAATGTGTACTTTTGTCACGCTGGGTACTAACAAGTGGAAATACAATGCAGTTGAGTGAAATCAGCCCTATACCTTTTTAACAACGTGGCCTCTTGAGCAGGAACATTTCTTCGATTCTAACTGTCATTTTAAAACATGCCTGCGCTGTACACGTGTTGACGTTGATAGTGTGTAGGCTTGCTAAAAACAAAATTAAGCCACAGACTTTTTGTGCTGAAACGCTTGGTTTAATCAAATGTTCCCTCACATGGTTTCCAACCCTTCTACATATGTATCTTGTCTTCCACTATCACTTTCACCATATGTTGGCGTGTCTCGTGTTACAGCAAATACGTCTCGCACAAGACATCTGAAATCTAGGTCTAGATCTCAGCTTGTTGTCAATGCGGTGACACATTTTTACTGTGTCAAATATTGCCAAATTTCTGACATTTTGTTAGCCCTGGCTAACATTACACTCTGCACTAGCACCTGGTTGGTGCTTCGCAAGTGCAACTCTCAGCAGAGATGAGAAAGAAGCGAGATGGCTCATGCATTTGCTACTTCCATCATCAGCTCTGTAGCTAACGAGTGAGCTCTTCTTTCTTATCTCTGCTGTAAGTTGCACAGTACCGATTGACCAGGATGTAAGGACAGGGCAGCAATGTCTTGTTTTTGTTCCTGTGTTGAGTAAATTAGCTGATAAATATGATAATATGATATTGGTGCATAAACTTGTGTACTCCCCAATACCCGATTCAGCATTTTAGGCTCTTTAGACTCTTATTCCCACATGCAGGCCAGCTGACAAAAGTAGATGGCTGCTAGGAGTTTTCTTTATCTCTCCACTGCTCCTTCCATCTTCTGTTTCGTGCAGAAGGTAAACGATACCATGAGCCCTGTAAGCATGCCTCGCTAACTCAAACTCTGGAATGAAGCATGAACTTATTTGCACTAGAAATATCATAAAGGTTAAAATGTAGATGCTATAAATTCACCAATGGAAAATCGCACACAATTAGTACCAGAATTATGAAGAAGAGGAGTAATCTGTCCATCCTGCGGGGCTGGGAATGGGTAGAATAGACAGATCGCTGACTGGGAGACCTCAGGCAAGATGGAGGCAAATCTGTCGGCTACAACTGTTGTCACCCCAGCCAAGTGTGCCCTGGGACACTGGCCTACATACAGGCACTACTGCTGGAGGACAGAGAACAAAAGGGAGAGCACCAGCCCTCTGCCATCCATCCACCAAACACTCTTCACCTCACTTATGTTCATCTTTTTTGTGTGTGTCTTTAATTGAGCACATATGTAAACCCACCACTTCAAACTATGCATGCCTGGAAATACACTCGTAAAAAGTGGTGTAATGGTACACAGAAGGTACATTTCAGTTCATACCCTGGTTTAGGAGTCACGGTTAGACTATACAACTGAAAGGCATCTCTTATGCTGTGACATTAAAATACCTAAATCACATGAGATGGGGAGCTTCAATAAGGCTATACTTGGCTATATTTCAACATTTAAAAGCACCCAAGAATGTATCATCCCAGTAATTGGCACATCTGGTTGATGTCGTCAAATGTACGTTGCCACATTTGATGCGTTTCCATTCACTTACCCGACAACGGTGGAGAAACGGGGACACACCATAGTCGTCCTATACACAAATCGCTTGTTGTGCTCACCTCAGCATATGTTGCTCACAATGTACGGCTAAAAGTTTCCAAGCAGAACTTGCGCCTGTGAACGTGCATCAATCTACTTCCTGTGTATTCTGCGTTCACCTTACTGTGACAGTTTGGTACCAGTATTCAAACCGTGACAGCCTTACAGAAACATTCTTGGGCGTATCAGTGTGAATGTTGAATGTTTAGTTTATTAATGTGTGTCTGTGTCAGTCATCTGGTCAACCTTGTGCCTTCACACACCCCTGCTGCGAGGGTGACACCATCAGTGACTCTACACGGTGCCCACTGCCCAGTAGGCACAGCTTTCATCAAACATGACAGAACCTCTCGCTGCTCTTCCTTTCCCCATATTTCTCTTTTACCTCTCTCCCTCTCTTTCACCAGATTGATCTATGTTTTCATCTTTTCATCCTCTTCATTTTTTTTATCTTTCATATAGCTGCTCTTTGTTCTTTTTTTTCTTTTTTTCTCTTGCCTTCAATCCATCCTGTTCTTTCTGTCGCCCTTTGTGGGCACAGCAGTGCCACGCAGTACCTTGTAGGTAGTAGGGCAGTGCCCCCCTCTGCAGATTGTATCGGAAGATGATTACAAAGATGGGGACAAGAGATAGTGGGGAGGAGGACAGGATAAGTTCAAGGTAGCAGCTGAGAGGAGATATTCTGTAAGATACAGAGGGAGGGATACTGGAAGAGAAGAGAGTGAGGGAGTTGATGTGGTATGATGGGAGAAGACGGCAGGATGCTCCCTCAAACTCCTCTACCTATCCTGTATGTGAGACGTTGCCTTCCGTTATTAAATGAATGCTTTATTTGAAATCAATCAAAGCGGCTGCATAGCTCGATAAATTGAGGTTGTATGACATCTAAAAGAATCCTCCCATAAAGCAGTTGGAAAAAAAGTTTTTTTTATTTATTAAATTAAAGTTGAATTTGTTTTGTTTACATAAAAAATTATTACTATAACAAGTCTGAAAATAAAAGGCAATCTACATACGTTTTTGACACTAAAAAAAAGCTTTTATTTATGTTGATGCAAAAACGGCAAACCTTTATTGATGTACATCAATGTGCTCCTCGTTCAGAACAAAGCTCTGTGTGAACCAGGTTGAAAGACACATTGACACGACCCCGACAGTAGCGCTGTTTAGTGCAGTCTGTTAGAAAGGAGATAGAAGCAAAGACACAGGCGATTAGGAAGGGGGACGATGACACTGAGGATGGAAAAGGGAAGAAGGGCAAATAGATAAAGGTAGACGAGAATGAAAGAGAAGATGACATATGGAAGTTGTGGGGAGAAGAGGGTTTAGGAGAATACATAGGAAGTTTTGAATGGAGAGAGAGAAGTGGGTAAATGGCATAGAGGAGGCAAAGGGGAGCAGAGGAGAAAAGTAGTGAGGCTGGCGATGGTGTTTATATAAAGGCGGACACCGGATGGGCACAAGCCCCCTACAGTTCCATCTCCAGCCTTAGTCCCCCCCACTGAGTTAAAAAAAAGGCTCTCTTTGTTTTCCAGCTCAATAGCCGCCTCTCCCTCTCTAGGCATCTGATCTAATGGCCCAGGAGCGAGGGGAGGAGGAAAAGTGAGGAAAAGCGGCGAGTTAGTAAGAAGATAATAGAGGAATTCACTGAAGATTACTTGGGTGGGTAATGAGAGAGAAAGAGCGAGAGACAGCACATGTTACTTCCTGCCAGTTGCCCTGAAGCTCGTATCCGGGTGGAAGGGGTGAGGAGCGTTTGAACGACATCAGGTCTCCGGTGCGAAGTGGATTCCAGCACAGGTGGATTGAGCTCACACTGGGGAGAACACTCCATGTGGCACAAACTTTCAGTTTGCACACCTTCTTCTCTCACTGCTCTATATATTTTTTCCTCCTCTTAAACTTTCTGTCATCGCTCTCTTCTTTGTCTTCAAAACATTTGTGCATATCAATTATAAATGTGGATTTGGTAACTTTATTTATTTGGCTCCATTTCATTCTATAATCCAGCATCTATGTTATTGCATTAGACATTTACACTGTAACGTTCATATCACATTAACTATATACTTTATCAAATGTCTAATGATAAGTAACTTAACTGGTTCCCTGATTTGAAATAATTAATTCCAGGGGATAATTTACCTTCGCAGCTGAAATTGATTCGACCCTCAGCCCTGCCACATATGTTATCCACAACTATTTCTGTAGAGTCCTGGGTTTTTCTGAATTGGGTCAGTATGGCAGCATATTGTACGTATGCTGTGTGTTTATTTTTAAAATCACAGATGCCTGCGCTGCCGGTCCGCCCTTCCTGTGTTAAGTCATCTGTGCCAATTAAGACTTTTAAACTTCTCTCATTCTGTTTTGTGAGAAGATAGACGATGACAGAGGCCAATCAGCAGCTAATTACTTTAATTGTGTTTTTCTCCGAGGGAATGGGTGCTGTAACAGCAAATGTTTGTTTCTGTGGGGGTCGTGCAATTTGTAGCCGTCTGTACATGCATGTATTTATTCACGGACAGAAAGATTTCAGATGTACATGTATCAAGAGAGTTATTGTCCATACTTATGTGCGTGTGTCTGAAGGGAAAGGTTTTTCTTTTTTAGTTTTTAATTTAACAGTTGCAGTTTTTTTTTCTTGGGCTCGATTGGCTCGCCACTGACCTTGGTGGCAGTGGGGGGTCTTCAGCGCTCCTTGAAGAAGAAAAGAGGCTTGGGCCGCCCGCTGTAAACAAAGTTGACTTGCAGACAGATGGATTGAATGACAGAGAGGCTAACTGAGCCAGGAACAGGCCTGGCAGAGAGAGGGAGGGAGGGAGAGAGAGAGAGCGAGAGAGAGAGAGGGATAGAGAGATAGGGAGGGATAGAGAGAGAGAGAGAGAGAAAGACAGAGATAAGGGGGGTGGGGGGAGTAGAGAAGAGAGAAGAGGTGGCCAACAGGAGAGGAGGTGTGAACAGGTGCAGGGCCGCTGAAGGAAGAACCAGCAGATGGAGAGAGACACAGCCAGTTTAGTTACAGGAAAAAAAAGGGTGGGAGGCAAAGGGGAGGGAGGAGGGAGAGATGGAAACAGCAGAAAAAATGATCGGAGCAGAGATGAGAACGCTGTGGACGGATAGATGGACGGAGGGATAGATGGATGGATGGATGGGCACAGAGTAAAGGAGCAGCGAGGCTGCATCAGGCTGCCTCTGTGTGTGATGCGTTGGTTTCAAGTAGAGCGGTGAGGAGCGGAGTGTCAGGAAAAAAAATGTGGGTGCAGAGTGATTGACTTACATCACCCCGAGGTTTAATAAAAATGTGCTAAAACACATTGAGGTGCGTGTGAGAGAAAATTGTGTGACACGGTGTGAGGTCTGCCACACAAACACAATTCAGATGTTTATTGTACGGCGCATCAATGATACGCAGCGCAGCAAATGTTCAATATGTCACTTTATTTTCTCTGCGGTGCACTCAGCCTTTGTTGGCAGTGTCGGCTAGATGGGCCTGCACAAGGCCTCTCTGTCTCACCGTCTCTGTCACACACATAAACAAGCCCACTCACACATGAGAAGAAATAATCTTTGTAATTCTGCGCATCAAACTGTTGAATATTAATGCAGTCTGATGGATGCAGTCTATCATGAATAACTGTGGATCCACTGGAATTTCTCCACAAAAAAATGAATCATCACGGGTGTCACCATTTTGAGCAGTTGAGTAAATAGTTAACAGTTGTAATTTTATAGAACAGCGTTGGTGCGTTTAAGTAAATCAAAATCAAGTCTCAACGGATAATTATTGGAGCTGCAGGTGCCTCAGTTTAAATTATGGGTTTGAATGGAAATGTAATAGTTTTTTAAAATCTAGGTACAAATCTAAGTATGGTAATAATTAGTAGATTATTCATTTATTATTATTGTTGATGCTGTTTTATTAATATTTTTACAAGCAGTTAGGATATGACAGATAATACACACATCTGTTAAAAACCACACTCGTTTAATATCTCATTTAATACAAAAAAGGAGTGAGTGTAGCTATTTATGCGGATGTCCTCTGTGACAGAAATAGTTTCACTTCATCTAGTCTTCCTCTTGATTCCTCATCTCGTCCTCAACAACTCTTTGTTGTGAACAACGCGTGTGTGTTAACATATTTGAGGTCACAATCTGTTCACCTGTATGTTAATTGCACACCTTTTTATTTTGCAACACAGGAATATCTCTCTGGGCATAGTTATGAATATGTATCGTTTGAGGGGTTGTTCTCTTCACTCTTTTCCATTAGTCTTTATGTCTATTATTTTGTATAATGTGATGTTTCTTAGTTATTTTAAATTACAACAAAAGATCGTCATTACATCGTAATTTACATGTACACACAGATGTTTTCCATATTATTTGTGTGTGTTCATATTCTGTATGATTTGACTTTGTGTGCATGCGTCTGGGTGACATTGTGTTCATTGGGAGGGAGTATCGTCTACTTTACTTTAGTCCAAACAGCGGTCAGTGGTGTCTGGCGTTGGCGAATGTCTCCAATTCCTCCAAGTCCACCGTCTGACTCCAATTTGTGCTCGTTCTCTGATAAACCGCGGCATTTGGTGGTTCTGGCGTGGGATGCCGGCTGCACCATGGGGTGCTGCAAACTCTGTGCTTGGTCAGGCCCTGGCACCCCACATCTAATGGGCAACAGCTTGAATAGTGCCCACTTAGGCAGGCAGCGCAGACTGGGCCCCCTCGTCTTCCTCGCGGCTCCAGCCAGCTAGCCAGCCAGCCACCGCCTCTGCCACCTCCCACTTACCCAGCAGCCACTGTACCTGGCCGCAGCCCCAGAGCTATTCCAGCCTACCTTAGGCCCCTGGCCCATGCCGCTCTCGCCATACTTATCAAGCTGTCCTACAGTGCATCAGGCCAGGCATATACAAACAGGCCTAGCTATCCGCTAACTGAACATTCAGTCTATTGCCTCCTAGGCCCAAACATGAGTTCCTGCCACAGGCAGCAACCCAGAGCCCATTCACCAATTAGCTGGAAGGCAGATTATTGTCCAGGGAGAATTACCCAGCTCCAGCCCCACATATTCAGCCTCTGCTCTACCCGTCGCCCTTAACGCTTGCTCCAGGGCTTGGCTCTCCGCTGACATCTCTCCTCTTCTTTCTCTTTTTTAGGCTTTAATTTGACAGTGCTCATCAGCAGCCATTTTGTGACAGCAATTTGCAAGTAAACACGTTGGATTTGATTGGGGATACAAAATGGCGCAGGGTAAAAAACCTGATAACTTAGCCCGACTTCCCCGCTTTTATTTTATCCTCAATGAGGCGTTCAGGCCCTGGTCACAAGGATCCAAACCCTCGGGTCTACTTTTTGAACTGAACGTAGAATCATTGACCCTCCTCGAGGTTGCATTTATTTATTACATTGATTGTGGTTGTCCCCAGAAAGGAAGGCCCTGAGTCTGCTCTGCTCTGTTGTGTACAACTTTATTAAGTTGTACTTCAGTTCAGGAGATCAGCAAAATCAAACAGATGCCAAATGTGTAGCTCTGTGTTTTTGCCTTTCTTTCTTGTTTTTCATCGCTCTCCTCTTCCTCACCACCACCACTCTATTGCTGACTGCTGGAACTTTCTGGCGGCCTGTCTGATGCTAATTGGTGGGTAAACAGGTCTGGTGTGACTCCCCCTCCCTCCCACCCCACCCCAAACGCACAGAGACACACACGCACACACACAGGCATACGCAAATACACACGGCCCCCTGGAACCTTTTGCAGGACCAAATGGCTGGCAACGCCTGCCCGCCATCTCCCGCTGAGCCCTGGTGTGCGCTTTGGTGGCTCAGGCTGCTGTTCAAGCCCAGCGGGGGTTCATTCACTCTCACACACACACGCACACACTCATACGAGTACAGACACACACAGTCTCCTTGTGTCCCCTGCACACCCGCCACCCGCTTTCACACCCCAGACAGCAGGACAGCAGGAGAACACACACACACACACGAAGGAACAGACAGACGCGGTCACTTTAGAGATGCAGGCCAAGCGCTGTAGGGGAGAAAAGTTTTCACTTAAACTGGAGAATTCTCTCTTCATTAGCGCCTTTGGACTACAGGAAGAGTTCTGTTTATTTGTTCGTTTTGTCCTGTCTTTGTAGTTTTTCTTTTCTTTCCTTTTGTCTTTTTTTCTGTTACGTTTGGACTTAGCGGAGATAGAAAGTTTGGTTCAAACAGTAGTAAAATACAGTATTGTTCAAAAGCCACCTTAGTTTGCATCTTACCTGTGCAATTTTGATATTGAGACGAACGGATGTGGAGATTAGAGCTATTTGATTCCTACCAAATGCGCCATCACAAAGTCATACAGTTATTCTTATATTGACTGTGTATGAGTACAGTCCTCCTGTATGAAGAAGATAAGATTGATCAACTGATGTCACGTAGCTGTATCGTTACATGTGTTTTCGAAATGATCAGTGTTTCTCGAAATTCCAAGGATGACGAGCAGCTCGAGCAAAGTGACATCTCAGGGCAGACCAATCTTTTCTTTTTACACTCTTGCAGAAAAGTCTGAAATGGACCGTTGTATTTCTGCGAGTGTTGGTGTTCAGGGGTCCTCAAGCCGTCGGTTGCCCTTGTACCCCCTGAGTCTTTTCTGTCAATCTCCTTTCTGTACTCTCTTCCATTAACTTGTTTGTTCAGTGTTTACTCTCCTGCTTTTTTCTCTCTCACCTCTCTGTCTATCTTTTAGTCTTTTTTTTTTTACATTATTGATCTACGTTTACCAGAAACGGTTGTAAAGTATGATGGCATTTATTAGAAGTGCTCTGATCAATCGGTTATTGATCCTAACTGATGTACTGATGTATACAACGGGTCACTAGACTGGTAAATGTTTTAACTACGATGCAGTTTGTTTTTAATGTAATAGGCACAATTTCTGTAGTAACCTAAGATCAACCAAAACACAACTGCTTTGTGTGTCATAATGCTTAACTTGATTGACATGTAATCAATTTTAGTGAAGCAAGCCTATATTTTAGTCAAGGTCAAATTATATATTTAAGACTGAAGTTGTAGCCTCCAGTATTGACAAGCTCAACCACCAGCAGACTAACATTTAGTGTCTTTGTTTGGATGAACACTGGTTTTACACACACACTGTAGGTAGCCAAGTTGTGATTAAATATTGCATTTAATGAACAACAACAATTTAGAAATGTCACAGTTTAACACCCCGGTCCTCTTCCCCAGGCAAGACAGAGAGAGTTCAGAACGGGCTCATGAGGAGGAGATGGCGTCTGCGACCCTTTCAGCGCGGGAACGGGAGAGAGAGCTGACTTTGCTGCTGCAGCAAACGGAAGATCAACACCAGCAGAGAGGTGAGTGCTTCCCCCTCCACTGATGGCACTGGGCTTGGCTTCAGCAGAGCTTCCACTTCCACTGTCCTCCTTCCCACCTCTCTGTCTTGATCAAATATATCTGACCTGTTCCAAAGATTAGTTACCTTTCCTTCCCCCCTCATGTTTTTTTGTTGTCAAAGGAGCACATTTCATTTCGAGACTTGTGTGGCGGAACCTCATCCTGTATGTGTCCAGGACGATGCACGCAACATGGGGGCTGCTAACTGTCCCCGACAGGTGAACCGAGGACATTCGCCCATTTTGTGCAAAACCTGCAGCTGAAGATAAATTATAGATTCAACCTGTTCGTCGCAGCTTGGCTACAATACTTCAACCACAGCAACCACAATGCACTAATCTTGTATTGTATTTGCAAGTTAATTTTTCTCTGGTGCTGGTATCCATTGGCCCTCCACTAGATTGGCAGCAGATTGCGTCGGACAGATGTGATGGAGCCAAATCGGATGGTCATTTGGGTTCAGACTCCCCGAGGGGCTGCTTTTAATGGTTCTCATTAGAGAGCCTCACACACTTGAGAACATCTTAACGTAGCTGCACAGCAGCGAGTCCTCAAGTTTGCTATTTCACGAGGTTTACTGTGGGCCACTGCGGTACACGGGAATATTCGTTGTTTTACACAGAGGGGAGGGTGATATGGGGGGGGCAGAACAAAGCAGAACTAAACAGGATGGAGCACACTGAGACACATTTTCAGAACTGCAAGGAGCAAAGCAGGAGAGTTTATCAGGGTCAGTTACAGAATCACAGCCCTGGAGCTGGGAGGGTCTCAGCCTCTTCCTCAAGGACATTTCAGCAGGGTGGATCTTTGCCCGAACCGGGTCTTGAACCGGCATCTTCCAGTTGAAGGGTGTGTTTTTTCTTCTTACTGTGCCACCTTGCTCCCCACCAACACAACATGGCCAGAGTGGGAGGAGACGGACAGGAACACAACTCATTAGAGCTGAAGTGACCTCAAAAGAGCAAAACAGAAGCCTTAAGAGGAGAAGAGAGAATAGCGGGGAAGAGCAGAGGGAAGGTGATGGGAGACCCGGCTCAGAGCTCCCTGTCTGTCTGCACAGCAGAGCTGCTGCTGCTCGCACATCTGTTGCACCATCTGGATCCCCCCCTCTCAAAGTCACCACCCACCCTCAACCAGTCTCCCTCTCCCTCCCTCCCTTCTCCTTTCTGTTTGTTTACCTGTGGTTCCCTTCAACAACCAGGGAGCCTGCTGGTACGCAGAACAAAGATGGACGGTACAGAGGGAGGAAAGGATGGATGGAGGGAGGAGGCGGGGGGGGTAAACAAAGGGTTTGTTTCTGGCGCATGTCGGCAGCACACATGTTGTCTAAAGAGAGCTGACATCAGAGCACAGCAGGAAACTGTGGATGGGGAGGGGATGGAGGGGTGGACGTCCTTTAGTAGCTCGCATCACTTCCTCTCCCCGTGCAACCCAACAGACGAGCTAGATAATTAGCTTTCTTGCTCTCCAAATCCCGCCTCTCTGTCCATTCGTTTGTCCTTCCATCCATCCGTCCCCCATCTCCCTTCTTCTCCGCTCCTTCCCACCTTTTTTCAGATATTTTTTTCTCATGTTTCTTTTTTGAGTAAATGGCATACAGAGCAGCCTCTAGATGATATCAGATATTTGTTTCTCTCCATCCCTCCCTCCCTCCCTGCCTGCCACGCTTCTTCTCTCCATCCCTCCCTCCCTCATTTTTTCTCTGTTTGTTTCCAGTGCCAGTTCTGCTGTGTTTCTGTGTCCCAGGGTTCTTTTTGGCCTACGCATGGCCAGACGCATTCAAAGCCTGTTCAGCTAATTAGCATTCTTCATGCAACTTTTCCAGCACTGACCAAACTTTGTTGAGTGTACGTGTGCGCGCACGTCTGTGAGTTTGTGTAGTTTAGTTTCATGCTCCGCAGCATCCAATTCATGCCCTCCATGCATTTGCTGCGGCAGTGATCTGGGGACAGAGGCTGTATAGAGTGGAATGAAAGGTTTGGTGATAATTCACTTTAAAGATGCAATGTGATGCCAGTACAAAGTGAACAATGTTATGTGAAACATCACTGGGCATTGGCCTTTCCTCCTCTCTCAGTCATAATAAGAAGTGACAAAAGTCTAGTCAGCCTGCAGGTAAATATTATGTATCATACCGCCGACACCTGCCATCATGGATCTTTCTCCCTTTTTTTTTTTTTTTACTATCTCTTTCTTTCCTTCCCAATATCTACTGTCTACATCTACTGTATGCAAAAAAAAACAAAAAACTTCACAAGTGTGAGCTACTTTTCAAAGTCCTTAGTGTTTTTGGTTTCGGTTGACTGTAACAGAATGCCGGAGCAGGTGGATCATTCCCTCAATCCAAACGGCAGCCATTGTTATTTTAAAAGAGCAGACATATGTTGGAGAGCGGAACGTGGATCATTTCAAAGGAATGATGAAAGCCCAGTGTTGGATTGTTCAGAAAGAGGCCCCCATGAGCGGATGAGGACGTGGCAGGAAGGGTGGAAAGGAGAAAGAAAGCGCTTTCAAACAACAAGCTCCCTCTCTTTCTCCATCTCATTTTACCCTTCTCACACACTTTATACTTCCAGCCGATACTCTCCGTACTTGATTTTAATGTGAATGTCGACAAAAACATTTTTGGGAATACGTTCAAAGAGACAAGTTATCTCGCTTTTACGGCAGTATTTGTGACAATAGATTTGATGGATCAGCTCTGTCCATATTGGAGATGTTTTCCTCTGGTGTGTGAGGTCTTTGGTTGGCCTGCTCTGGAAATATACTTTATGTATTAATAGTAGTAGCCATGATGCCACTCCTACATTGTAACATTAATTATATGACAGCTTGCCCAACATGAAATGGTCAGTGAGGTGATCACATTTTTTTTATTTGATTTGAGCATCTATAAATGTTTTATTCAGACACGCATTCTGTGCTCCACTAAAATGAAGAAGAAGGTTTGACCTGACATTTGAGCTCACTGAGCAACTTTCATTGATCTGTGAATTTGAAATAACTAATTGAACAGTTTTTGTTTTCCTTTATAAATATGCATAACACAAAGGATCACTACAATCCTAGTCACAGTCTTTAACATTCACATTGTGACAAAGAAACTCTTCTGTCCTGCAGCTTTATGTACCTTAACTGAACACGTTTAAAGCATTATTTGTACATTTACAACATGCCATTGACAAAATATTTGCTGAGCAAAACATGCAAACCATGAGATCTTAATTTGTTTAGTCATTTTTTATTTTATTTTACTTTTTTAAAGCAGAGTGAGGCTATTCATATTACATTACATTACACAGCTCACTGTCGGTGTCATGTACACATAATTGTCACATCCATGTCTTTTTACTGAGGTTGTGTTTTTTGTGCAGCAGTCATTTTCAGGATGTGTATTAGAAGAAGCGATAGATATATACAGTACATGTAGCTTGCCTTTTAATATGGTGAGGGGAAGTGTAAACCAAATATGCATTATAATATACAGTGTATATAATACTATAACTAGAGGTGGGAGATGTCTGAACTTCAGGGTGTGGGCTGAAGTCACTGATACTCAAAGTGCACATTAAATCCCCCACGGTGGTCAACCTCACAGTAACGGGCAACTTTCCCACAATCGATTGCAGTTGGAGAGTTGGACGGTCTTCTAAGTTCCCAGAATTCCCTGATCAGGAGGCTGAAGGAGGAGTGCTGCGCGTTGGGAGTCAAATTGGAAGAACTGACAGAAAGTAGCGGGTCAGCATTTTCTCTTTCATTACATTAACCTTTATGTTATTCACTCAACTGTGCTTTCAGTTAAAAGCGACTTGTGTAGATAAACGCAGCCTCTTCTTTCCAGTTATTTATTCACTGCGTAGTTTGTTCCCTCTGTCTGTCGCACGTCCATGTCATCATCTCATGAAGCCTCATCTATCCAGGCTGTTTGGACAGAGCATGTCAACATACTACATACTGCTTTCCAGCCTGACCTGTTTTCTTGTTAACCTGATGCTACAGTAGTCACAGCAGGCCTGCACAGCTCTCCATCTGGGCTGCCTGTGTATGTATGCGTCTGTGTCTGTTTCTGTGTGTGTTTGTGTACTTGGTTGTGTGTATATGTGTGTGAGAGTGACCCTGGGCCCAGTGTCCTGTCAGCTGTTGGAGCTGTGCTGCACATTAGTCACATGACAGCCCTCAATCTGGCCCTGCCAGACCGCACGGGCCTCACCAGCCACAGGACGCATGCACACAATACACACACTCATGTACCCTGTGTTTTTGCTTATGGGTGGACATCAATACTAAGTACACATATGTATTTACACAGTTATAGCTGCCACCTTGAATGAGTTTTTTTATGGAAGGAACTAGCATACATGCTGACACACTGGCATGAAGGCTCATAGCCTACATCTGCTGTATGTGTGTGTTATGTAGTTTAGCAGCAGTGTGGTGTTGGTGTGTTTTGTGCCTCGGGCTGTTTGAGCTCCTGGAGTCCAAGCCCAGTGTAGCGGTTAAAGTCCTGCTGGACTGCCCCAGTCAGGCTAAGCGAGGTTACACTGAGACAGTTGCAGCAAGACGAAGGAGAAAACTCTTGACAAATAGTTTTCAGTTGTTTGTCTGACTATGAGGCCGACTCCTACTGACTGGCCGGTGTAACGTCGTGCAGCAGACACAGCGGTTTAGAGCGTTCGATGGACTTGTGGTTCAGATGCATCCCACAGAACTGACACGTCCCACCAGGGACCTTTTGTTGCATGTGATACTCCTCTTTCCCCACATTTCCTATCTGTATCTCTGTTGGCGCTGTCGAATAATTTATAAATAAGGAAATGTAATTGGTTTTCCATTGGTTGGTGTACAGTCTAAAAAATGTCCTTCAATAGCAGAGTGAGTGGTGTCAGTGTACGACGCCAGTTATCTTTTTAAAGCAAGGATTCATCTTTTTACTCTCAGAATTTCATTTCCTTAATTATACACTTGGGTGCCAGTTTATTAGGTCCACCTAGCTCAAACTAATGCAGTCTAATAATGCACAAAATAATATAAACAATTGTCAGTATAATGCAACACAATTCAACAACAGAAAATTATCATACATTTGAGTCAACACCTCTTTAATGAAAACAAAAATGTACATTTTAACATAAAGATCACATATTTTGCAGGACATTAGTTTTAGCGATGTGTACCTAATACACTTGCATGATTAGGAGAGAATTTATATCCAAACATGTATGTTAACAACAAGTTATTAGCAAAAAGTTAAAGTCTCCAGATCTTTTGGACTTAAGATCTGTAAAGACTATGGACTCAAGACCCACACATTTACTTCCCTTTGCTGACTTTAAATTAGTTCAAATGTGATATTACATTTATATTGTGTCTTTATTTTTAATGTCTTTGTGAAGTCTGATCTAGAAAGTGTTGCTCCAAATAATTTGTATTCAGTATTTTACTCTGCCTGCATGCTCTGTTGTACATGGTACATTTTCAACTGTTACATCTGTATTTATTGTGCGTGTGCAGAGGAGCGCTGGAGCAGCTGACCCTGGAGAAGCAACACCTGGTGGAGACAGTAAAGGGTCTGAGAGCTCGTTGCTCCGACATGGAGGATCAGTGTGTCCAGCACGGCCGTATGCACCAGCGCATGAAAGACAGGTACGCAAATACACAATACACACACAACTATAGTTCCTGTAGATAAAGCTTACATCCTCAACGTTTCAGGGGTATTTTGATCTTTATTAGGTAATTATTGTGTTGATTACCAGCAAATAAGCATTAGATTTTGACAACTTTGATTTGTTAGTTCATCAGGCAAGAAGTTGTGAAATTGTTTTGTTTTTCTCCCCTAAGAACTACTACAAGCATTTCACTGAAAAAGCAGCACACGTATCTTGTGAATATATTTCTATAATTAAAATAACAGCAGCCTTGTTGGCATTACATGTTCCCAAGTGCTTTTTAGTTGTCATTTCTCTCCGAATCTGGCAGCAAGCCTTTAGAAAAGTGCAATTTCCTTCACAAGCTATCCCTAACCAGTCCATCTTGTGCACATCTGACGTTTAATTCTTACATGAATTGTTTTATTTTTTGTCGACAGTGTTTTTTGTTGTTATCAGCAGTTTACTATCCTGCTGTCTGTGCAGTGTCCACATTTTCCCCTTAATCAGGTGGCACTTCAAACCGTTCTCTGATCAAAAAACGCTTTTTTCCCCTTATGCAGTAGAATGCACTGGAAACAATAAACTAATTAGAGACTCCATGAAGCACTTGTGGTCGTCAACAGAGGACAGCAGCACCCTAATAAGTATAACGTGCACTAGATGAAACACAGAAACTTTGAGGAGTTTAATCACTAATATGAAATGAGTTATGAAGTTAACAAGCAGCTAATTCATGATACACTTTGACTGGTTTGGTGGCGTTGACTAATTCAAAATACTTTCTGATGGAGTTGTGAACTGCAAACTGAGCTGAACTGAAAGTGATTAGCGACAGCACAAACGCAGCTATATTTGGCCTTTTCATTTTTTTGTGAAGTGGACAAACTTGATAATTTAGCTGTCTGACAACACTCCCTAATTCACTCTTTCACTGAAGTTGTGATGTCCTTTTTGCACTATTTTCCACTATTGTTATCACATTTGTCACATTCCAGTGTGGACATTTTTTTGAGGGCGATATATAGTGCATACATCTACAAGTATTAACGTGAAACTGAGTTCAAAAGGCATAAAGTAAATACATTGCTCTATGTAGAATGCATGGAATGAATTTTGGAGACTTGGCTTCTAAAAGCTGCAGCTAAAAGTGGTTCTATCTTTGGCTTATGCTACAGTATCTGTGTGTGTGTGTGTGCGTGTGCGTGTGAGTGTGTGTGTGTGTGTGTGTGTGTTTGTGAGAAAGTGTGTGTATGATGCGGGGGTCTCTTTCTCCCTAAGTGTGGAGCCCAGTTGGTGTGTGTCTCCACAGGGCGCCTGGCATGCAGCCTGGCTCTGCCAATGTGGGCGAGGGTGTGTGGGTGTTGTTGCCCCACTGTGCAGGATCTCTACCCCAGTACCCCACCCAACTCCACCTTCCTCTTACACAAAACCAACCACACACACACATACACACACCCTTTTCTCCTGCTCCATCACTGACACTACATATTGTCTACCACCCACCGGTGTTAACCTGTCGACAGTCAGACGCTGCCAAAAAAACAAAGTTTACCAAGTCACAGCTGTCTCCTGGTTGTGTGCGACTCTTTTTGTGTGTTTCATAAAGAGGAAAACAATCTTAAGTTGTCAAGGAGTGTGAAGTATGAATATTCTGTATGTTTCCACGCATATGTTATGGTGGTATTTTTTATGTGTATGTGTATGGGTTGCTAGTGCATGTTCTCAGGAGGTTTAGCAGAGTAGGAATCTGACTGCCAAAAGTGGATTGGCTGGGAAGTTGGCACCTAACTTCTCCCTTCTCCCAACTGAACCACGATAATCACTCTTGGCATTTAGTAAGTTTTATTTTCTGCTTTGACACTTACTTGGTTGATTAATCATCCTGATATTTAAAAATCTCTCAAGTTCAGTTGTACATGAGGTCACTTTTGCAGTGACTGTTGAGCTGCTTGACCACATTTTTTTAAATTTCATTTTCTGGAGATAATTGTTTTTGAATGTTTAGGAATGCATTTATTAGCTTTGAGTAGTAAATACACACATTTCTTCGGCATTTATATGTTATGTTTTAGGGGATTTATTGTAAGGAATTACAGTACAGAGATGAGGGAGAGACAGGGAGGCGAGAGAGGTATGACTCACGTTTACGATGATCCACTCTGCAGCTGGTACTTGGTTTTTCAGCATCTGATTGTATTTGTGGTACTGATCATACTCCGAGTGCAAAACTTGAAAACCTGCCAAAAGTATATTCTTATCATTTAAACGGTAAAAAATAGATCCACAGTAGTTGGCAGGGCTTTATTACAGTGATGTGTTGCAGTTTGTGATGTCAGAATTCAGCCGTAGAGGCAGGACTGAACTTATTCTCTATATTGTGTGTATGTTATGTTTGGTATGTTGCATATTCGTGCTGAAGCATATACGTCAGTCTCTCGACACATGGTACTGTTCTCACACTGCGTCTCGTTCTTCTTAATGTTTGTCTGCATCCATATATCGGGAATACGTTCGATGGTCCCTGCAGGCCCTGAGCATTCGGTGGACGCCCCGCCGCGCCGCTCGGGGGTTAAGGTGTACGTGTTAACAAGCTGGTGCAAGTGGATTCGATATCGAGCGCCCCGCCCCTCCCCACAGCCTCTCCATCGGCCTGCAATCTGTGCTGCGAAGAGCGGCAACAGTGCACCACGCACAAAAACATTTGGAAAATCAGCTTGATTTATTTTTACATGGGCGAGCTGATTGCCAAACGACACAGGGGTTTTTAGCACACAATGTTTTGCTGCACCCTTTAATTATTTATTTCACTATTTCTGTGGTGTTTTGTTTTTTTAATGCCTGGAAGTGAAGGGATAGAATGGAGAGTTGAGAGATGGAGTTACGGAAGATGCAAAGCCAGTCACTGTAAATGATTAATTTAAAGGTTATACATGTTTTTTTATGAGCTGATTGATTCAAGAAATAACATATTACATTTTTGTTTATTAAGTTAAATCCATATTTTACATGAGTGAGTTTAACTGCAATGGTTGTAGCTGTTCTACATCATCTACATCTCTATTTCTCCAGATTCTTGCTTTAGTCGGTGCCAATTTCCTTAATTATTAAGCAATTTCTGGTGCTTTTTCTGAGAAAATGATCAAATATACCAAATATTAGATGTGAAAAGAAACGAAATGCTGGGGATGGATGCATATTGTTTTACAATTTATTAGAAGCTGAATAGAGATCTTAAAAGCACACCTAACAAAATCAGTTTTGTTATTTTCGTATGAATTTGACGGCTCGTAAAACGTTTCCTCATGTAGTTTTTAAACTTTCTCTGCTCACCTCACCCTCTTCTACTCTTCTTTACATCTCTTTTCACTTTCCTTTCCTTTTTGCTCTTCTCTTAGTCTTCAACTTTACTCCTCCTCCCCTCTGCTTCCTGTACCAAACACTATGCAACCTTTACTCACCCCACAGCTGTTTGCAGGCTGTTTCACCAATTATCACTATGCATGTACACACTGAGGTCACATACACAGACTCACACATACATACACACACACACACTCAACGGACCAACATAGCACCAACGTTTTCTTAACCACACACTGTGACAGCAGAGTGCGTTTGTCAGCCCTGGATGTGCGTGTGCATCTACTGTGTTTATGTGAGCACACCGCTCGCTTGTGCAGCCCTTTAAGGAGAGCAGCAACATATACGCAGATGTGCCTGTAGATCCACAGGCTTCACTGGGCCATATGGCCTCCACGAAGAAAGATGGTGCATGCGTCTGGAGGAGGGTGGGAGGGATGGAGTGAAGGATGGAGGAGGGATGGAGGGCCATGTGTGGTATGAGCTGTGCAAGCAGTTGTTGAAGTATGTGTGCCTGTAGACGTGTGTGTGTGTGTGTGTGTGTGTGTGTGTGTGTGTGTGTGTGTGTTTGCACCAGAGGCTCCAGGAGATTGGTTAATGGAACAAATGGTCGCGGCGGGCCGGGGAAGAAGGAACAGGCTTGCTGCTACCGCGGGCGGACAGCGAGCCCCGGGCGAGGGCTGCTTCATCTGGGCTCCTGCCACACACACACACACACACACACACACACACACACACACACACACACACACACACACACACACACACCCCCTCTGTCAACCCTCTCCTCACCCCTACCCCCAAACACACAGTGTGCTGCCATGCCCCAGAAGCAAAAGGACGCTCCTTGCAAAAAAACTTTTCATTTGCAAATTAAGTTGGCATAGGCTGGGCAGAAGAAACAAAACAGCTTTGGTGTGTGTGTGTGTGTGTGTGTGTGTGTGTGTGTTCACATGGGTATGTTTGTGGGCATCTGTGTCTATGATGAGTTGTAACTGTGTGTGTGTGATCCGAGAGACAGAGGGAAGCTAAAAAGAGTGAGATATGGAGAAAGCAGGGATAAACACGATGAATAAGTCCCAGTGTGAGGTGCAGCATTCACACATACTTTGATCGTTACGCTTCACATTCATGTAAATATTAACATCACTGCCATGACCTCTTTACATATCATTAATAGATTTACACTAATCACATGCAAACCGTTTAGTTTTATTTCTAAATCGGACATTTAAATGTTTCATGATAGTTGCCCCTTCTCTTTATGGTGGAAGAAAAGTTGAGTGCGCCAGAAAAGTCCTGATAAAATAGTTGTTGTTTTTTAGCATTCTGACAAAAAAATAGATGTTAAACTTACCAAAAGATTTTCAGGAATTTTAAGGTAAAATGTATTTTCTAAAAATAAAATTATATTTACTATGATTGACTCAATGTACTATTTTAGGATGCATAAATAGCCTTCAGGTTTGAGCCAATGAATGACTGAATATGGGGAAATCGCTCCCGTATTGAGACGGAGAGGAACAGTTTAGTCCACTGTCTCTGGGTGGCGCTGATCAGTCGTCCTCTCTTCCCCTTCATCTTCCTCTTCTCTTCTCATCGTTTCTGTCTCTGCATTGCCCAGCTGGCTTCTGTAGCCGGGAGCAACCGCGGGGCGGCCTGCTGAAAGAGCATTGTCAAACGGTGGCTTTACAGCTCTATCACACACACACACACACAGACGCGCAGATTTGCGGCTCAGATGTCGGGCTGTAGCCAGAGGCTTGCAAGCTGGAGCATTAACTGTGCAAAGCGTCACATCTCAAGCCCCAGTCAATGACACTACTTCATAAAACTACAACTAGAAAACTAGTGCAGAAACACCTGCCCCTTCTTTAGAAAAATGTTAAAAGTAACAACCGCAGAAACGCTTTAATGCCAGGAAAGCAAACACTCATAGACGCGACTTAAAACGTGTCAGCGGGCCTCACGGCAGCAAACACTTCGACATTGAGTCGATGATCGCCTGCAGCAGCACTGAAGCCTCCGTTAATACAGTGACGGAATGAAAGAAGGGACGACTTCTGTGCTCATCCACAGCTGTTTAAAGTACGTGAATGCGTTTCTGACATCCCTCTTGAACACTTTCAAAAATCTGTTTTCATAGAACTCCGCTCCGAGGAGGATTTATTTTGATCATGTGTGAGTCCTGGTCAACGCTCTCCGTACTGATGTTCATAAACTCTCCGATAAACAAAAAAAGATGTAAACTAACACTCGGCTTCTCATCAGTTTAAAGATCAACTTTTATCTTTTCAGATACCACCTTAATAACGGTCACACCTTTTAATTGTAATTTCTTTTTTACTCTTTTTTTTTTTTTTTTTTCAAGACAGCAAAAAGTGTACTTGTAACTTGATAGCACAAAGCCAGCCAGTTATAATTGTGACCAAGAGGAAATTATATAAAATAAATATTAAAACAGGAGTGTTTAGAATTTGAATATTTTGTATTATATTATATTATAGTCTGGAGTGAAACAACTATAAAACTACAGAGTTAAGGGCCCACACTGGGGTTGTAATTCTGGTTGATTATTTAAAAGGAATCCTGTATTAATACTATTCCTATTATAATACCGTAGTGCTTCACATTTTTAAATGTCTCAACTGGCTTCATATCTGATCTTATTTTCAAAGTAACAATATCACTTTCATCATTGATTGCAGACTTTTGAATTCAGTGTGCACTTATGTTTACATTCCAACAGCAATAACAACAGTACAAGACATGATGTTTATTGGGATCAATAACCAAACAGAAGTGTTTCAAGTCGCTGCATTTTGATTTTCAATAACGTTTACATTTTTGATAAAAAGATGTAAAACGCAGCAGAACACATTTGAGATTTGAGATTTGTTTTGCAAAAAAGATTTAGCTCACTAATGATTTCATACAAAACTCAACTTCCTTCATAAATAAATACCTTTACTCACGCCCATCAGTTTGACATGTTTCAAAACAATACTTACAAGAGCAACAAAATATAATGGATAAATCAGAAATAACTCAAAACAACCTATCATTTAAGAGGAGTGGAGAAATAGATGTGGGCTTTTTTTCAGCTGAATTAAAAGATTAGATATTATTATTTAAAATTTACGGAGCAAACCATCCATTGCTCGATGTTCCTTTCTTTCAGCTGACCTGAGAGACTTCCAGTTACTGAATGGACACAACATTTTGAATGTATTTAGGGAGCGTCGTCGTGAGGGCCCAATAGGTAATAACTATTTAATATTGCAATAAAAGATTGCTGAGTTCATCTGTATGTTAGTGTTTTGGCTTTCACACACAGCTCTCTGTTATGGAAAAGATCAATGTTGTTAAAACATGAAAGGACTGTTGCAGATGGGCACACAAGCGTCATATCATCTAAAACCTTTTTCCTCCTCACCACTGTGTGCAGCTCTGCTGGAGAACAGCAGTTGGGAAAAAAATGATATGAATGAAAAGGAAGTTCTCACACAGGCTGCATCACTTCATTAACCCCACATTTATCTAAGCACCAATCTATTTATGTATTCTTTTAATTATTTATTAGATATGATTGTAGATTCCTACTGCCTGTTTTTGCACAGCAGCCAAATCCACGTTAAGTGAACATAATCTGCTCAAATATTGATTTTGTTTTGTTTTAATGGATTTATATCCTTAAAGCTATTAGTGTTATTGACAGAGGAACTTTTAAGAGGACTTCCCGTTTTCATTTTATTTATTTATTAAGTAGTTTATCATAAAATCTCAGTGAACACACTTAATTACTAAGAATTACTCAAAATAAAATGGATTCTATATTGTGCATTGAAAATGATAATTGAATGTATAAATAATTACAAACTTCAGCTGTATTTGGAGTGCAACACAAGATGCTTATTTAGTATATATGACATTTCTGTAAACCTGTATATTTAGACATTTAAATGCTGATCTTGAGTGTGTTGTATCTGTTAGTATGACCCGTTAAGCTCTGAGCAAAGAGTTATTGAAATATAGCTAAAGATCCTTTTCAAACCTAATGCTGACATGTTAAATTAGGAGTATATTTATCAAAAATGTGTAATTGACAGGGAACACTAAATGAAAAGACAGCACCAGGAAATCAACAGCGAGGGAACAAGCGTCAGTCTCATCCTGATCAAAACACACAGTGTCACTAATCGTGTTCCCATGTCAAATGTCCGTGTTAGCAAGAGCAACAACTGGCATGACAGGTTGGTGGAGGGGAGAGGGGCGTGGCCTTCAGGCACACGCGCACATTCTTGAGTGCAGTTGTGTGCTAGCCAAGATTTAGCTAGAGCGCTGGGGTGTGAGGGTGGTGATGGTGGGCCTGGGATTGGGGTGTGTGTGTGTGTGTGTGTGTGTGTGTGTGTGTGTGTGTGTGTGTGTGTGTGTGTGTGTGTGTGTGTGTGTGTGTGTGTGTGTGTGTGTGTGTCACAGCTGCAGCCTTCATGCCCCTGGCAGTGTTGTTGTAACCAGGCAAGCCAAGGCCGTCTGCCTGAATTCTTCACCCTCTAGGCCGTCTGCCTGCTGCACACACACTGACATGTACACAAGTTCAGTTTGTCAAATGTTAGTGTGTTAAGGTTGAGATTTATTATTATCTTTGAAGGTTAAGTTGAATTTTAGCAGAGTTCTATTTAATTTTTAAATTTTTTCACATGAGTGTGTTCAGATGCAGGGGAACATTTTAAATTTGCTCTTTGATTGTAGCTTCTTTGAAACTCAGATGGTCTTCTCTTTATTTATAAGCAAAACAAATAAATAATCCATGCTGAGTTATTTTTTGGAGAAATACAGAATATGCAGTGACACTTTAGTTTACTGTGTGGCTTGTGTTCAAGTCGTTTTGTTAATGTATTCACTGTCCAATAAATATTTTTTCTTCAAGTGACACGCTCTACTAGCGGATTTGTTTAGCAATAAAAATGCTCACATTCATATGAGGCTGTTGGTTGACAGACTTGAACTCTGCATCCAGATCTTCTTTTACTATTAACGTCTCTCTGTTTCTCTAACATGACGTTAGCACTTTCCCTTTAGACCGTGCCTTTAGGACATATGCTCCCACCTGTAAATAAATAAACAAACACACACACACACACACACACACCACTAGCTGTGGGCTACGACTGATGTATGCCACAGAGAGGTAACTGTGTCTGTGTTGTAATTAATCTCCTTAGTAGCAGCAGTCAATAGAGAGTGCGGCGGTTCGAGGTGCAGATTGTGAGCAGAGTTTGATTATTGGGCTGTCTGGGGAAATTACTGCAAACTGCCTCTCAGCA
>NC_136602.1:7788847-7881347 GCF_910589615.1 Taurulus bubalis
ACTTGACGTGGTATTCCGAATCGATAAGTAAAATAAATCCTCTCTCCATCGACACATTTATTTCTCCACCACAAGTGTAAAATTCTTCCTGGCAAACAATGTCGACGCATCTCCTGCTTTACAAACCTGGAGCGGATTTCAGAGCTGGCCGGTCATCAGCACAGAATCTCTCTAAGAGACGGCCGTATCTTCTCTTTCCCTGAGAAGATCGCTTCCATGCGTTCGGTGCATCTGCATGTCCCGAGATATCGGAGGTTGTGATTGGATAACGTTTGGCATTTTCCCAGCATGACTCAGATTAGTTTGGCGGTGTGGAGCCGAGGGCCTTCAGTCAACACGTTCCCAACACTTCCCTCATCAAACATTAACAGCTTCAGAACAACAGGCTCCGTTTCTGACCTTTAGGTCCTCCGCTGTGTGTGTGTGTGTGTGTGTGTGTGTGTGTGTGTGTGTGTGTGTGTGTGTGTGGAGCTCATATCTGCTGCACTTTGTGCGGCACATCGGTTGTGTCTATTTGTGTATTGTCTTGTCTTGTGTCTTGGCTCACCACAGCGGGGCTCTTTCTCTCTCTCTCTCTCTCTATGTGTGTGTGTGTGTGTGTGTGTGTGTGTGTGTTACCGTGTGACGTGGCGATGCCCTGCTGTGTTGTGCAGTGTGACGGCGTAGGAGGGGAGAGTGGGCAGAGGGAGAGAGAGAGGGGGCGGCTGGTCAGGACAGCTTGGCAGCCGGCTGCAGGAACACCAGGCGGGGAGGGGAGTCATCGCCCTCGGCCTCCAGGACTGGACAGAGCCTCGGGGGCTGAGATTAAGCACCCAGCGGGTCGCCGGATGGGATGGAGGAGGAGAGGACAGAAGAGAAGGGGGCTGAAGTTGTAGCTGCTGAGGACCGATGGTGTTAATGGATGCTGAGGAAGATGATGATGATGATGATGGAGAAGGGGAGTTTCTAATGAAGTGGGACAGGAATGGACAAGATTGAACCCGGTGGTGGAAAACGAGACAATGTGGGGGAGAGCAGGGAGCAGATTGTGTTGGGATGTTTGCCTCCCCCGTCTGTCGCACACAGGCAGCCTTGCTACTGCCAACATGACCAGCAGGGCAGGGGCATCTGTCTCGCCCCCAGCTACCTCGCTCTGTCTCTCTGCCCCGAGACACAACTCTCTTCTTCATCCTCCTCCTCTTCCTCCTTCTCTCCTTCACACGCATCATTCCTTGTCTCCTTCTGAACCTGTTGAAACAGTGACGGACAAAGTGAAAGGTGTTTACGCTCGTGTCGTGTCAGAGGTTTTCAGAGCATCTTGTCTTGTGAGAGTTTAGATTGAGGGGACTAAGAGACTGAGCAATGTTTCCTTCTCTGATTGTTTCATGTTCATATTTCTTTGAGGCCTGAAGAAGTCAAACTCTCCTTTTAGTTCATAGATTTAAAGTAAAGACTTCTTAACTTTCTCAATCATCTCGCTAAAGGGTACTGTCAGGTGTTTAAGAGACAGTGGTGGAAGGAATACTCAGCTCCAAGTAATTGTTCACAATATAAAATACTCCTTTACGTACAAGTTCTGCATTCAATATTGTACTGAAGTAAAAGTACAGATTTATTATCAGCAAAAAGTATTCATCTAATCTTGCATGATATTGTGACGCATTGATGGGAAAGCTGAATTTTGCTGTTGTTGTCCGGCCAAAGTGGAGCGTGTGTGCGTGTGTGTGTGAGAATCAGTTCGCCTCTGCACCAGAGGACGGGATGACTGACTGACTGTCAAATGGATGAATGGATTAAATAATGAGCTGTTGGTGGGAAATAGCTTAACACATTCCACCTCCACCCCCAAACACAGTGAGCATGCATGCTATTCATACGCCTGTACCCCCAAACCCCATCTGGAAAACACCACACACACACACACACACACACACACACACACACACACACACACACACACACACACACACACACACACACACACACAGTGTCTACCCCCAGTGTGCAGTGAAAGAGTTCATTGTCTGCAGGAGCGGTTTTGTCAAAGGAGACATACTAATTGGGACGTCCGAGGACTGATCAACACTTTGCCTCATAACCGCACAACGTTCTCACCAAACTGTTGACCTGCAATTTAGTTCAGCTATCATGTAATATTGATCAATTGATAGAGACTGGACTTTCACTTAAAGTGGGAGTATTTTGTGCTGGTATTATAACTTTTTTGAGTTTGAGTTTGGTGTCCATCCATCCATCTATTTTCATCCGCTTAATCCGGGGTTGGGTCGCGATGGCAGCAGGTCCAGCAGGCTGACCCAGGCTTCCCTCTCTCCAGCAACATTTATCAGCTCATTCTGGGGGATCCCGCGGCGTTCCCCAGCCAGCCGAGAGATATAATCGCTCCAGTGTGTCCTGGGTCTTCCCCGGGGTGTCCTACCAGTTTGGTGTCAGTTTATTGAAACATGAAAGTTGTGCCACAGTTCTAGTGAAAAACTAAAAGTTCTGTGTTATGCAGAAAAAGGTACTTGTAGTACTTCTATTCTTCTAGAACCCCCCTCACCTCCTGGTGAGGACGGACACAGGAAGTAAGGGACTGAAGGCAAAGGACAGAGGACATGAATTATTTTTTTATGTGGGTGACATGCGTTGGCTGTCCTCACACCCGAGGAATCTTTTTAGGAATTTTCAAGCAGTACAATCAGATAATTAAGATTTTTATATTATTGGATTAGAAAAGGCAAATCCAGGCCAGCAATGGTTCACACATTAGATGGACACAAATAGAAAAGGACAGTGGAGAAGTCACCCAATCTCGCAGCTCTCCAGAGAAGTGTGGACAAAACGATGAGAAGGAAGACGGGACGGATATTACCAAAACGGACACAAGATACTATGGTGTTTTTATCACTATCTACACTGTGACTTTTTAATGACATACTGTACTGTGCATTTTTTAATGTTTTTTTAAAAAAACGACCTTTTAAAGACATGATACACTGTGACTTTTTAAAATGACCTTTTTAATCATGTACTATACTAGGACTGTTTTATGACATTTTATTAATATATTTATTTTTGTATTTAATGGCTTATTATACCATACTATAAATTTACCATGACAAACTTAACTATGACCTGTTCATGTAATACTTCACAACTTTTTAGACATACTATAATGTAACCTTTTATGACATAATACACAATGTTTTAGGACTTCTTGTGATACTGTGACAATTGAGTAATTTTAATGACAACCTTATACTATGACGTTTTCATGACTTTAAGACATAGTATACTTTGACTTTTAGTGACATACTTTATGACATACTATACTTTGACTTTTTATATACTATAAAGGTAAATTAACTAGTACATGTCTAGCGCCTTTCTAGTCTTCCGACCACTCAAAGCGCTGTTACACTACATGTCATTCACCCTTTCACACCCATTCAACACTGATGGCAGGGGCTACAATGCAAAGTGGCACTATCCATCAGGACTAAGTAAGCCTTCACACACCGATGGCTCCGCCCTAGGGAGCAATTTGGGGTTAAGTGTCTTGCCCAAAGACACATTGACAGGGACTAGCGGAGCCGGGGATCCAACCGCCGATCTTCTGATTGAAGGATCACCCGCTCTTTGCTTTGCTAAAACAAGACATCACCTGAAATCTTTCACTATTCACTGACTTTTCCTTTTTCTCCGACAAACCTAAGAATGAATTTTAGAATTCATGAGCAGATTGATTCATAATGCGATGCAATCATTTTAGTTAGTATTGTCCGATATAGTTGCAGTGAGTCAGACCAGAGCATTACCAGTTTCAGATCCTGAATCGCCTCGTCTGATCTCAAATGACTAAATATACACAGCTGTCACATTCATGTAAACAGTGTTGCTTACTTAACAAAGTCCAGTGATATTTAAAAAAAAAAATCTTTGTGCATCCAGCTCTCTTTCAATATTTACAACATTTGGTTTATATCAGCCAGGAGTTTAAGTTCCTCTCACTTAGTTTGTCAATATTTTGTGTGTGTGTGTTGCAGGCTGCAGCAGTTGGACCGTCACTGTCAGAGCAGCGCCCAGCAGGTGTATGAGCTGCTGGCCAAACAAAACCAGCTGATGCAGGAGAGAAACACACTCGCTGAGGAGATGCAAAGCCTGCACATGGAGGTACACAGACACAGCAGAGTGTGACTCACTATTTTGTTTCTAAAGGAATTTGTGATGGTCTCTTTTCTCTTCAGGTGCACATTATAGTCGTCAGTTTACTCAAATAAAATCAGTGAGAAGATGTTTGTCCCGTCATGTCTAATAATTGTACCTGGTCCTTAAAAGCATGTTGTTTATATTCTGTTCATATCAAGTCATTATCAGAGATATGTGTGTATCATTGAGTGTGTGTGTGTGTGTGTGTGTGTGTGTGTGTGTGTGTGTGTGTGTGTGTGTGTGTGTGTGTGTGTGTGTGTGTGTGTGTTTGTTTGTTTCCTTCTAGAGACGAGTCAATACTGTGTCCACATGAGTCGGTCCTGCTTGTTTCCTCCTCCTGTCTCTTTGGATCTGAAGTCAGAAATCTCTTGTTGACAAGAACTCGTCAAACTTTATTTGTGTTGGGGTTTTTTACCCAGGGGGACAAGTGTGTTCATCCTTTTTGTATTATGGTACACTGTATACACTTAATGTTTAATTAACAGAACTGAAAATCAGGTTTCTATTCACTATATTGTGCTACAGACCGTTACTGTGATATATTGAGTGGTTAGTTAGAGGAACTGGGATAACGGGTTCGGCTTGAAAACTTGAATGAGTGAATGAACAAAATGACTCAAACAAGCTTTTATAACATGCTATATTATTTTAATAAAATGTCCCCAGATTTTTTTGGGAAACATTTTGTAATTCTTCACGCAAAGTAATCTTTCTATTTTAACTTATCCATCAGGACTGAACGTTTTGAAGATAAAGTGTTTTGAGCCACACAGCGAATACAAAGTCGACGCCATCGCAGCAGATTGACATAGTGCTTTATTGAAGCAGTCTGTAAGAAGGAAAATAATGTGCATCCCTATCATATACATTGTGTAAAAATACTAAGGATGTACAGTGTAAAAAACAGCTTCATGTTGATGGTAATTTGTTGTTTTCACATCCTCAAGGCCTCGCTGGCCAACAGCACTGCATCCTGACAGCATGAGGGACAGAAAAAGGCCGTTTGATCGATTTGCTGAGTTTCCCGACGCCGTCTCAGAGTCAGTATCAGTTCTGCTCTGCCGACGCGTCAGAGAGGATAGCTGAATTCAGGATCACAGTGCTTCAGGGAAACATGGCCCTCTCTGAGAACAGCTGGCAGATGTCCACAAATATCTCACACAGCTGTAAAGCTACAGTAGATGGACATGGAATTGACTCAATTACACTTTGTATTATTTGTACATGTTTGCCGTTTTTTGTTTGCCGTTTTATAAATAAATGCACCTCATGCTTGTTCATGTTAATAATCATGATAGTAGTCTAGTACTAGAGAAAGAGAGGGAAGGAAGTCTGTTGCAGACACAAGGTCACATACTTTCAGAAATCCTTCCAAACACGGGAGCCATTTACTTCTCTTCATTAAACACCGAGCTGAATGAGGTTTGTGATTATTGGCCGACGCCGACGGTTCATTAACAGGTAAGATCAATACAGAGCAGCTGAGGTCCTTGAAAGGATTTGACATTATTCAAATAGTATTGGAGTCAGATCTGTTGTGTGATAGATGTACAGTACAAACAGCAGCAGCAGCAGCTTTAAGAGTGAACGCTGTCAGTGCAGCGCCACATATCTCACATACCGGCGATTCACACCAGTCGAGGGCACCAGTAAAGCTGGGAGGAGGCATAAAGCATCCAGTTAAAGACGTTACTGACAAGTTCATTCATAGTCTTTTAGGTAAACCCACGTTGATGAAGTGGATTACTAAAGTTCCAGTTTCTCCACTTACAGTAGTTGAAGGAAAACATGTATTACTTATATGATCTCTGACCTTAGAATCAGCATCTGCCAGTAGATGCACTTCAATGCGTAAAGGAGGATTAAATGAGCGTTGGAGACTTGAGGGAGGGAAAACTTCAAAACGAGGAGGAGTCAGCGACATCAGTATATATATATATATATATATATATATATATATATATATAAAATCTTAACATTTTATCTCATGAAGACTGACCAAGTTACTGAACATTCCCACTGAGCGTGATTCTGCAGTGGCAGCGCTGACTCCTCTCTGGCATGAGGGACACAATCACCCAGGTCCGACTGAAGACTTCAGAGCAACATCAAAGCTATCGGTTGTATGCGGAGGGAAGATGTGCTTTAAAAATCTTTTTCTTAAAAAATAATATGGAAGCTAAAAATCTTTCTTTAAAGCGGGGTTTAATCAGATTCCTCATGTGAAAGTGCTGTGGCCAAAGCTATAAAGTAGTTTTTTTTTTTATGAACTCTGGTTCCTAATGATTTTGGCGGTAAGTGCACACATACAGCTAGAGCTCCTCAGTTGCTCGCAGACCTGGGTCAAATCAAAGCTGAATTCCTTCCAAATACTTGTGAGCGTTTGCTTGAGCCTGTCACGGGTGCCAGCTGGGTGGGAATTGTACTCATTTTTGAACTATTCGGCTGCTTCAGCTTTGCCAGACAGGCTCAATCGATCACAGAGTATGTTTCATAAGAGTTCTGAATTTGACTTTGACTCAGGACTGGTTAGTGAGGACAGAGGACGATAGCACACAGGCCAGCGCCATCCGTTTCTACTTTCTGCCATGAAGCGCCTTTGCCAGCTAATAGCAATTTAATGGATGTGCAAGTGTAAAGCATATGGACTTAAGAGCAGTGGGAAAAAAAAAGGTAATTTGTCGTACAAGAAATATCTGTAAAGAAAAACGAAAGGATTTATTTTTAGAACAAAATATCTGGGGACTTAAACTGCAGAGTGAAACACGACTACAGCCCCTTACTGCTAAACTCCAAAACAAAATGACATCAAATAAATTAAATAGAAAAGAAATTCAAGTTATCCATCAACGATAATAGGAAAAACATTCAAATAAATATTGGAATACAATGTCCTATGTCTAATCAGAGCATCTCCTCTGGTACTCTCTTTAAATCTATCATCAAAATATTAACGGTGACATGTTGATTTTTAGGATGCAGTTGAAATTTCACATTTAAAAAAATATATTTCCTCACATCTGGTGATTTTGTCTTCCTCCGAAGTGCTGGATGTATTCTGATTTAAACCATAAGGTTTACTGGCGTTTGAAGACAGAGAAATTTAGTGGATTTTAAATCTTGTTGGTCAGACTGGAAGACATGAAGACGCAAACAAACAAAGTCCAGACCAGAGAGATGACTGCTTGTTAAAGACAGAGGCGTCTGACCTTACAAACTCCCATTTTAGAACCGTTCTCCTCTTCTCTGACTCGACACACTTACAGTAAAAAGTAGCTCTTACGTCTCAGTACCGACTCTTTTCCAATCCTACCACTTTACATTTAGACTTCTGCGCTGCACTCTGTTTCTTTCTGCTCAACTTCCACTTTGTCTTTCTGAACTCTGAGCCTTCACCAACACTCTGATCAGATTAAAGAGGGGAACATGAGTGTGTCAATAAGCAATCAAGAGAGATGAGCCCCCATAAACACCTGTGGGATGATTTGGATCAAGTTAAAGAAGAAAAGGGGATTATACATATATATATATATATATATATATATATATATATATATATATATATATATATATATATTAGCTCACAGTAGACTACCATCTGTCTTTAATGCGTCCCGTCACCTCTTGCCGTCACATTTTGGTCACAAAACAAAACAAAAACATCATTCAACTTAACAATGGAGCAGGAATGCGATCTGCTTTCCCTCCTACATTCTTCAGCCATTTTTGTTTCTTGAGGTGCCTTTTTTTTTTCTTTTTTTTCTCAGCCCTAAGAAATAGTTTTTCTAGAATAATGTAATAACAATAGAAAAAGTTAAATATAAAACTGATGAGTAGAACAATAAATAGAACATATATATTTATATATATATATTATAGCCATTGATGTGATTTGTGTAAACCCATAACTTTGTTGATGTGTACCTCCTAGTAGACCATAATGTCTCTTTAATAAAAATCCTTTATAAGAATCTCACAGGAAACAGGAAATCAGCCGTTAACTCAATCATCAATACGTCATAAATTATAACATAATATACATTTGTCATCATTCTTGGAGCTTTTTTTCACCTGCACTCGCTCTCTATTCTCATCCACAAAGCCCCGTCTGCCATCTTGGGCTTCTCTTTCACTCTGTGGTGAATTTGTTCCTGCTGCAGTTTCATTTTCCTGCACAAAGACAGAGAGGTACAGCCGTGTGGTTCCCGAAACCATGACAACAACATGTCACTGTAAAGCTTCATCATCAACACAAAGTAACATTTCACTTTTGTGTTCCCTTTTGGGACAGAAGAGAATCAAACTCAGAGGGACTGAAAGTTGGGGAGGGGAGGAGAGGGGGGGATTCAAACTAACTGCTTTCCTCTCATTTTCACCTCCTTGTGATGGTTATATCAACCAACTTGCACTGCATTGTGGGTAACGTAGTAAAGCTCATGGTTCGGGAGCTTCCTCCTTCTGAACTGCTGTGCTTTGAGGTGCGCTCTTAAACACAAACCCATAATAGGACCTCACACACACAAACACGTCATCCTTTCAACCGTCTTACGTCGACAGAGTTGATGAGTCATAGCGGTACATTAGGAGTAAAAGCAACACCTGTGCTGCAGCTGTACAAGCATAGACATTAATACAGGTGTTTGATGTGTTGCTGGCGCCTGTATAATGTAGTAGCACCGGGTTTTAATAGTAGAAGTATAGTAGTAGTAGGAGTAATAGTACCTGTGGTAGTAGTTGAAATAGCAGCAACAACAATAATGAATTGCACTGAGCGAAACCTGAGTCAAATCCTACCCGACAACGTGAGCTGTGTCGGATTCTGCTCACTGGGGACAACTGCTCCCTCAAAGCCAGGCAGCCTCAATCAATCCCAGAATTATTGAGTGAGGATTTGAAATCAGACCCGAGTGCCTCTCTGAGTCTGAGAGTTTCCGTCTGTTTGCAAAAGCCTGAGATACAACCGGTAACGGCAGTTTAGGTTTGAGTGACTTAAATGCTATATCTCCATCTCACGGATAAAAAGCCACAAAAACGTCTCCTTGATGCATCAGCTGTTGTCTAACTTGTTCATACGTGTTTGTTTCTTAGAGTCTGGCAGGACCGACACATGTCAAAGCACAGCAGGCCACCGGTGATGCTCCTGTCATTAAAGGGACATTACATAGTAACGGATCACATCACAGTTTCGGATCACCTAGGGTTGCAGCGCAGGATTAGAAAGTAATTTTGCCTGGAAGTTCTCTCTAAAAAGGGATTCACTAAATTCAAATGAATAGAGAAGCAGACTGCAGAGGTGAAAAAGAGGAGGAGGATGAGGGGGATGATGAGGAGGAAGAAGAGGAGAGAAGGAGAAGGGCACAATCCTTCCAGTCTTTCTGGGGAGGGCCAAAGCTGTGGGTCTTTTTGTCCCACACTGATGACCTCAGAGACCAGCTGTGATGATGTCACCGTGATCGACACGTCATTCCCGGCCACTGGCAGAGTAGGAGAACTGTGGGAAGTGCGGTCTTCTCTCGTTATCCAGACAGTCCATCCCGTCCTCGTCGACTGAAGACACAAGTTGATTCAGAAGTAATTAATTATATTACTAATTACACAATAAAGTAAGTATTCAGTTAAAATGAATACATACAATTCCATAAAAAGCATTGTGTTCGGGAAGTTGTAGATTTAAACCGAACACACTTCAATTAACAAGTGTGTCTATGATCTCCGGCGTACTAACTGATGTGCGACCTCCAGAACAAGTGGAACCTCACATTAGCGCTAAGAAACACATCGGTTCCACTCATGCATAATTCAGTGTTCAACATTTAGAAGCTGGTATCTTTACTTCAAACGCCTATGAAGCGCTGCATGTGGCCTGAGGACTATTGCAGAGACACTTGAATAAACAGACAACAGCCCTTTTTCAGTGTTTGTTACCCAGTTATGTAAAGTTGAATATCTCACCTAAAGAAAGAGTGAGAGCGCTGATGAAGTACTTAAAACTGCAATTATTAAAGTGATCAAAATGAAAAAAAGCTACTGTTGATCATTATCAGATGTTTGACCAAACCATCTACTGACTGCAGCTACACAACTGATTCATCACAATTTATATAATAGAACACTTTTATTAACAACATTCATGATCCTCTGCAGAAATGATTTCACATATAATAACTCAAACACATACATTGTTAGGTGGGATGTGTGCTATTCTCACAGTAAGATGTCATATTTAACCCAACACTACACACACACACACACACACACACACACACACACACACACACACACACACACACACACGCTCCAAACCAGAGCGTTCACTTCTTCTGTCACCGTGTTTATTTCTATATTTTTCTCTCCACTGAGAATATCTTCAGCAATGTCAAAAAGGAAAGTGAGATTTTCTTGGTTTTAATGTGGGCATATGTTTGTAAGTAGACGTGTGAGAAAAAGTGAGAGACAGACTCACATTTCTCTGGAGGAGTGATTGTGATGGTTTGGGCTGTAAACTCCTCATCAAAGTATCTGGTGTCCGTCTCCGACGTCACCTGAGGCCTGAAGGGAGGGACCATCTGGGGCAGAGATGAGAGGGCGACACAAAGAGGAAAGATCACATCAGACAATAACACCGCCGAACAACAGAGCTGAAAGACACCAAACTCAGTTGGTGTCTTTGGGGCACCACACCGGACCAATGGGGATGCAGCATACCACAGAAATACAACAGCAAAGTCTTTAATCTTAGCATTGTCGATCATAAAATAGTCATACAAAGCCTCAGAGTGTAGTATGTCATAGTATAGTGTAACATAAAATGCCTTAGTGTATGTAGTATGTCATAAAAAGTCTTAAAAATTGAATTTATGTAAAAATGTGGATGTATACGAGTACATAGTT
The DNA here is from genome assembly GCF_910589615.1 of Taurulus bubalis. Lineage (NCBI taxonomy): Eukaryota > Metazoa > Chordata > Actinopteri > Perciformes > Cottidae > Taurulus > Taurulus bubalis. Next base: position 7,799,927 of record NC_136602.1, read on the forward strand.
TTTGTGTAGAATGTCATTACAAAGGTAATAAAAAGGCATAGGACAGTATGAAATACGAAAGTTCTAATATAGTATTTTGTGTCATTAAAAATACATGAAAAGTCCAAGTCATGAAAATGGAAATATAATAAATCTAGAACAGTAAAAGAATAGTATGTCATAAAAAAAAGTGTCAAAATAAGTTACATTATAGTATGTTGTAATTATTTTTAAAGAAAAAGTAATTAAAAAAAACTCCATAGGATAGAATGCCTATAAAGTCATTAAGAAGTCATAGTATAGTTTGTCATAGTAGTCATGAAAAGTAATGGTAAAGTATGGCATAACATTTTTATGTATAATATGTAATTTCATAAAATGTCATAAAATAGTAGTAACCTATTGTAGTATGTATTAAAAATGGCATAAAAAATAATGTATGTGTATGTAGTCAAGTTGCATTTTACATTCATGTCCATCTAAAATGCCCTGCATTTATAATTTCTTTGAATTAGACATTTTTATCAAAGGAGGCGTGTAAATGTGATCTGTACTTCAGGTGAATATGTATTTCATTTCATTTTTTACTTTTGTTTTGTTGTACCACAAGGAAAGGAAAGAAAGGAGGGAGGAGAGAAGAAGAGAGGAAAAGGAAAGAAGCCATAGCTCTATGGTGAGGTATTTTTCTACTATCCAATCATGCTTTATTAGACCGTATGAAAACAATCGCTCAGTTCACAGTGCAAACGTAGTTTTACCTTAATATTGCTTCATACCTTTTTATCATAGACATCCTGCCAGTCGACTCCAGAGAAGAAACTGTGCCTCATTATTTCTTTAGCGTCATCTGGTCCTCCACCAAGCCTAGTGAACAGGAGAGGAGTGTTAAAATAAAACTAACTAAGAGCTGACTTATAGAAGTCATCAAAAGTGATTGAGATATTTATCACTTTAAAAAAAACAATAAAAGTGGGAAAAACTCCTGCATGTATTTACTCCAAGTTCATCTGTTCTACTCTACATTTATACACACGGTTACATCCACGAAACCACAAGCGAACCGTTTGTTGGGGTCTTTGATGAGCAGGCCCGACAGCAGGGACTTGGCGTCAGACGACAGAGTACGCGGGAACTTGATGTCTTCCATGAGGATGAGCTCAAACAGCTTCTCGTGGTCCTGGTTGTAGAACGGCAGCCGGCCGCACATCATCTCGTACGTCACAACACCCAAACCCCACCAGTCCACCGCCCGACCGTAGTCATTGTCCTCCAGGACCTGAAGAGTGCAGAGGTAGACAGAAACCCAATGTTTGCCTTTTTGTTTGTTTGTTAAACAGGACCATTTGTTTTATGGACATCTGCTTTTATTCTGCATTTCTGCATTTATTTTATTGGACAATAAAGACTGCCGAAGGTATTCGACGAAGAGGCAGATGAGCGAGCAAAGACAGCAAAAGGAGAGTCAATATGTCATTTTGCTCAAGGGATGAATAAAAAATAAGAAAAAAAAAACAGTAAAAGTTGTCTGAGAAGAACAGAAGTTGAAGCACAGATAACATGGGCTGAGGTGTAGACGGTGAGCCCCCCTCTCTCAATACAAAGACACACACATACAGAGGAAAACATCATGGGATGGCAGGTCTTCAGAGGCCCCTGTTACAGTAAGGGAGTCAGTGTGCTGGCGTGGCCCACCAGATGCCCCTCGTGTCCCTGCCAGCTCTCCCCTGGCGCACTGATCCTTCTCCTGGCAGGGACAAAGAGGAACGTCCCTGGATGGAAAAGGCAGGAACAGCCCGCAACATGGGTCAGGGCCAGTCCGACCTCCAAGCTGGCTAGCACAGGTACTGTACTGTGAGCTGCTGTGTTGTGTGTGTGTGTGTGTGTGTGTGTGTGTGTGTGTGGGTTTGTGTGTGGCTAGGAAAGAGCTTCTGTGAAAGAAGTCAGTCCCGTATCAAAGTCTTGTGTCTGGGCTTCCTTCCTGCTCTTATTCCCCTGCCTGCTCTCCTTGCGCCGTCCTCTCCATCCCGTCTTATCCTGCCTCCTCAGTCCTCTAATCATGTCTTCCCTTGCTTGTTCCTTCCCTTTCATCCAGTCATGGGCCTGTTCGCTCAGCTCTGGAAGAGCAAGGCAGAGAAAGGAAAGGGAAAAGGGAGGCAGACGCAGGAAGAGAGAGGTATTTCAGGTGCTTTTGAGGCCTTAATTAACATAATACGCTTTTTAACATGATGAGTGTGTATGCTTGCTTGTGTTGCATGAGAGTGTGTGCGTGTGTGTGACAGACAGACAGACATAGTTGGAGAGCAGCCAGAATAGCATATGTTAAACATCTCGCCAATAATAACAACATCTCACTCACTGTTAATAATGGACCAGCTAACAGGCATAAATACACGAATGCAAACATGCAAACACATACTATACTGACAGAAACATGTTTGGATTATTATAAATGAGATATTGAAACTATACAGCAAATTCATATTATCAAAAGGATTTTTTTTTTTTATGCCAACTAATATCTCATTAAAAGTTTCAGTAATTGTGCTCCACGCTGACCCTTTGAACCTCAGATTTTGGGCACGTGAACGTGTCGTATCAAAAGATGAGAAGGTGGTTTGAGTTCATAAAATCTTCAGCTTTTGATTAAAAAACTGCCAGTTGTATGGTCGTGAATACCCATGAGTGTGATGTTTCTGAATTACACGTTCTCATAAATACATTTCATATAATCAAAGTGATAGACGATTAATAATTGCTTTTTGGGCACACTTTGGGCAGTGATAATAATTCAATCTTGTGTTAATATTGCAGAACAGGAAACCTGCAGGGTAAACCCCGCAATTATGTGAGAGACTTGTAATTTACACTCACCAGAGTATAATAAAAATAGCCTTTTTCTACTTGGCAGTTTCACCAGATAAGTGTCAGATAAAGGTGCAGGTGAGCTTCTGTTGTACAGCCCCAACTGTAGATTATGATAAATGTCATTCTGCAATGAGACAAGGTAAGAGAAAACACCAAACAGCTGCCTGCGAGTTTCCACAGCAGCTCAATGCTACCGAAAGCTGGTCATTAACGACTGAGCTCACACACTCGACACTAAACTGCTAATGATGCAGGCGGCTGCTTCAGCGTGTGCAAGTCAACATGTGCCGGGAAGTGAATAAAAGAGGTATGAGTGCTGTATACTGTGTGTGTGTGTGTGTGTGTGTGTGTGTGTGTGTGTGTGTGTGTGTGTGTGTATTACGCTGGTCACCCTGTTGGCAGCTGGAGAGAAAAGCTGGGGGAACGAAGCACCGCCAGCTCCAGATATACTATTGATTGGTACGGCTGAAGGGATAACACTGGCTTAGACTGCTGGGAGACTGTCAAGCACACGCAGATACACACAGATGCACACACAGATGCACACAGACACACACACACACACACACACACACTCACGCACACACACTCACAGCAGATGGAATATTTATCCGTTCTCATCAAATTCATAAAGTTTTGAGAGTGAGGCAAACTAGGAAATGCTTGGTGTTTCGTTCTCTGCAGCTTGAGGAGGGACACACGCACGCACACACACATTGTGCGTATTTAAAAAAATTAAAATTCTGAGTTTTCAAAGCGGTTTTCAATGCAGATATACGGGGCTGTGACTCTTTGTACAAAAAAGGTACAGAAATGTATACAAAAGCAAGCAGTCCAGTTGGACATGTATATGCATGCCAGTGTACGTGTGTGTGTGTGTGTGTGTGTGTGTGTGTGTGTGTGTGTGTGTGTGTGTGTGTGTGTGTGTGTGTTTGTGTGTCCTGGGACCAAAGAAAGTGGTGGCAGCTCGGTTGCAAGCAGGGAGCAGATTAATCCACACAGAGCCAGAATGCTGCCCCACAGCCTTAGGCATGGAGGCATCGGAGTGTGCGTGTGTGTGAAAGTGTACAGTATGTGTGATTATTTGTATATTTTAGAAACAGACAGGACAAATAAATAGGACAAGGCAGTAGGTGTAACACATTAGATACATCAGCAAGAGAGAAGAGACGAAAGAAGCGGAAAGAGAAAAGCAGCCGTTAGAGAGAAGGTCTTGTCCTGTCCTGGTCCCTATGGGGCGGCCATGTGGCAACTAGATGCTGCTTGCGGGGCAGGGGCTTTGGCAGCCTGGACAGGACTAGATGGGACGGGACGGGCACACACAGCCTGTGGCTGTACCAGCCCAGACACCCAGCAGGCTACTGGGAACACAAACACACACCTCATATACTGGGCACAGTTAACATACACTCACATATGTTGGTGTCACACAGAGACCTTCCATCTCCAAAGTGTCATCATTTGGAGATAGGTTCATGCTGACACTGTTCTGATGTTTTCAAATGTTTTACTAACGGCTGACTGTGCTGCTATGTTTATGAAAAATGTAGTTCCAACAAAAAAATTATTAAAAAAAAATCACAATGCCCGACATGTAAAACATCTAAAAATAAAAACAAATTTGAGAAGTCGAAATCCATGCTCTTCAAAAAAAAAAAACAGTCAAACACAAACAATATTAGAAAATAGAGACAAACACTCCACATGTGTTTGCTCTGATTCAGTTTTTCTATCCCTTCACAAGGACTTTCACACTGCTTACTGTTCATTAATCTTTCTGTATTGATGACAATCCTTGAAACAATTAAATCGAAGAGTAACTCACTTTACAGCCGTTTGTATCTGTGTGTGACACAAACCCTCTTCATTCACTTCTCATCTGCCCTTTTCAGTGACGGCAAACATGGGAACTGTCTGAATTTCACTCCTGTAACCCTGAAATAATTCCTCTCCCTTCTCATCTTCCTCTGTCTTAAACCCCCACCTACCCCTCTCTCTTTAATCCCGGCTACTTTGCATCTCTGTAACTTGGCTCCGAGCAAACTGTGTTATTTTTACACGCGGGCGGGCGAGCAGAGCGTGCGGGCGGGTGAGTGGCGGCGGCGGTAGTGTAGATTTCCAGGTTTTTTCCGAGCACCTTCCTCCAACCTCGCCCATCTGCCGCCATCTGCCTCGCTTTAGCCTGCACTTTCTACTGCAATCACACACACAGCACACACGCGCACACACATAAATGCACACAGACGCACATCCTGTGAAAAATAACCAACAGCCTCCAATCAGCTTTTGGCACGCAAAGGAAGGGACTCTAAAAAAAAGCACAAAATGCTGCGCCAAATTGTCCTCCATACTTTTTCAAGTGGGATATACACTATGCCTCTCTCCTCCTGCCTTCATCTCCACATCTACATCTCCACCACCCACAGTCCTGTAACGCTCTCGCCAGTTGATCTGCTGGCCTTCAAGTGAAGCAGCGCTGATGCCTGGACAGCGGATGGCTGCAAAAAACTATTACAGGAATGTAGTTATGCGGTTGTGTGCGTGTGTGTGTGTGTGTGTGTGTGTGTGTGTGTGTGTGTGTGTGTGTGTGTGTGTGTGTAAGCGCTGTGCTGTGCCCTTTTACAATTCAACCAACACCCTCATTAACACGCATAAGCTGCATATTTACTGTTCACCCTGATATTATGGAAAGCGTTCGTCTGTGAAATCTGCTAATTAAAATGTACATGCATAAATTCCACTGTAAAAAGGTTTCAAACATCAGAGTCCTTCTAAAATTCAGGGTGTTACGGGTACGGAGTGGTGACTTTGTGACTTAAGGGTACGATGCATGTGACGATGCCACAGATGCTTTTATGGATGACAAAGTCTCAGTCAATCTGCTCTGTCTACATAACACAGTCCCTGAGATGTATGTCATGTATCAGGTGATTGTATTATATTATAGGATCTCCATTGTGTTGTGGATGTGGCTATCAAATTCATTCCCATTAGGGCTCAATTCACACTTCACATGTTCATAACTTAACCAAAATACTGTACTGTATGTAATCAGATTCCCATGTGTCTAAATAGAGCAGAAAATCATCTAACATCTATTTCAATTTGATGTTTATTTTGTATTGTACTATTTTGTCTAGTGATTTAATTATTTTTGCTAAGCAGATGATGAACTAATGCCACATAACTCTCACCCTGACCTGAAATGGTTGTCCCAGTACATTTTGCATGGAGCGCCCATAAAACACAACATACATACTAAAGTAGTGAGTGACAGTAATGTGAATTGATTCTGGGAGAGGTGCCTTTGGATTTGATGCTCATATTTAATCCTAAATTACTTCTAGGATTATCAGTAGTTATAGATGCTTTGACAATATATGTGACCTTATACTTCATACCATACTTTTGGTTGTTGAACACTCAGAAATTCATTATTGCACTCTTAAGTAACGGCACAATTTTGTAAAGACGGCTAATTGGTGGTGAAGACCAAAGCAAGAGGGGAGAGGAAGACTGAAGAAGTGAAAAGTGGGGAAAGAGGTAAAAATATTTTTAATATTCTGATAAAAACATCTCAGAAGATAAAGGTAAAGCAAGGAAATGAATAAGGGAGAGAGAAATCAAACCAGAGAAAAAAGAAAACGGATATGAAAACTAAAAAGTTACCTCAGGTGCAAGGTATTCGGGCGTGCCACAGAATGTCTTCATGGTAGCAGCGTCTGTGATGCCCTCCTTGCAGAGGCCGAAATCTGTGATCTTGATGTGGCCATCTTTATCCAGCATCAGGTTCTCCAACTGGAAGGTAAACAAAATGCACATCATATCCCACAATGCACCTTTCACCATCAGAATCTGAAACACTGAGTCTAATATTTCTTCCTCATCGTTTGTGACTGAGAATCAACACTTTACGGCTTCTCTTGGCTGTATAGGTTGTATAGGTAAGGAACACCATATCACATTCCCCCACATAGTGGCAGTACACACACTCAAGACAGACACACAAAAATACAGAGGAAGGAAATAAACTTCAGACGTGTGCTGGAGCCACTCAACCTTTTAATTTTAATGGCTGAAGTGTTTTTCTCACTCTCTGTCAGCTTTTTCTCCTTTCTGTTTTCTTGGCTGCTGGAAGCAGGGCTGGGGCCAAGGCTGCCAGGCAGACGCTCAGACAGAGCCATCTACCTCTCTACCTCTGTGGCAACAGCACCCCATCTCTTCCTCTCTCCTCCCCTGCCTGTCTCCACTTCTCTAGTGCTTGATGTCTGTGTGAGCTTGTCCCCGTCCCTCTCTTTAATTACCACACATCCTGAGCCACTCCTCTCCTCCTGGATGACAAAAACAACAAACTGTGGAACACAAGGTGGGGTGTGGGGGCTGGAGAAAACAAAGTTTTCCCCTCAAATATCTGATCTCTCTCATTCATGCCCCCCAACCAGCCTCCCCTCTCTGTTTCTGTTTACCTTGAGGTCCCGGTACACAATCTTGGCTGAATGCAGGTAGTCTAGAGCCGAGACGATCTCGCCGCCGTAGAAGCGTGTGCGCTCCTCGGAGAACACCCGCTCTCTTGACAAATGGAAAAACAGCTGCAGGAGAAGGAGGGAGGAGAAGGGAGGGTGAGACAGAAAGGGCGGGGGAGAGAGAGAGAGAGAGAGAGAGAGAGAGAAAGAGAGAGAGAGACAGCAGGGACGGCACAGCAATAATTACTGATTTATTGGAGGAAATTAGCACAACACAAACTGGCTGCCCGCACCATATTGAGATGATAGATAGCGGAGGGGAGGGTGAGCGAGCGGAGGTGGTGTGTAAGGGGTGCGCATGGTGAGGGGCTGGGTAAGGGGGGTCTCGGAGGAGGGCGGGTGGAGGCGCTCGGCAGCTGGCGCCTCATCTAGCAGCCCCCCTCACCACGCACACACACAGACACACAGACACACACTCGCATACCTCTTCCACGTTACCCTCTGGGCGAGGTTGGCACGGTGCTGGCGTGGAGTTCGGCAACGGGGGCCAAATCAAGGGTTTAATCAATACACCAGTCTAGTTAAAGACAGGCCGACCGCCGCTGCCGCCGCCGCCAACACTCCCCCCACCCACCCATTTCAACTGCCTCCAGTGCAGCACTCATTAGTGGCCTAACTGGCCTTGCCCCCTGAGCCTCTGTTTTCATTTGCTCAATCCTCATATCCGTCTCCTTGTTTTTGGCAAGAAGCTCACTTTCGTACTTAAAAGAGTATGCGACTCGTTTTCTTCACTAGGTGGCGTGACCTCCCGTCTTGCCTTTTTATCGCTCACCTCACATTCCCTTCATCTCTCCCTCTCTCTCTCTCTCTCTCTCTCTCTTACTCTCTCCCTAGCCGTCAGTTGTCAAGTTGTCACTGTCACACAGCTACACATGTGGCACCAAAATGACACCAGCCTGCTGCGGCACACCAGTGAAGTCATACAAATTACCCATGAGGCCAAGGGGCGCACATCTACCCATTAATTGTTCAGGGAGGTTTGCATATGGCCGCTGGAGTGATGCTCACAGACCACCTTGCTCAAATGGTGTCCGTGTGTAATGTGTGTGTGTGTGTGTGTGTGTGTGTGTGGCGGGGTGTGGTGAGAGGGGGTAACACGACAGGTGGGCCTTCATCAGTGTACTGGCAGCTGTGACTGTGGCAGGTTTGTAATGGGTTGTGTGTGTGTGTGTGTGTGTGTGTGTGTGTGTGTGTGTGTGTGTGTGTGTGTGTGTTGTTTGTGAGGCATGTGTGGTCACAATTTGTCCGTTGAGGTAAAAATTTGCTGTGTGTGTTTGTCTAAGTATGTGAGTGTTTGCTGGTGTTTTCTGTGTGTGTGTGTGTGTGTGTGTGTGTGTGTGTGTGTGTGTGTGTGTGTGTGTGTGTGTGTGTGTGTGTGTTCAGGCCTGGCACTGGCTGAACTGCCTAACTATCTGGGAGGGGAGCAGGTGACAGTTACACTGAGGGAATGAACCAAGATTGCAAAAATGGCCCGATTAAAAATCTGAGAAATGGAAAAGTGGGGGAATCCAAACTCATTTTGTCTCCGACTGTCATTCTGGCTATATCTGCCCCATAGGTGTGTTCATAAATAGACACGAGCAGGAGAGAGATGGAACGGATATGAGAGACGAGAAGGAACGCGAGAGGCCAGTTGGTTGGCAAATTAACTGTTAGAAAGCAATCGAACAGTCAAACTTCACACATCTCCACTTACACTATATTTCACCACGTAAAAAAAAACTATATTTATCTGTGAGACATAGAAAAAAAAAACAATGAAATAATATTTTTAAATACATTTGAAATACAGTATTTGGGTAACGGAAAGTGAAGCATTATTCTTATTCAAAATGCTTGTAATAACCCTAATATATAATTGCTATTTTAGATAAATAGTTACTCATACAAATTTAAACAAAACAGCGAAGAAATGTATCTTTTTAAATGTTGCCAATGTTTTTGTCATCCGTTTTTACACAGCTTAGAGTTTACAGTAGAATGGTGTTTAATCGATGTCGTTGGTGTTGTGGAGTGGTTTAACTGTACAAGTTACAACGAGGAGCAGTAACACAAAGCACATACAGAACAACCATCATGAGTGTGTGTGTGTGTGTGTGTGTGTGTGTGTGTGTGTGTGTGTGTGTGTGTGTGTGTGTGTGTGTGTGTGTGTGCATTTAATGTGTTTGTGTGTGTCTTACCTCTCCTCCATTCACATACTCCATGACGAAACAGAGGCGGTCTTTAGTCTGGAATGAATACTTCAATGACTGAAAAGAGACACACACACACACACACACACACACACACACACACACACACACACACACACACACACACACACACTCTTAGGGAACCGTTTTCTTAAATCAACTTGCCCTTGTAAATCTTACAATATATGGAAGAAAAGGGAAAAGTAGTGTACAAGTGATTGTTACAAACTAAGGCTTATTTATCATAATGCATTTACTGACAATATATTGTGTCAGTAAATGCGAGTGTAATAGAGAGATATCTCTCCCTATTATTTCTGTACAGAGGGATAACTTGAATAGCATCAGATACTGTTGTTTGATTTTCCAAATATCCCATTATGTGTTCGTCTACGAGAGGCTCTCCTCATACAGAACACAGTGAAATGAACGAGAGAGCGATTCTGTACGCAGCAAGACGTCTGTTCCCATTCGAGCTAAAACAGCGGGAGCAGCAAAACGTGATCATTCATAGCTTCAAACCTGCTATGCCTGTTTTCGCCTTTTCAAGCCAGATATGTGTGTGTTTTCTTTCGTGGGAGGAAGCTGCTAAACAAAAGAACAGTTGGTCGGAGTCTATTTGCGGCTGCAGATGTGACAGGGGGTAAACTCAGATGTAATCGCTCCCACAGCAGTGGGTGTGCGCGTTCATTTATGTGTGTGCGTGTGCGTTTACAAGGATAGAAATGAGCAGCGGCTTACTTGCGTTTGTGTACATCAAAGAGAGAGTGTAAAGCTAACAGATGCGGTCGTTCATGTACAACAATTTGGTGTCTAACTCATAATTAGCCTCAAGAGACTCAGGTATGTATAGGATCAAAATGCGGTCTGCGTATGCGACATGCGCTCTTACAGATGTCGGCACATTTGCATATGCACAGATGTCTGAATCTAAACCGTTTGCGTTGTGTGTGTTTATGAGGTACTTACAGTGAGAAAGGGGTGTCGGGTGTTTTTTAGTACTCTGCTTTCTGTGAGTGTGTGGGCCACTTCATCCTGCACAGATACGGGCAAAACATTTTCAATCAAACCCAGTTGAAGAGCACTCTATGAAAAGCGATAAAAACATCAGATACTGACATCTGACACTGTCCTCAAAATTAAAAGTATAGTCAGAATAAATAATAATTGAATACATTTCAGTTGTATTTAAAAACACAGTAAAGATGTAAAGATCGATCCATGGACAAACAGTCAGCCAGACTAACCTTGGCGATGATGACTTCTTTTTTCAGGATTTTCATGGCGTAGTATTTCCCGCTGGCCTTTTCTCGGACAAGAATGACCTTACCAAAGGTCCCCTTCCCCAGCAGCTTCAGGTAGTCGAAGTCGCTCATCGTCTTGCGGAGGGAAACGCAGAATGTCAGCAATTCATCTTCACTTTGATTTGAATATTTTTATGAGTTATGGGTTTCAAAGATTTGATGATGATGACTTGCATTATTACCACCTTTCTGCACTAATATCCAAAAATCATTGTCCATTTTTATTGTTTATATATATTATTCGATATATATTTAAATTGTACATATTAGTTCAATGTTATTGTTGATGCTTAGTTTATGTGTTCCACTCTGTTGTCTTTAATGTCTTTTTTATATATTTCTCTTGTTTATTTGTATATAATATGTATATACAGTATGTACGATGAGAGCAAAGTGTAACCGGAGTCAAATTCCATGTATGTGGACACACACATGGCCAATAAAGCTGATTCTGATTCTGATGTCCAACTAGTAGTATAGAGCAGTGTATACTTTGAAATGTTTCAATACTACGAACAATACAATATGTTTCAGTACAAATACTTTTTTTTGGTACCTTGCCCTTGAGGAATTTAATCACGGTTTTCTACAAAATCAATTTTTCATTTGACGAAAGAAGCCACACTTCGCAAATGTTATATAAAACAAAATCAGCCAAGAACTAAATACAACTAAAGCCTAATTTTGCTTAATTTGAATTCAAATCAGGAACTGATCAAATCAACAAGATTACTCTTCTGACCAGACAGCTGATGCCAACCTTTTGTACTTGATAGACGTCAATACTAAGTGCTACGAATACATTTAGGTCAAAATAGTACAATGACATTCAGCAGCGATGTTAATGGTCCCTCTTGGATGACATCTAACAAACTTTGTGACCCTCTGATAGTTCGTCTTGTGCTATGGTCAGATCAAGACTTCCCCTTGAACAACCCTCTGCTATATGACAAGATATACATTTTTCAATGTTTTTCTACTGACATTAATGAACTGAATTTGGAATAAAAACAATTCACACCCTTGTCGCAAACCTGTGACTTGGGGGATCATCTTTGAACAATGATGAGCAGCAGTGATATCACAGCTGGAATCCTTTCTGTATTTTGAGTATTTAGTGTGTGAGAAACTGAACTCTGCTTTTTTACACAGTTTCAAGCAGAGCTTACTTGACTGAATTAACCATTTTGCATCATGTGTGCACTGCCGTTGTCTCGCGGTACCTTGCGTTTGTGGTGTGTGGTGGAGATGTCCATCTCCTCCTCGACCATGTTGTCGATGTTGGAGGTGGGGCTGCACTGAAACCGTTCCTCCTCTTGTCTCTGCAGCTTGTCAGCCACCATCTGGATGGCTTCTGTCCACTCATCTCTGAGTTTACAACACACAACAAGACAATGTTCAGGGAAGCACTAAGGCCAACACCTACTGTATCCCATCCACTGCTTCTGACACACACTACTGTTTATGGATGGAAATGACATGAGCCTTTATAATGTATTTCCTGTTCATGAAATCCAGTGTTCTTCCATGTTTGGAAGGTCTAACTTAGAACTGCAAGTCTTTAGACAGAAAACTAATCAGAAACCATTTTGATAATCCATTTTAGTAATTTTCTAAGCAAAACTATAAAACACTTCTTAAATGTGAGGTTTTGATTATGTAGTTATTTAATGTGGTAATAAAATGAATATCATGGTGGGTGGAAGTTGTGGCCAAACGAAAAAATAAACAATCTGAACATGACGCTTTGAGCAAAGGGGACTTTTAACAGCCATTAATCAAATACATTTAAAAGAATTATTGATTAATGTCTGTTAAGAAGAAAATGATCAGATAATCAATAAAGAAAGTAATCATTATATACAGTCCTATCACTTTAAATTAACATCAGGTTAGAAGCAACGGTATCATTTGTGTCAGTCATATTACTATTGTCTAGTATTAGCCCGACCTAAAAAGCTTTCCTAACAGCCAATACATGCATACATACATTTGGTAACAATTAACTGAAACCAACCCAGGTAACAATTAATTACACAGGTGTAAAATTGAATATTGGTCACAGATTCTCCTATAGGATGCCTCGTGCACTAATTTAACCAGGTTTTTAAAGGCGCTAAGGTGTTTTCAATTAACATAAATGCCCATTTGTTCAACAGAGAGGAAACATGGTCAACTAGAGAATCAACCAAATGAGCGATGATCATGGTGCAGAACTAATGCCTACCAGGCTGTGTGTGTGTGTGTGTGTGTGTGTGTGTGTGTGTGTGTGTGTGTGTGTGTGTGTGTGTGTGTGTGTGTGTGTGTGTGTGTGTGTGTGTGAATGTAAATACACATCCATGCATTAGCGGGAACAATGCATTGTTGTTTGCTAACATTGTTCCTCCCCATTGACTTTCCATTAACGGTACTGTTCAACATCTGTTGAAAAAAAGTGTGTGGGTTCGATTTTAGGTGTGTGCGTGTGTGTGTGTGTGTGTGTGTGTGTGTGTGTGTGTGTGTGTGTGTGTGTGTGCGTGAGAGAGAGAAACCGTCATCTGTAGCAGAAGGCCAGCCATGCATCAGGATTTGTAGACACATTAACTGTATTTAATGATGATGAATATAATGGTTTATAAACAGGGCCAAGAGAAGAGATGAAAAGAATAGTTCAGTTTTCAGATTTCTACAGTTTTAACTCCAGAAATTATAAATCTTGTTAATTGCACATAAGAGGATAATATAGTTTATCAGTAATATTAATGATTTTAAACTTTTAATTCAGATGAAAATACTGAAAATGTTGGTTCCTCAGGACATAAATTCTCTCTTGATTTCCTCCCCCCCCCCCTCCACTAATCTTTACTAAAACAGTGTTAATCTTGTGGAACTGTACATGTAAGATTTACATGTTAGCAGAAAACACTAAAGAGCCGTAACTGAGGTGAACCAAAGATCATATATTCTGAAATCCTCAGCACTCAAGTAGGGATTTCCGAGTTTGCACTTTCAAACATACTTACCCAGTGTAAGCCGTGAGCAGATCATAATAATGAAACCTGTTTGACTCCCAAACGATCACCCCTGTGTCTTTTGTTTTGTTTTGAGTTAGATGTCCATATGTTTCCTTGAGGGATCTGGAAAAACATCCATCTGAACCTAAACAGAGCAGTGTTTTTAAGATCTGAAACCCCTTTCTACTGCAAAGACTTCTGAGCGTACCCTACACACTCCAAAACAAGGGTAAACTTAAGTTACACTCCATCTACATTACAATGGAGCACACAATTTGTGGCACCCATGAGGTGTGTGCGCGCAGCTACATGAAAAGCAATGGGAACTCTCTCAAGGTCAGGCAGCAGATAAATGCTCTCTCTCTCTTGGTTAAAGTGTTTTTTGTATAATGAGTTTTTTTTTTTTTTTTGCTAATGAGAGATATAATGGGCCTGCCTACAGTTGGGCACCGTGCCAACATGTGCCACCCTCTGCTCACGGCTGGTGCTGTGGTAGTTGGAGTCCTGCCAGCACTGGTACAGTACAACAAATACAGTGACACACACACAGAAGCACAGACACCCAGTTGTGGCACACACACACGTCTTTTCAAACCACCTAAACTGCAATGATGCACATGTCTTGTACACACACACACACACACACACACACACACACACACACACACACACACACACACACACACACACACACACACCTTCAACAAAACAGACACATCTGGAGCTTGTATTTGTCCACATGCATCTTGGATACACCTGACATTATAAAATAAATAAAGTTATTAGCTTTATGTTAACTACTATGTGTATTTGATCATCTGGAGTCAAAACTATTATAAGGCAATAAATAACAGACAAAGTTGGACAGACAGTTGCACACACACACACACACACACACACACACACACACACACACACACACACACACACACACACACATTAAAACACGCACAAACTCAAAGGATGCGCAGAAGCATCTGTGGTCTTCTGGGCAAAGCTGTTCATTTTCTGGAGATAAACACCTCAGCTCCTCAGAAAGGAACTGAGCAGCTGGAGAATTTATGCCAACGCTACTTGAAAGGTCTCCTTTCCACTCTGTCTCTCTTACCCTCTCTCTTTCCTGCACACACACACACACACAAACACACACACACACACGCACAGACCCCCGCCCAAAAAATAAAAAAATCTCTCTACAGTACAAACCTCCTCACACAAAACCTCTGCCCTTGATGATACAGAACTTTTACCCACAATAAATAAATCATATATATTTATATACTTAATTAGAAATTGTAGTTGAACTGAAACGGAATTAAGTTTAACATCCTCTGCCAAAGAGTGATTTCATAAAAGCCTCCTCAAATATTTGAAAAGAAATGTATGACATTTAAAAACCCTTGGGTGTTTTAACTGGCAGGTTTTGTGTGTGTGTGTGTGTGTGTGTGTGTGTGTGTGTGTGTGTGTGTGTGTGTGTGTGTGTGTGTGTGTGCAATATATTTTCATCCAAACTGCTGCTGTTAGAACCAGGCAGTTTATGGAAATAAGGGCACTATGTTCAAACCTGTACATGACAAAGTTTATTTTTCACTTCTGGCTTTCATGACAGCTTTGACTAAATAATGCAAATAGGTTCTGAAGTTGAATAATGCCAGACTTCACCCGATATACAAGATTGGAGCTCTCATGAGACAGATTTAGGGAACACCATGTCCAAAAAAGAAAACATCCTTGTTGTAGATTGGCCAACAACAACTGGAGGACGGGAGTCACTGACCTCTCATCAGGCGAGTCCACATGAAAGGTTCTCTCTATGACTGTGGTCCACTGGAGACAGCGTATGATGAAGGTGTTTGGCTTCGGCCTCTCCGTCTTCATCAGCTGACATTCTGGAACAAGCAGCCAAAGGAACAGTGTCTTTCAGGTTCAATTACAACGTTTCTGCACCAAAGAGTTCAAAGAGGGACAAAGAAAACAGAACTGGAAAGACCTAAGAGCTTCTAACTGAAACTAGAAAGAGATTGAGATCTGGTGAAGATGCTTTTAGTGACATATAGTTTGGACCTGCGCTAAAGAGCTAATATCATATATATGTTTATCCAGACTTATGAGTAGTTACAGTGTATGGATGTGTGTGTACGAGTTGTTTGCCATTGTCTTTTATGAGGGTTGTTGGGGGAGTTTCTTTTCTTTTTTTCTTCAATTAATGATTTTGTTTGTATTTCATCCATCACATTCTTCGCTCCATCCTACATGAATCTACTTGTAATACAATGTGCAATATAAATAAAGAATATTATTCAAGTAACTTTAGTTTGAAAGAATCAGAGCAAAAAAAGGAAACTGCACTTTTCTGTCTTTTAAAAGTAGGCAATAACTTCAGCCACCGATGATACAAATAAAAGGTGCTTTCCTGTGCCAAGGGATATTATGTGTTGTAGCACACAATATCCACAGAGACACATTTCTGTGAAAATGGGCAATACAGTAGGCCATTATTACACAAATGCATAATACAGTACACAAACGCAGAAACGTACGCACACAAAGCCAGATGGGGCTGTGAGCTCGCTGTGGGAAGGAATGCATCTTCATTGTCCCTCAGCAGTCTCTCTGGTTACTGGGGACAAGAGCTGATGTAAAAGAGCATAATGATCCATCTTCTGTACTCTCATCTCCCCCTCTTCCACTTTGTTCTCCATACATCACCCTCCAGTTCCCTCCCCCCTCTGTTTTCACTCCTTTCCTCTCCTTTTCCCTCATCTCCATCCTCGGCTATCCCTTCTTCCAATTACTTTCTGTTTAAGTGTGGCACAGCACAGCACGTCATGGCTCAGCCTAAATATAGACAGGAAGGTTAATGACAACACCACTTAGGTCGTGCACACGGCAGACTTTCAATGTAAATTTACACACACACACACACACACACACACACACACACACACACACACACACACACACACACACACACACACACACACACACACACACACAGAAGTTACTACTGACTCCTGAGCATGGCCTGCTGCGCTGCCAGAAAACAAGGTCATGCTATGGTTGATGCCAAAAAAACACTCACACCCATGCATGGACAAACACACACTCACATAAAACTGATATTGAAGTTTGAATGTTAGCTGAAATTGGGTTGTTTGCCACAGCAGGCCATTGTGAAATATGTGTAGCAGTTTAGTGTGTGTGAGTGCATGCATCAGTGTGTGTGTATGTGTGTGTGTGTGCGCGTGTGTGTGTGCGTGCGTGCGTGCGTGCGTGTGTGTGTGGCTTGTATGTATGAGTCCCTCTGCAGGAAACAGGCCTGTACCATCTCTGTTCCATCTGACCACTTCTGTTGTTCGTGCACGCAAGCACGCAAGCACGCAAGCAAGCACACACACACACACACACACACACACACACAAACAAACAAACACACACGCCACCTGGCCTCCCAGCTTTGGGCAACAGATGTGGCAATGCCAGTGCTGTGCCAAGCAGCCGGGGCCGGATGTATGGCCTGGCTTGTCCTTCTCACAAACTCTTTTCCTCTCCCCTTTTCCTCCTCGTTCTCTGTTCAGCACTGATGACCCTCCCCTCCTCCCTCATCCTCCCTTTCTCTCCCCCATATTTCATCCAAAAATGCCTCACTCTCCAATCCCTCCATCCCTCTCTCCATCTCCCATCCGTTGCTCTCCCCCATAATCATCCTTCCATCTCTCTCCTCTTCCTTTCCCCACCCCATGTCTCCAATTTTTTTTTCTCCCCTCAACTCCCATCGCTCATTCCCCACACTTGTCCTCCCTTCCGGACTCCTATCTTTCTTTCTCCTCCTCCATCCTTTGATGTACCATTCTTTATCATTTTCTCTGAGGTATCAGCTTGTATTCTACCATTCGTCATCATTTTCTTTTCTGTTTTTTTCGCCCTTGTCTTGCACTTACAGTATTCTCCTGTACTCTCACTTGCCTCCCCTATCGTCCCCTCCATCACCAATCCTAACTGCACTGTCCTGCCGATATTTTTACATAGCACTCCTCCGAAGCCATTCAACTAAAATACCTGACAAGACTTCATTGACTAAACCTATTTAGTTTCAGAAAAATAATGATTGATTAGTATGCCCAAATCAAAGGTATTCTGCAGTATTACAATGGTAACTATGAATATATGAAAGTAAATAAAGTGGCATCTGCATCAAACTTTGTGTCAGGAGGTAAACACAACGTGCATCCATCCATTTATTTATTAAGAGACATATGCTGTATAATATACTGTATGTTTTATCTGTTTTATCCAGCACAACATTTGTTAAAGAAAGTTATTATCTGACATGTCTAACCAATGTCAAGAGTTAAAGTATTATTGTATAAGGAGTTTAACTAAGATTAATCAAATCCACTTGTTGTAATAATGACTTGTTTGATAGCGATAGAACAGCAGCAGAGTCTGGATGGAATATAAAACAAACAGATATCCTTATATAGCCAATAGCTTATAGCCAAGCTTGACCAGCCTTATTGTCTTTAATGTCAAATTGAACATGTGTGTTAAAGTCATGTCAGCCTTAATTAAAAAAAATAATTAAAAAAATAAACATCTTGTGAGTACTATAAGTTAGTAGCAGGTCAGTTCTGTCTTCTGTCAGAATAAGGGACATGGTTGTTAGAGTGAACACTCTTTTTTTATTCCAAAAATGAACGCCTGATAAGCAGACACAAAGTTTTCCTGCCAATCTGCATGCATTATATGAACAATGAGAGTTGATGGTGGGGATAATGAGACTGAGAGACATTAAAATTAATCTTGTTAACTCATTAGCTGGTTAATTACATATGTCAAAGACGCTGTGGGGCTTGTTAACCAGGTGCAGACAGATGATATACTGATAAATGGATAATTAGAGCCCTCTATGGATTCTGTAAGGCATACCAACACTGAGGACTGATGGCATGCATGATGTTTTGTCACACCATAAGTGAAAGTGACTCAATAACTGTTGTACCATTTCACTGTGGTTCTGTGTGATGAAACCACAAGACTATTTCAGCAACATCTCATGGCAGAGGTAATTTTCATTGGCATTTAAGAAATATAAAAATATAAGCAATTAGAGGATATAGGCTATTAAGTCCTTCAACAGACATTGGTTCATGTCCCTGCAGAAGTAGCCTCGAGCAAGACACTGATTCCCGAACACCAATAGAAGTTCTGCTCTAAAATTGAATGTTCCCTGCAGAGGTTCTTCACAGCAGGTGTCACAGAATAATCAGAATACTTCATTATGATATACATACAGATTAGTGTGCAGTAAAAGAGATGTAGGTACTTAGACATATTGCTAGTAGTCTCTGACTCTCTGTATACCTGCTTACAAATTACATAATGTGTGTGTGTGTGTGTGTGTGTCTGTGTGTGTGTAAGGCAACGTACTTGCTACAGAGAAGTTATTTAGGGGGTAGGGCAGGTCTGCATCCTGAGGTTTCTCTTTGTAGCCGATGAAGGAGCCGTCTGTCTTCAACAGAAAGTAACGCGGCCGCCAGTTCTTTATGTATTCACCTGAAGAAAAGATGGATACAAAGAGAGATAGGAAAATGTAAGTGAAATATGTTCAATCAGACCCACATACATTTCAATCATGAGGGCAAAAGTGATGATGCTGCAATTGTGCACTAATGAGTAATGAGGATTAGGACGATCATGATGGTATATGGAAAGTATTAATAGCAATAATGATGATGATGTTAAATACAGATTTTATTCCCTTGACGGATAAGAGCCTGTCCATCAAACTCTCATCTGTCCAAAGGATATCACACACACACACACACACACACACACACACACACACACACACACACACACACACACACACACACACACATTTTTTATCCACAACCACGCACAGTATCTCTATGTCTCTCACAGTGCTTGCCAGATTCAGATCGGATTATCATGTAAAAAAATGACAAAAACATGTTTACCAGCACAACAAGCAAACTATCCATGCCAGGAATATCATCTGGCTGATACATGGGCAGGTGTCGAGGTGATGACCCCTCTACCAAACAGACACACAAGCGCACGTATAAACTCACAATAACAACACTCACACTCTCTTTCTCACACACACACAAAAACACACAAACCACTGTTCACCAGCAAGAGGAAGAAGGGAAGAGGGATGAGATAAGATGAGATGAGAGTAGACAAGATGACATGAGATGAGTTAAGATTACTCATAGAGAATGACCCTTCCTACTAACATCGCAGCAACAAATAACATCTGTTGAGCAGCTGGTGGCAGAGTATTACCCAACTGGCTGGCACAGACTGGCACCAAGGTGGCAGCACAGCTTCATGAGATGACCCGCTGCAGGATTACATGAGTGTCAAACATTTCCACACCACAGAGGCGGATAACACGTGGATTAAAGTGCACACGTGTGTGGATTCCCACATAGTTGGATGTGTGTACAATGAGTACATGTACAGGGATGAAACTGCGCACACATGCAGAGTACGCGGCTGAAGTCATACTGAGACACACGGCTCTGATGAAGCAAACTGACAATCTCAACACTTTGCAAAGCTGTGTAAACATTTCACTTTTTCCTTTCATCAACAACGGAAATAAAAACCACAGAAGGACACCAATGTTCTCTACCTCTTTAATTAACCAGCGATTCCTAGACATGCGCGCACACGCACGCACACGCACGCACACACACACCTTGTGAAGACGTAGGCTGCTAATAGACAAAGATGCATATGTGCATGCACACATACTCACACTCGTAACAGACACACACACGCACACACACACACACACGCAGCTCCGATCACCTTCTTTAGGATAAGTGTGTGCATGTGTGTGTGTGTTCTATTTGTGACATCCATATAAAGCGGAAATGACAGCAGGCCGTGCTCGTTAACACGTCGCAGAAAACCACCTGCTCCGTCAAAGGGACCATGCGACCGCGGGCCTGCCGGTACCTCTGGGTGCTGCTCGTGGTGGAGGTGTGTGTGTGTGAGAGATTTGCGAATTCGTGTGTGTGTGGTGGGGGAATAGCAGCGGAGAAGAATAAGAAAATGCTGTTGTATGCCAGCGCGTCTTCAGGATTACCAATCACACCTCTCGCTCTCCTCTCCTCTCTCAGTCTCTATATTCTCTCTCCCATTTCCTTCTCCTCACAAAGTATCTCCTTTGGATCACCTGCTACTGATAGCCAGAGTGATGTGAGAGGCGCTGAATGGGAACATCGATAGAGCCCAGTGAAAAACATTTATCAAAGGAAGCAAAGCAAAAAAAAAAGGATGGAAGGAGGTTGAACATGTGTGTAGAAAGAGAATATCATGTATAATAAAAAGAATAATAGTAACATCATAAATTCTGACCAAACCAATAGCAAATATAAAACTAGGGATCAGGGTTGCATTCCTGGCGAGAGAATGATTGAGCTTAAATTCTACCTGAAAAATCATTAAAGTGTAAATTCATTTAAGTGAGCTGAACAGAACTGTTGTGATATATGTGTAAGTCAAGTGGAAAGGTGATCTGTTATTTAGAAAGTGTACACATGTGTTCAAATTACAAAACTACAGGGGATGGACACAAGATCAAAAGCCAGACAATAAAGGCTAAACAATAGCCCTGCAATAGGAGCTAAGCAATGTAAAGTTAAAGTTTGTAAGAAAGGTCATGGTTCAACTTAATGTGTCTGAGGATGTAGCTTGTGGTGTTGGGGAACTTAATTCCACTTTAATTATACAGGTGTTTCTACTATTGTTCTCACATCCGATTAAACATTTAACTGATAAAAACTAATATACCACCTGTAAAAGAGAAACGCTGGTTACCTTCACAGGGGACAGGAAAAAGGGATGTGCCTTACTGACAAAATAAATGAGGAAAAAGAGAAAGTTAAACTGATAAAACTATTATAAACTGGCAGAGATGACTGGCTTGCTGGTCCAAGTCCAGTCATTTCTCTGAGTCAGTTTCCTGATGAAGTGTCCAACCAATGGAAGCCTGTGGCTGGCCACTTCATCGCTCAGCTGTCCAGTACAACTGAAAACATTTAAGCAATCCTTCTGGCCGGGCCTAGACAGCGTGTATGTGTGTGTGTGTGTGTTTGTGCGAGTGTGTACACGTCCACTGGGGGGCGGGGGAGGGGGCAGCCAGGGGTGGCACAGACGGAGAGAGGAGATGGACAGTTGTCCACACATGCCGTTCCAAACAAACACAGCCACGCGCATGCACACACAAACTAACACAATTCTGTTCCGACTGTTCCAATCCTCCAAATGATCCAATGGTGTTCTGTCAAGCTATCCCGTCTTGGCCTTGCCTGTAATGAGTCCAGCGAGCTCTCCCACTCTGGACAGCTTGTCTGGGGAGCCACATGTCTCTAGTTTGGACTGCTGGAGAAAACAGAACAGCCGGTCTCCTTCCCACACCATCTCGCTCGGACTCCTTATTTCAGTTCCATTTAGTTTTCTACGCAAACTTTACTTTTCCCTCAAGGCCAATTAGTAAATAATACACTCTACCATGCTTAAGACAACAGGACTCTGTTGTTTCTTTTTAGAACGTCAGGATATCAGTAATACAGGACAACGTGGGTGATCTAAAAGATTTAAGGAACAGAGGATATTGTCTTGTACAGGGAAGTACGCTCTTCCATCTCACTTGATGTCTTAATTGGATGCATATACTTTTCCTAACTCTAACTGTTGCTCCTACTGTTATTAAAGTATGAAATAACATTGACGGAGATTCAACTAAATTAAAACGTGATCAATTAGATGCAAACAATGTATTTAGCTTTAGTCAAGTGTTTGACTGAAGGGACAAGTGAAGGTGGCTAACTCTCCCCAAGTCTCTACCCCTGAACCTTTTGTTTTCTGCTTTTGTGGTATGAGCTACAAGCTGAGGCTTAAAAACTGAACTAGACTTTTTTAAAGTTATTTTGGAATTTCTAGGAGAAATGAATCTTGCTGGCACATTTTCCAGTTGCAGCTTGTGGATTTAGCAGTAAGAGGCAGAGATGAATCAGCTGTGACAATGCCCGTTCCAAGCTTTCTGATTGGACAATTACAACAACGCACGGACTAACTGTCACTCAATTAGCACACTGATTAACTATTCATTTCAGAACAGAGGGGGGAAAGGGAGAGAATGAGAAAGAAGGAGAAATAGGAAACAGGTACAAATGGTAAGGCTGAACGTCAGCCAGAAAAACTGAAATGAGACAAACTTTCCAGCCTCTCTGTCTCGCACCAACTCCTTCAGGACACCAGCACACCTCTGCTCTCCTGCTTTGGCTTCAGCAGAGAACGAAACAGACGCAAAACAGGAAAAACCTTGATGACAAATAAATAAATAACGCCATAACTATGTGAGCTCACCAGCCATTTGTTAATCAACCCAAACAGGGATTTAATTTAATGCTTTGGCCAAGGCTGGAGCTGATATGCAGATGGCGCAGAGACGGGGCTGTGTGACTGGCGCTCTGGGAGCTGGAGGGGCGGCGGGTGGTGTGTAGAGGTAGGGGGAGGTGGATGGAGGGGAGGCTCTGCCACGTTCCAGCACATACACAGCAGCTCACCAACAGGGAGAGGAATGTGTCGTCTGGCCACATAACAACACACACAAACACACACACACACACACACACACACACACACACACAGTGTTCAAAGCAGTAAAACAGAGTGTTTGACTGTAATAGGACAGAATACAAGTTTACAAACCCAGTGACTGAGTGAGTAGACGGCTGGTTGATAAGCTGGCAGATCAAAAGGAGAAGATAAGATCGCTCACCTAGAACAATTTGATGCTAAATTAATCATTTAAGTCATGATGTATGTATGGAGGTTTCACCGTCGAACAACAGCAGTATGGCGTCAAACAGATGGGTATTTTTGCACTGAAATGATTGACTGGATGCCAGCTAATCTTCTTAAAGACAAAAGGTCAAAACTCTTCCAGACACAACAGCGTGGGGAGGGATTTTCATACATGTGTGTGTGTGAGCATTAGTGGCTGATACTTGAGTAAAAGCAATAATACACAGGAAGGATGGAGGCAGAGAGGTTAGCTCAACATCAGGCAAGTAACTAATGGGTGAAGGAAGTGAGGGAAAGGGGGAGGTGATGTTATGGAGGAGAGAGGACACTCATTGGGGGTTATGAAAGTATGGATCTGTCTGAGGGACTGTCCAAGAGCTCCAGAAGCAAGCAAGTTTCAGAGCTGTACATGACGCTTGGAATCACTCGTACAGCTTCAAAAACAATGTCAAGAGAGATGAATGAATAAAGACTAATAACGCACAATCTTATCCGTCTATTTTGTGCGTGACCTCGACCCATGCCGTTCTAACTTCCGTCTGCTCAGACATCTTAAGGCGAATCCAGGCTCTTTAAAGCCAATCCACTTACAGTGCATTAGTCTCATTAGCACATCGGTGCTGGACTGGTGTTTGAGTGTTTGAGTGTGTGCTTTAAATACAGCCATCACTGAAAACATAAAAGTGGTGCTGTGTGCTACCTGTAAAAGCTCAGATGGCATTTTTCCCACTTTGCTACAGAACGAGGGGGGGGCAGGGATTTCAAGAATCAAAGAATAGTATTCAGTTTGAAGCTGGGGCTGCAGCTGGGTTTAAAGGTTTAGTGGTTGAATGAGACTACTTGGAGGCTGCAGCAGCCTGAAGATGAAGAAGATGCTAAAGCAAAGGATGAGGCAAAAGAGGAGGGCTGAGCAAGAGAGAGTCAGAGAGAGAGAGAGAGAGAGAGGAGGTGTATGTGGTTAATGCTGTGACAGTGACAGAGAGTCGGGACAGGGCAGGGCAGCCACAGGGCGGCCAGATTGAGTGGAAACCCATGGGAGTGTGGCCATCCCTTGGGGGCCACTAGGAGATTTCACACAGCCAGCTGCACACAGCCAGCGCCTCCTGGTAGGCTGTGCTGGATGCACATTCACACACACACAGACACACACAGACACACACACACACACACACACACACACATACACAGACAGGCTGCCCTGGTGCCCCTCTGCTCCCCCAGCTGGTAAAGGAGGAGGCAGACGCACATACAAACACTGATACACACACACTGGCAACATATTGCAAGTTCACAGTTTTGCAAATACTTAACACAGAGTGTGGGAATAAAATTACTTAACTATAAAATTACTAAATTAACACTAAACACCCTCTTTTTAAAATAGCCTTTCTTATCCTCCTTTTTTTCTCCCGTTTATTCTTACGGTCGTTTTAACTCCACTCCTCTCCTGTAGTACCACTACTGTCCAGTAGATGGTGGTGGCTCCCTGGAGCATGGTGGCCACCGCTGTGATGCTGACAGAGCTGGAGAGCGACTTGGACACACCGCAGCCAAGGCGCCTCTCATCCTAATCCAGAGCACTGATGTGTGTGTGAGTGTATGTATGTATGTATGTATGTATGTATGTATGTATGTATGTATGTATGTATGTATGCATGTATGTATGTATGTATGTATGCACACACATAATGGGGGCCATGTGTGTATGTATCAGTTAGTGTAAGTGTGTGTATTACAGTCAGCCTAATGTATGTGGTATACAGTGTTTGTTCATGTGTGTTGTTGACGGTGGTGGGCAGGGTCTGTTGCTTCCTAAAGCACCCTAGGATTAGTGCGGTGTTAGCATATTAGCATCTTAGCTGGAGCGCTGCTGCTCAACACCACCTGTGCTAGACACAAACTTCTCTACCCCCCACACACATACGTGCACACACACGTACACACAGTGGGTGGGTGAAGGTCACTAACCCACGGCCACTCCAAGCTTACGTCTTAATTCATTACTGTAACTACTTTATCTGTCTCTTTACATGCTCTGCATTGATATGACAAATACATTATTATTTGTTCTTCATTTTTGTTTTACGTAACATTAAAACATACTTTACATTTCCAATGTATTCAATTCAGGGTCCAGCAAGTTGGTGGTTTCTGTGACATTACTAAGTAAGATGAGAGATGGCGGATTACATGAAGGCTTTGACTGCATAACATGTCATGACAATACCGCCGGTACACAGATGAAGTCAGGAAGACTTTACTTGTGTGCTTAGGCTTGCAGTTTAATTCTCAGACATCTGCTAATTCACTCCTCACGCATGCTCACTCATAATTGTCCTTGCTGTCATGGTTCGGGGCCGTCAATCATGAGACCAGCCGTTTAGATCAGATGGTCTCCTCTATTCGATAGCACAATAAAACAATTACATCTTTAGCCTGTCCTCTTGCTGCTGTCTCTTTTTAAATACGATCGTCTCTCTACCTTCAGTTCTTTCATGTTGCTGTTACCCAACCCTCCAACTCCCCATCTCCGTCCAGTCTTCACAGATCCATCAGCTTCATGAACTCATCATTCTATCAGCCTCATCAGCATCACCAACACCAGGTCTGGACTCCACGGGGGATTTATCTTGTTGCTGATCGGGGCAGAAGATCTCCCAGAGTCCAAATGCCAAAGATTTCATCATCCCATGTCATCTGTTAGTAATAAACAATTATCTTATTTTAATCTAATTTGTCTCTCCTGATTGAACTATTGTTGGGGAATAAATAAAACCACCAGGAAGTACTGCTGGCCGACATACATAGTGATGAGTAGAACATACAGTAAGTGCTGATCTTGGATCAGCTGGTAGGTCTCCTTACAACATTGACTATTATGCCTCAGAGACAAATTTGGCCAGAGGTAAACTCAATGCCCAGATAGGATTAGGTCTAGGATTAGACTAGTTCATTTTTGAATTTATATATAATTTTGTACTGTTACAATCTGGGTCAAAATCAGGTCAAAATGTATAATTTATGGCGGCTCCACTGACTTTAATTAAAAGTATTTTTGCAGAAATACAATATTTGTTGTTGATACATTTGGAACAAGGAAATACCAGAAAGCTATACATCTCCACATATGCATCATCACCTTTCACAACTATCAAATTCATGTAGATTCAACACCAAACATCTTTCCTTTGTACTCCAAAAAAGAATAGACACCAAGGAGGCTGTTGAAATTTAGAAAGCGTGCAACGTCAAAGTTCAACAAATTCAACAGATTTGGTGATGATCCCTCTGCCCTGCTGGCTGGTTTCCTGCTCTGTGCTCTTCTGTTTGTAGAGACCCGTCCTGTGAAGCAGCACCATTAGTGGCATGAGACACACCTGGGCCCAGTATGACCTCCTGCACAGTGGGTCTTAATGCATAAATTGTTTGTCACAGTATAAGAGCAGAGCTGTGATAGCCTCAACCACAAGATGCTGAAGCTAGAAAACTATGAAATGGAACATGTAAAACAAATGCTGAGAAAGTGAGAAAAGAATGAGTTTCAAACTCTTACCAGCAGATGTACTCATTGACATCATATGCTACAGTTCAAGAACCCATAGTGTAGCTATACAGAAGGATTCATGTATAACATTACTACTATTAACCGGGGCAAACGCAGGTTTATGTCTAGCTCATCAAACCCCAAAATAATATTAAACACAGCTCAGTTCGAAGGTTTATTCCCGCTACAACCACACACATCCACCCACCCACGCACACATACAAAAGGCACACACAACTACCAGAGCGTAACATGCCATTGAAAACACAAAGACAGATCTCTTTGGATGTGTTTTAGTGTGTCAAGAAGGTAAAAATACAATCCTCGCTAACCGTTACAAAAAGCCCTTGCATTCAAACGTCCAATAACATCAGGGATGCCATGCTGCTTGTGTTCAGAATGCAGTAAATCCAATGTGATTAAGAACGGCACACACAGGCAATGAGCAGGCTAATCAAATTGCACTGATTGCTGGTATATTGCGTCTCTCTGTTCTCTTCTTTGGATGGCATTGTGTGTTTTGTTTTTCACATTTTAATAATAACCTGACATTAACCTATTTTTTCAGTAGTCCTTATATTCATATTGTGCATTCATAAATCACAAGAGGAGTGAGTCTCCTTGAGGTTCCCCGGTTAAATCTGACATTCATATTCAAATTCTTACACTGTTCTTTTGCCTCATTGGACGCAAAACCAACCAATCAGAGGAATAGAGTAAGACAGATGGACCAATCAGTCAATAAGTATAGTTGTCCATCAGAATACGATGGAGAGGGTCAGGAGACACACACAGCTGTCTAACTGTTGCAGACAGGCAACAAGAAGTGTGTGTGTGTGGGGGGGGGGGAGGGACCTTAACCAGCCCAACCCTGACCAGTTGAGCAGTGGTGAACAGGTGCAAAGCTTTGCGCGTATATGTGTGTGTGTGCATCACTATTATTCCAGAGTGGTTGGCTCTGTATTATTAATTCAGAAATGCTGGGCTGGGGCTGTGGGCGGCAGCTGGCGTTACGTGTGTGTGTGTGTGTGTGTGTGTGTGTGTGTGTGTGTGTGTGTGTGTGTGTGTGTGTGTGTGTGTGTGTATACAACACAAGACCCCTTTGGTCTTTTGTGAAGCTTCCCCTCCCTTCCTAAAGCAGCAGAGAGGTATTGTGCTGTACATCTCTCTGTCTGTCTATAAACTTATACAAATGCACACCCTCAAACACACACACACAGTACTTGGTAAACACAAATACACACACACTGGAGCACAATAGCTCAGCGCAGCAGGCTAGAGTAAACAATCAAGTACTACCCCCCACAACTACTGTCAAGTGCATCACCCCACCCCCTTGCCTGACCCCATATACTCCCTGTGCGCGCGCGTTTGCGCACACACACACACACACACACGCAGGCACGCACGCACGCACACACACACACACACACACACACACACACAGCCTTATTCTAAAGGTTTCATTCATGTGTTGCACTGAAGGGCCGACAGTAAGTGCTCTCCACCTCACTAACTGCTGCTCTCTGCTATTCCCTCCGTCCTGCCTGGCTACCTGGCTTCCTGTCTGTCTGTATATCTGTCTGTCTGTGTAGTCCAAGTGTCCATCTGTCGACCAGGGTGCATTCATACTGGGCAACTCTGTGTTATTTACTATTTAACTTTTGTGTGTGTGGACAGGTAAGAGCAATGCCAACAATCCTCCGCAGAGTAAAACCATTATCTGTTCTTACTTTCAGGTGTTTGGAGGCAGACAAACGTTGGGGAGGAAACAGATGTACAACATGGTCATATACCCGGATGAATCAGTTTTAAGAGAATAATGTGATAAACTGCAATTAATCACGCTTGTAAAGCACAACATTAAAAACTGGAGCAGGGGCAAAACTCAGCCTCATCCGACTCCCTCACAATCATCAATCATCGTCATGCGCAACAGAAATGCTACTTGTAAGCCCATGTGACTTTTGTTTACAAGATGCTGTTTGCTTGCGATTAGGCAGTTAGACTTCATGAACTACTGTAGAGGTTGGACAAACAAAATCACAGTGGGATTACAATGAGCGGTTGGCCTGCCCACTGTGACGTGACTCTATAGGTCAGTTCATCGCAGACAAACACTTCTCTCTCCTTTCCTGAGAGCTGGTGTTTGTTTGTCTTGTTGTAACGTCGGTTTGTCTAAGAGGCTGTTTTTGACAATGTGTCCACCTCAGCTGGCCGGCATCAGGCACTTGAGGCTCACAGACAAGTCAAAACAGGCAAAGATGACAACATGTGTTTACTTTGTTGTAATCCGTATAAGACAAAAAAAATACACATTTATATGAAAAATCTCACATATCTTGTGAAATAATCCTTATATTCTTGAATTGAATAATAAAATGTATAATGTTATACCACTTAGAATCTCCATCAGGAACAGAAAATATGCAACAATTTTGTGGTTTTTAAGTGTTTCTCAGTAGATTTTTAGAAGGCCATTTTCTGGGTATTAATAAAAGGATGTACTTAAACCAATTTTTGGCACTGCATCAAAAATGTTGTATTTTCTTTGTGGTAAGTAGTTATACATACATATTGATAAAATGTGCTGAAGAATATATGTGAAACCCACAGTAATATTGGTGCTTTCTGAACCTGCCTGCCTATATAGCCCTGCAAGATGCTTAATGAGCAGTCCGTTTCCCAGGTCTATTCAAACTCAAGATGTTGTGTAGAAACACTCAAACCACGAAGCAATATCTGAATATGGCAGATGTTCGCCTCCTTTCTCCTCTGTTCTCCTCCTCCAACTCCTCTCATACAGCAGTCTGCCATTGAACCTCATGTTCCAGCCGCTATGCTGCGAGACATCTGCACCTCACTCACTGTTTCCTTCTTTCTTTCCCGTCTCATCTTTCCTCTGCACACACACACAACTCTTTTCTTGATGACAGATGGCAAGTCAACAATTGTATAGCATCAGTCTCTCAAAACACAGACACACGCACACGCACACACACACACACACACAAACACACACACACACAAACACCACCTCCTTGTCCTCCAGTCCCTTTGTGCCCAATCCCCTGTCAGATGTCTTGATTTGTTTCTTACAGTTGAGTGTATGCATTAGTGTGTGTGTGTGTGTGTGTGTGTGTGTGTGTGTGTGTGTGTGTGTGTGTGTGTGTGTGTGTGTGTGTGTGTGTGTGTGTGTGTGTGTGTGTGTGTCCCTCTTTACCTTGGAATATTAGGCACTAGTTTAATGAGAGCTTGCTGAGGTGCGGGCCCCAGTCAGTGGACCATATGGGGGAGATTTAGCCCCCTCAGAACACTGAGCCAAGTCTCGCTGACATGATTACCACTGCCGTCCGCCGCTCTACACTTGTATCAGATTGAGAACTGGGAATTTTGTCATGGACAGCTAATTAATGACTGGAGATTGGCAACCAAAGACGGTGGAAGCTGAGGGAGGGTGACAAATTCTGTCAATGTTTGGTCTCTTCTTCTTCTCGGTTTTTAATCAGGCTAACTAAACAAGACTCTGTGAAAGATGCATACAACTCAGGAGACGTGCATGCAAGCACACATGTACACAAATAGAATAAAAAGCGTGTCACATGAATACAGTCTCACATTACCTGGTTGGTTAAAACAGACAAATATTTGTCCTTCCATTCCTAAAACATCCTAATAATGCTCACATTTTAATGCACTGTACACACTGTTGTAACTGTATATATTTATGAATGCATGGACTTATTCATGACTCACATTTTCAGTGTGTGTCTGTGTGACAAAGCAGGCTGAAGCTCGTGGTTTGGTTAATCCCGTCAGCGACAGATTACAGGTGGGAAGATATAAATAGACTGACTGTCCCTTTATCCTGGCCACTGTGACATCAGCATGCAGCTCAACTATTAAGTCAGCCAAAACAGGAGCAAACTCAAACCAAACCCACCGAAGGCAGCCATATATATACCTCGGTAATCAAAATTACCAGATGTTTCAACAAGCTGTCACAGAAAAAAAATCAAAAAAAGCTTCCACTGTCTCTTTACTTCACATCTGGCTGCCAGAGCAGGACCATCTGTAGTGCGTTGCTGTTTTTAACTACACTCATTAACTCTTGACACTGCTGCCTAAAACATGCAGAATATTTCACTTAAAAAGGTATTTATCATTGAAATTAAGACAACCACAGGTGTATAGGTAAACTAAGTATTTGTTTCAAAACACAAACAACCCAAGAGTGTTGATGGATTTCCCGAATCTCTACTCACCTTAGTTACCGTTAAGATAGGTAAACAATGGGCCAACTGTAACCTTGAGTAAGTGGCTCAGCTTCACAATAGAGATCTCTGTGTCTTATCTGACAACCATCAGACTGGATAATCAATTCAGAAACCCTAAATAAAATTGCGAGTGCCTGCAGTGGCCTCAAACAGCTGCTGCCTTCATGGTCTGCCCATAAGCTTCTGTAAGAGAGGTTGCTCTCTTGAACAGATGCTCTGTTTTACAAATAAAGCAACACAGAGCTTTGTGCCACAGTAGCAGAGTGAATAGGAGAAAATACATCAAGGATGTAACTGATGTTTCAGAGCAACAATGGCTGTCCAGTTTCCCTTGGCAACCATGCAGACCACTGTCCACCATTGTGACTGGTGTTATTGCCCTTGTTAGAAACCATTTTTCCTGTGCCAAAAAAGAAAAGAAAGATTAAAAAAAACAAAGAAAACACGTTAGCCTCACTCACTCTTGTTGTCAACTCATTTGCTCAGGTAAAGAAGAGGTCAACAAATTCAATTAAGTGTGTATTAAAAATCATACAATTAGGATCACAGCAAAACCCACAGGGGAAAAGCAGCACAGAGTATACCAGGGGAGAACTGAACAACTTTTTCTGCACTGACATACCTGTATGTAGTAAATCTTACATATGTGATCATTATCACTTCAATTATGAGCTATAACCGGAATGGCGATCATTCTGTAAACTTTGGTCAGCAAAAGGCTGATAACTGATGACCACCTGTCAGCCTGAAAGGCATCTAAAGATACCATCAGACTGTGTGGTTTCATTATCTTAATAAGGAGTGAGTGTATATTCAATTATCTATTGTACCCGATATTGGAGAAACAGCAGTTTGGATCAGAGCTCTACAGGTCCTCAATAGCATTTCCTAGAAATACACGGTATTCTTTTGTAAGACATAAAACACAGTTTTAGTACAGTACAATAATAACAATAGAATGTCTATATTGAACAAATTATGGATCAATATCTTATAGACTTGGATGGCCAAATAAATTAATTCAGTGGCAAAATGAGACCAAATGGTCACACTCTGGGGTCCTTCTCCTGCCAGCAAACACTTACACTAGCTGTCAGCCACTAGGCACTAATCTGTTGGCCTAAATCAGCCAAACCAACCCCCACTCTTACCTGCCTCCTCTAATCAGCCCAAAGCCTACTCCAACCAGCCCACAATACCTCAAGATGTTACATTACACACACTGACCCTTTGGTCTAATCTCTGTGTTAGTACACTTAAACATAGAAGCTGGTTTCAGAGTTGCTGCAGTTAATTGATCGCCATAGAAAACACCTAATAGTTGGCTGTGGAATAGTGATGGAGAGAAACTAGTTGATGAGGAAACCCATGATCCACATAAACAACCTCCTTGTAACATTTGACTATACGGTTTAATAAACTTAGTTTAAACAGCGATGTATTAGTTAGTTAGAGGTGCAACGGATCATAAAACTCACGGTTTGGATCGGATCACAGATCAGAGTCACAGATCGGATCAGCACAAAACAAAAAAAGGGAACAAATATAACTGATTTATTCAAGTTCCTCACCAACACTACATTTTACGAGATTACATTTGAACACATCATAACGTTATAATACTAATTTTCACTGAGCCTGAACACATCATGATGTAACTGATTTTGACATTGCTTTTTACAGTGGGTTAATAATGGATATAATTAAATAACTAGAACAATAAGGTAAAATTAATAAACGTGTATGTGTGAATACATGTGCATGTATCCAATTTCTACTGTGATCAAAAGTTTCAAGACAGCACTTTGATGTTCCTGAGGTACAAACTAATCCCATTACTCAACATCTCCTTCCTTCACCCCATCTCGCTTCCTCTATCCAAGTTTTCCCTCTGCAGGGATCAGCACTCCATTCATTGATCCATTCATTAATTTACCCAAGACTGCCTCACTCTATGTTAGTTCATTCACTCACTCTTCCATTAAGCTACCTCTCTGTTTGTATGGCCTTTTCATGGATGCTTGCTACTTTATACCTTACCACTGATTTTATTTTGACTTTGCGGAGTTTTACAACTTCACAATATTTATCTATCTGTAAGTGTAAGGAAAGCTTAAGGAAAGTTCAAACCTACAACATTCAAAACAGCAGGCAGCTCCTGCATTGGTAATGTAGAGTCAACGTTATGCCAACATACTTGTAATGCAGTACGGTGGCATAAGATACGTACATTTACATCTCTTCACATCCTTTCTTCGATTGGATGTCAAAAGAGCAAGAAAAGAGAGTCGATAATAACATGTAATTGAGAGGCTGCTTGTTGCTGTTTAGTTTTGTACTGTGCTCTTAAGTTTCTATTCTTCACATCCTCCTGTGCATGGACCAGATATGCTGTCAGAAAACATACAGAACACATCTACTCTGGTGCAACCTAAATGTGTGAGTGGGACAGGTAAGATAGGATTGATAGATAAGACAGGTGTGTTTCTATATTAAATTATTGTCTGGTTTAATTTGGAGCAACATTTCAATTCAAGGTTTACCATCTCAATTTGTACTCAACAATTTAGCAAAACAAAAATATCATATTCTGATTAAATACAAAAGGTGGCACACTCTCTGCTGCCCGTCTGTGTATGTTTCCCCATCTGTCTTTTATTCTGTGTCTGTACCTGCAAGTTGCAGGACTCTTCTGTATTGACAAGCTGTCTGCCTCAGTTATGGCTGTATCTGTCACAAACTATCCGTCTCACTGCCTGTCTTTCCTCTGCTGTTTGTCTGTAGGCTCTGCAGACTGGTCTGTCTGTTTGCACTGTGCTGTCTGTCTGTCTGCCTGCCTGTCTGCCATTCTCTGCAGTGTAGAGTGAGTCATTCTTAGGACAATGGAGACAGTTTGTAAAGCCACACTGGAGCGTACACTTCCTCCGGA
This sequence comes from Taurulus bubalis, assembly GCF_910589615.1. NCBI lineage: Eukaryota > Metazoa > Chordata > Actinopteri > Perciformes > Cottidae > Taurulus > Taurulus bubalis. The sequence continues at coordinate 7,834,382 of NC_136602.1, forward strand.
TGTGCAAGAGGATGCCATTCATAACAAAGCCGGTACTGTCTGCCCGTCCGCTACTGCCCGGTATATACATGCGAGTTTGAGAAACAGAGGGGATGGAAAGAGAGAAGAACAGGGAGATGGACGGCGATACAGAGATAGACGGAGAGGGAAAGAGAGTGTGAATTGCAATAAGAAGGGGAGAGTTGTGTTGACAGGCTGTAGAGCAGAGGCAGGACAGAGGAGGAGGAGAGGAGAGAAGAAGGGCGACACAGCAGACAGTGGCGGCGGCAGCAGCAGCGGCTGGTGATTGATATCAGGGCTCTGGCACTGCCACCTGATCCAGCCAGCCAGCCAGCCTCCAGCAACATTGAACTCACTGAACTCACTGAGCCAAGATGGCTGCCTCACTGCACTGCACCCAATGAACCCCACAGCACTCTAGCGTATACAGTATAGCCCATACTGTACGCTGTACGAGTTGTAGAGATAGAGGGTACAGAGAAAAGAGTGTAGAAGAGGACAGGTGTGTTCCTTTGCATTTCATCTTGATGTCCGACACACAATCATGCCATGATGCATAAAGGGACAGGTTGGGACACACAGACGTTGAATATCTAACTGAATATAAACCGGTCTCCATAGTGAAAGAGTCCACACTGTGATTGGAATTCTACATGTTATGGATGTGATTTGCAAACAATGTTAAGATATCAGAGAGCACAGATCAGATCTCAAGACATAGAGCCACAGCAACACACGCAGAACATGTCAACGGGAGGGATGCAGCTTTGTAATTTAATACTGCATCCTGTCCACTACAAAATCATGTCAATATGAATGTAACCACAGCCATATGAGCCCCCTACATCTTTCCCAAAATGCTCACAGAAATCAATAATAACAACTTCCACTGCATCTTCCTGCCGGAGGAAGAAGAGAAAAAGGAGAACTCTCTCAGCTACCGAGAGGATGAGTCAAAGATTATTAGATGACTGAGTTTGACAAAATATGCTATTTTATATGCAGCTGGATTTCTAGTAGAGTGTGGGCATCGCAGACTCAAATCTGATTATAATCCTGTGTGAAGAGGGTTTTAGAAGTCCAGCATATCTTGAACCTTTAATATCTGTAAAGGGCCAAACAGTAAGTATAATACGTACACTGAGACTCAAGTAAAACTGCAAACTTTAAATTAAAATGATGATCATGGAAATTGAAATGTCTTTGAAGTTAAAAAAAACACTTACATCTCAATGATTACGAGTGCATTACGAGATATAACGTCAATCCGTTATCAAAGCCTTGTGACTAAACCAGGGTTGGTCATGTTTTTTCTTTCTTTTTTTAACAATTCTAAGAAGAGTGCAACCTCCTCTTAAATTCATCTTCTATGTGATGACTTAAACCCTCCTGGGAGACAAATAATCATTGATCTTGGATTATTCTAAAACTGAGTCAGCAACAAGACGTTCTCCACTTTGACACAGCTGTATGTCATCTAATTAGGAGCTTTGCAGAGAAACACTTCTGGAGGACGGTGATGTAAAAGAATATGACGGTGTTCTCCCCCGTCTCTCTCCCTCAGTGTTTCTCCTTCGTTCCTCTCTCCTGGCCATCTGTTGTGCTGACGGCTGTGTGGGTTGGTGCTGGTGGAGGTAACAGTATCCTCGACTACAGTGGCTGGCTGTGACCTCCGTGGCCTCACATGGACTCACAGAAGGTAAACACCTGGCCTGTGCGGAAATTAAGAGTTCACTTCAGATTCTGTTTCTTAAAAAATGTGCAAGAAAACAGCCCTGTAACTTCTGAGGGCAACTTCTGCTTTTCATCCCCTAACACAACATTTCACATAAAACAATGTTCAAGGTTAATACCGGCGGTAGCTCACATCTATCCATCAGATTTTCTAGCATATGTCATTCAAAGTATCTTTGTTTAACTCAGTCTATGTTTATGATTAAAAATGGAACGACATGTTTACAAACATTAGATATTTTCTTACAGATTCTGGTACATGTTCCAAACTACTGTTCATTATTTCCATAGATAAAGAGAAGATGCAGGCCAATGCACTCCCCACTGGGATATAATGAAAAGAGGAAGGAAATCTTCACCATGGCAGTGAGCATGCGAATACTGAAAGGCTTGGTCATCCGAGGACATGGTGTACTGGAGTCTGAAAAGATGTTCCTGAGGTTTGTCTCTGTGTTCCAAGATGATGATTGACTTGAATTCATATCTTACTGCTTTATTTTATCACACTGTTATACCTATTTGGTTATATCACCCGTGATGATTTTGTCTTTTTATCTCTTATTGATCTTTCAAAACACTTGAAACACTCTATTTTAAGTTTAATGGATTGATTGTGAGGGAACGTTTCCCATCGGCAGTCTTACATACTCCTGAAGCCTTTGTGCACATGCATACCACTGAAGGGATCAGCATCCACTGACATGGAAGTTGATCAGTGAATGCACAGTGTGTTATATTGGTAGGGCTGTGAAATTACTTAAATTGAAATTACAATTGAGGCTCTAACAACTATGAAAACAAGATAATGGACATATTCTACATTCCACTATGCTCTCGTTTTGTCTTGTGTTATAAATCCAGCGCACCCCGTTCCTTTACAGCAGTGATCCTCCAAAATCAATGAGTGATAAGGATTTTTGCCATAATCAAGCACACCTAATGTTTGACCAATTATGCTAATGGTTAGTGGCTTGTCTAACAAAAGCTACACACTCACAGATGCACACAGTTCCTTCATAAAAGATGCAGGGAGGCGAGAATCCCCATGAGGGTGCATGAGCAAGAAGTCACCACCAATACTTTGTGCTTTGATGAAAGGGGGGGACCCTCTCCTTCAATCAATCATTTCACTTTATCACCAGACCCATTAATCAGACGACAAAAGATAGAGTCAAAAAAGGTTAAAAGACTATAAAATAGACATTTAGAAACATTCAAAACCAACCATCACCACTATCAATTACCCATTCTGTCACCACAATGCTTTCTGTCATAAGTACATCTCTGCTCAAGAACAATCACTAAAAAAAAATATTTGCAAACAATAGCGTCATGAAAGCATCATGGTGTGGACACTTTTTTTTAATTTTACACGTAAACCAAGCATGGGCTGTATCTTGTACAGGGGCTAGCTGTAAGTCCTGAGCAGCCAAAGCATCTCATCAGTAGAGCAGGTGGAATTTACGATGTGCTGCCCTGACAATGAAATTTACAACAATGTTGACATAAATCATTGTCGTGCTCAGAGTTGTCTATAAAATGATGATCAACATATTTGACCCGCCTGCTTACTTTTCAGAGAAATCCAATTGTAAGTAAAACAGGGAACCTACAATCATATTTACAACTAATAATTCTTAAATTACTTTGACCATATTGGAAGCATGTCCTTAACAGCTGTTGGAGACCAGAACTGCAAAAAGAAAATGTATCTACTTAAAATACTTAAAATTATTAATTCTGAGATTAGCAAAAGCACAACCTATTATAACAAGCATTTACCAAGATACTGACAAAAACAATGGAGATTATGTATAACTCTGACATAACCCATTAATAACATAGAGAAAAGTCAGATACATAACTACTCATCTTACCAGCGTGGTTTATTGGCAAACAATCCAAAAAGTCAGCAATTATTTAGTTTCTTATGAAATACAAGTTGTTTATGACTGATTGGGAAGCACGTGGACATCTCTCTTTCATAGTTCTGTTACGCTATTTTCCTTCTTTCCTTCCAATCTTTCTTTCTAATCTTCTAATCATGAATCTTGGTCTAAGTTCAGACTCTTTTTACGCTCTCATTCATTCACAAATCTCTCCATCGCTCAATCTCCAGCTTCTTCTCCATCAGCTGACTATTTTGACACAATCCCTAAACCGATCATATTGGTGGTGTCAAATTTAAAATTATCCTGGCTGCTGCCAAGTAAGACCGGACGCCCTCCAGTATTCATCATATCCAGTGGCCAAGGTTACTTCCACTGAGTTCATCAGAAGTCCCACTCCACAGCCAATCATCCAGATCTTCAGCAACTTTCTTTATCTCTTTGCCGCCACCACCACTGCCTAGACCACATTGATGGAATATTCCTGATCTAACCATGATATCACTACCCCCGTAAATATGACAACGTCACAATGGGGCTAATCGCCTAAGACTCTCAATTCTAACTTTGCTGTGCACCATGTAATACATGCATTCTCTCTAAATTAAGTCTCTCCTGATTGAAATGTAGTCTTTTAGTGTCACCGTCTTCATGTCGCTCAATTCAAAACAATTATTTGGTGGAAAGAGTTAAAAAGTACATGGCCTTCCAGATGCAATCTCTCCTTTGTCGTTTCATTTCAGTAAAAAGCCAGCTAATGACTAAGACTGCAGTCTTTGCTGTATCACGACCTGGACAGTGAGTCAGCACCCCGACCTTGCTGCTCTCCACACAAAACACAGACAAAGATTTAGCATATGATGCAGACAAACATTCATATTCCTGACACAAACAGCCCCCCCCACCTCCACCCCTCCCTTCAACCTCTATCTCTACCTCTCTCACACACTGACGAACACTGGTAGCGCTGCGTCGTGACTGGGGGCGATGTGTTCCTCTTAATATGCACAGACGACTGTCTGAGGATCACAATGGCATGTTGGCACATATACAGTAGACAAAGATCCTCCCCTCTACTTCAGCAAAACAGAGTGTGTACTGTATCTAAGCAAGTGTGTGACATAGTGAGAGGGAGCATCCACTCCATACAGTAAGGAGCACTCTGTTGTCCAACATGTTGTCCTGTTGTGCCATGATAGCCTACATTACCCAGAAGCCAGCTGTCTGTTATGTATCATGTCACTTCCTGTTCAACAGTTTGTGTTACACATTCCTAGACGCCATCACATAGTCAGGGGGACAATGCTCATTGGCCTAAAAGTCTGGAAACTCCCCTTGTTCTATCCCTGAGGCGCTTCTACTACAACACACATTCACATACATGTGTGCCCGGAGGTACCAGAACCAGCAGACACACAAACCCATAGAACTGTGGTGTTGAGGGCAATGTCAGTATGTAAAAAGGAAAACACAAAGTCCAACAGTGCCTTTCAGTCATCAAAGAGCTACTGTATGTCACTTTTGGGCTGTCAAGTGGTTTGGGTTGACCCCGCTACAAATTACTTTTCACCTGTTGCAGCAACTACTCACTGAACACGAGTCATTGATGTCTGAGAACAGGGAAGTACTATCTTTGCGTCATGATCTTCAACTATGAGAAAGGTCTTTTTTCTTTCACAGTTTCCCATTAATTTGGTTGTAAACAGGAAGTGTCATCAGTGCCCTCTTCAACCCAATGTCAGATGACTTAAAACATAACCCTGTTTAATAATACCTCAGAGAGACAGAACTCACTGGTTTCACAGACTCGTACACACGCTGGCCTGACAGAACACTATGCTTCAGCAGTGTAACTACGGGCCTGGTAGATGTCATTAACTACACTCGCACACACACACACACACACACACACACACACACACACACACACACACACACTTATGCAGACAAATACATGCACATACCCATGCTCACACTCTTGTTCAGACACAACCGGCATGAAGCACATAGAGGCTTAGCAAATAAACAGCCAGCCAAGCTTATAATAAAGAGACACATCCCTGTGGGGGAAAACACACACAATATACTCGTATACTAGATAATCAGACATCCATGTCATCACACACACTCAATCGCAAACACTCTCATCCACCCACCGGCACATGTGGACAGGCACGGCCCTCAGTCTAGACAAGAGACAGAGTAGAAGAGGAGAGAAAAGAGGTAGAGGTAGAGAGTAGGGGAGTAGAGGAAGAGAGGTACTAGATGTACTTACCCCGTTTCTGGAGCCATCCCTCTCTAACGATGGTGACATCGCTCATGGTTCCTTCACGCCGAGTCTGATGCCGCTACACGCCTGCTCCACAGAGAGAGGGAGGAGGGGAGGAGAGGAGGAGAAGAGAGGAGAGGAGGAGAGGAGGAGGAGGAGAAGGGGGGGAGGGCCGGCTCTCCCAGCCTCCGCGTCACTCTCCCTCCCTTCCTTTCCCGTTCAACCTCTCGTTCGCGCAGTCTCCCTCTCAGACACACACAAACACGCAGGGTGTGTGTATGTGTCGTTTCGTTTCCTGTTGTGGCTTATCTCGCTGTCTCTCTCCCTTCTTCTTCTTCTTCTTCTTCTTCTCCCCCTCTTCCTCCACCTCCTCCTCCTTCTCCTTTCTCGTTCCCTCTCCAGACCTTCCTCCTCACCAGCAGTGACTCAGCCTGGAAGGAAGCGACAGGAGAAAGAAAAAAAAATAAAGAAAAGAAGGCATGGATTTATTTTTCTCTTCCTTTACAACTCCCTCTCTCCCCTCATCCCTTCCAAAGCCCTTTTATACAATCTGACAAGACAAACAAGTAGTTATTGTGAGGACAAATGCTCCCACCGCTCTCCCCCCACCCAATCATACACCCATGTTCCTCTTTCTATCGCTCAAACTCTCTCTGATAAACAGGATGAATAATTGCAGTGCTCTTGATGAGGCAATAACTGACCTTGATTGCCAAACAAATACCCCTGAGCTCTGCTTCTCATCCCTTTATTTGTTGTGTGCAAAACCCAGTCTACCTTTCTGTGCTTTCTGTATTTCTGCATGTCAAATTATTTTGTGTGTAGGCTGGTTTGTCTATATGTGGGAGGTGGGAGAGCATCTCAGGACTGTGGAGTAGGGCTTGGCTATAAATAGCAACAACGGCAGTTAGGGATGCTCTCACACTCTCTTTCTCTCTGCCCAAATCTCTGCACCTCTCTGTCGTCTCCCTCCCGCTCGCTCTCTCTCCCCTCTCTCTCTCGCGCTCGCTCTCTCTGCATAGCTGCCGTGTTCACCTCAAATGCACCCTACTACACTGTATTGCACAACGCGCAACAACACTACGCTGCTCCGCTTGAATGGAAATCAGCACTACGACGGCCAGGCTAGCTGTTGTAGCCATCTCAGTGGAAATCAGTATTCAGATCAGCAAGTGTTTGCACTGCTGCAGACACTTGGAGGGACTGCAGCGTCATAACCCCAGGAGGTGACACAGAGCTTTTTTTATGTTGAGACAGCAGTATAGTGACGAATCTGAAGCCAAACGAGCAAATGCAGACTAGTACAACATTTCTGTTTTGTTGTAAGATTAGTTGTAAAATCAGACTGTTTTGATCATTTATTAAGTCGTTAATAATATAAAAATAACCTTAAAATAACTGTTTCCTGTTTCTTTTTAGTTTTACATGATTGGAAATGTAATATAGTTGCAAAGCACTAGTTATATAAAGACATCTTGGGCTGTGGGAAATAATGGTTGGCGATTTCTGTTAATCACTGTTAGTTGCACCCTTACCAGTACTTGCAAAGGATGTCCCCTCCAAATGATACCCGGCCCGAGTAATTACATTCAAGGGGATCGCATCCTTTATTTAGGTAGTGTACTGTTCTGTTCTGGATTAAGCTTTAAATCTGCAGTGCAACTCAATGAAGCTGCAGTTATCTCTAACCTTAATCTGGACAGCATGTTGGGAGACGAAAAGGAAACAAAAAAAGAGAGGAACAAAATGTCCAGACAGTGGCAACCCCTTGTCACAAGGGCAGCTGTTGCTATGGAGATGTGCACCGCCATGATGAACCGACCATGCCAGGGGAAGCACCTGCCAGACAACATTTATTTCATGATATTTCATTCTAGAGGCAACAACAAGAAAAGAAGACAGGGGAGACGGAGTTAGTGAGAAATGAAACAGGAAATAGAGTCAGAAGCAGAAGCAGAGGGCAGGGACCAGACAGCCCCGTCATTAGTAGGTCGAGGTGCTGCCAGGCTGTAAAGCATGACAGTGGAACAACGTAAACAATCTAAAGACACCTGACACATATGAGCATGACCAGAGCTTTGACATTTACATTTACAAGCTAGCGTTACACTGCTACACAGCTATCACTGTGCAAAAAAAAACTTTTGAGTAATGGCTGAAACTACACGCCGTTTTCTTCATCTTAAACACAACACCGGACGCTTGCGTGCTCAAGACCTCAACAACGTTCAAGCATCCTCCAAGGTGAGGTTGCTAAATGTTTTGATTAATTTTCTCTGTGCCTACAAACTCTTGAATAACCCAACAATTAAAATACCAAAAACTGTTTTCAAAACATATCACTGCCTGGATATGCATTACTGCTTAATATAACTTAGACAAACAATAAACAGACGCAAATTAGGATTCATGGACTGAAATCTAGGTGGTAGAGAATCACTCAAACCCTGCACCTGTGGAATAATTTTAAATGTGGCTGAACACACTGTATACATTATTGGTGTGGCTCTTTCATACAAGTTGTGTAGGAGAACTCCACAGTATAATATTTGTAGATGCGTTCCTGTTCCTACCACCTTCTTGTCAGGCCAGCACACCTCACCATAAAATGCGGCCTCATACAAACCCTGGCTGACATCTGCAGCATTGAGCAAACTATCTTCTTCCTAAAAATTAAAGACATTTTTTGCCAGGGCTTCCAAGTGTTACACTGCTAACACAGGATGTGTTTTGTCCATCTAAAGCACGTCTGACAAACAAAACCACCTATTTTAATCAATATTGCCGACCACACAGGCTGCGTAGAAGCTATTTCACAAGCACTTTACACACTTATGATTCAAGTCTGTTTTTCTTCCATTTTATACACGCAATTACAGGAGTTGTGTATTGGGCTGTGACCACACAGTTGCTGAACGTGACCTGTGCAATACTGATGTGCAATACTGCTGCTGACATGCTGCTTTCACTAAGAAAAGCTGAAACAATCTTTTAACCAATTCATTTTTCAACTATTTGGCACTTTTTAAGCAAGTATAATGGTACCAGCTTCTAAAATGCTCTAAAATTTGAGTATTTTCTCTGTTTTATATGAATGCAATTTGAGCATCTTTGAGTTTTGGACTGTTGGCCAGAGAAAACAAACAATTTTAATATTTCAACTTCCAATTTACTATATACAATGTTCTAATATTTTACAGACTATTGCATTAATTGACAATATAATGTACATATTAAGTGACAATGTAAAGCATTGTTAATTGCAGCCCAATGTAAGAGAAAGTGTATCTCAGACATGTAGTACCTATCCTCCATTTTCAAGATGCAAAGGAATTATTTGCCCAAAGACCAACTACACAAGATTACAAAACTGACAAATATTTGATGCCAACAGTTTAGAATACTCAGTGGTATGGACACATTTCAGTCACACTCAGCCATACCAGCCCTAACCATATGTCCAGGCATTTTCCTGAGTCTGGCATTGATGCAGCAGCACTATAAACACTATCCTCCATCATTATCATCACATATATATAATTAACGGCCATGAGTGTGATATACCCTAGTAATCACACACGTGGACACTTCGCTGTGTCTCTCCAGCTATTTAAAACAATCAATACAATACATAGTTGCCTCAAACATCAGTAATGTGTGATATGTTGGTGAATCCACTGCTGAGATGGATGTATAAATGCTGTGAGGAGCAACAGCATCATCTACGTCACGGTGCGAGACGGTCGTCAAAATGACGTATGATGCATGCAGCATGGCAGAAAACGGCATGGATGTTATTAAACATAACAAATAAATAAATGTTTGACGTTTGACGTTACCTTTTTGTCAAGACAGAAACGCAGACTGTGTAAGTCCTCCGCATTAACACTAACTAGCACCAATTTAGAAACGCCCCCCACCGTGATTACCACGTTATAAACACACGTTATCGAGCTTGCTTTAGCGGAGTCTCTGTTAAGCTCACCGGGAGCTACCGGTAGTACCTGTAGCGGCAGGTGCTGCGTTGTTGCTGCGCACCTGCTGTTCATTAACCAGCCCGGGTTACGCTTTTGTTTCCCACCCTCCTTTCTGAGTGAGTAACGTCACTGCAACCCTTCAATGTGCGCGCTGGTCAACAGACGCGAGCGTTACTCGTCGTACGGAGAAGCGTCATTAAACCGCAGCCAGCGGGTTGTTTTGACTTTGAGGAAAACTAGTGACGTCACCCGGAGAAACGGCAAACCCCCTTTTTTCTCATGCACAGGCGCACGCGCGCACACACGCACGCATGTACACACTTACACTCGCACACGCACGCACACACATCCTACCGTCTCGCCTGGTCCTCCCGTTTTCGGTGTATACGGTTTCAGCTCGCCGTATGGTCTCCTCTCTCTCGTCATCCCATTCCAACATCCCGTGTGTCTCTGCCGGCTAATAAGCCAACCATCGCGAGAATCAGCCGGTGTTAAGGCTGTTTATCTGTGGGAGCCAGTATAGGAGAGAGGCCTGTACTGGTTCTGGTCCCAGTACGGGAGGTACTATGGGATACTTTTTACTTCGTTACAATTATTTGACAGCTTTAGTCACTTTACAAATGAAAGTACTCATTTGTTGTAATTAAGTAAAAGTATCAATACCACAGTGTATAAGTGCTGTTCTGCTATACAAAACGTAATAAATACTCGTTATGCAGAGTGACCAATTTCACAATTATAATTGTCAGAATCAGAACTGTTTAAAAGTACGCCAAGTACGTTACTATACAAGGAATTGAACTTGGTGCAGAACAATTAACTAAAACTAAAAACAGTAACATGAGACATACTTTTAAAATATTAAAATGTAGAATACAAATATGGTAAACAAACAAACAAATAACATACAGTACTTTAAAAAAAAGTGTATTTTCAAGGTGGCATGTGTATTTTAATTTAACTTTATTTTTAGTGTCAGAGTCAGTCGGGGTGCTAGGGATTATTTATGAACCCATTAATGCATTTCTTGCCCATATGTTGCCCAGATGTAGGGGTTGCTAATTTATAAAAAAGGTATCATCATTAATCTCATCATAATTTAAATGTGTAAAGACATTTCTAATTAAACGTATCAAATAAATGTAGTGGAGTATAGTAAACAATATTTGCCTGCAGGGGATTAGAAAACCTATGAAGTGGCATTACATATATATATACTCCAATGTAGTCACAAGTCTCTGAAAATTGTGCTATAGGTGCACCACTTAAGTAAATGTACTTAGTTACTTTCCACCACTGCATGCAAATCACATGAAGAGCTGATAATAAGAGGATAAATATTCGTTAAAAATTAAACAACCCAACAGTACTTAGGCCTACAAGTGCAGCTGAAACGATTAGTCGATTAATCAAGCAGTCGATTGACAGACAATTAATTGGCAGTTGTTTTGATCAAGCACAGGTGTTCCTAATAACTATAACAACCAGATGGCTCTTTTTCTATTCACAGTGTCCCAGTCAGCTGTGATGGTGTGACAGTGAGCAAGCATGCAAAGAGTCAGGACCCAAAAACCAAGCAACTTACCATTATTGATTTTACTATTTACACTTACAATTTCCACCTGTGACATGCCCAAATGTCTTCTGTGAAACAATGTCGTAAAAATAATGAAAATCCATATTCATATTGATTTTTACCCTCAAAGTTGAAACAGCTTTTTTCTGTATTTCACCACAAACAAAAACAAGTTCCAATTAAAGGTCAGATTTGTCTATAAGCACCAAAGTCTTTCAAACCCAGCTCGTCCATCTTGCCACTGTTAAAAAATGTAATCTAAGATAACTCTTGTTGAATATCAGGGTTACAGTATCACTGTTTTCACACACTGAACTCCCCATGGCAAGCAAACCAGCATCCAGTTGTACAATTGGTTGGAATGTCCCTTTAAAAGAGAGCATGCATCTTCACTTAAGCACTCTAATTTGACTGGTAGCCCAAAAAAATAATTTTAATATATGGATTTCTTGCAGATGAATAATCTTTTAATTGGTTAATGGGTTGTGATGCTCTGACAATTTGTTTTATTTTATCTGTATCTGAAGCAGTGAACAAATTGAACTGTGTGATAAGCAACATGGATTTAGTGAGGTGTTTATGGTGCTTTTTTAAAAACATATTCTTTAGTCTATTGTTTACAGAAACATGGTAGTTTCTAAGCAAGTGAACAGACAGCTAACTGTGAGTCAGTAGGGTCATTAATCCCTGCGGGCTCTTAACATTAGTACATTGCAGTATCTTAAATGTTGTTTACAGCCGGAAGGATCATAGCACATGACTAAAATATTTACCGAACAGCTGATCTGTCTAATGTTCAAAATGTTCAGAGCACATTTACGGCTCAGATTGTTGATACAATGCTGTGCAGGTTGTTTCAAGCCAGCGACGTCAGCTGGCCTATTATAGTGCTATAACATTGTTAGGTGTGATGGGGAGTTTGGACATCCTTGCACAGGTCTGGTCATTCAAAAGGTTTAGAAAGTAGGATTAGCATTCTCCATTTCTTCCATCTTTTCTCTCTCACTTCACATACAAACGCACAAATGTGAATTGAGGTAATGTGTTGATGTTCTGGCACTACAACGCCCTCCCTCATCCTACTCTCTCCTCTTCTCCTCCCTCCCCTGTCTGTGTGGAGCTGGGCAGCAGTGGCAGAGAGTGTAGGTTTTAGTGCAGACACAGGTGGACCGAGCGCGTCGGATGATATACGTGTGTCCTGCTCTCACTCTCTTTTTCTAACACGCATACACATATTGCCATCAGCTGGCCTTTTGCTCATAGCCCTGTGTGCAGAGGGGGAGTATGGGCAAAAACCAGCATCCAGGGAAGGTGTGTGTGTGTGTGTGTGTATGTGTGGGTAAAAAAAACAGCTTGAAAATGAAAAAAGACAACACAGGGGAGCCCTTCTGTCGCCATTGCTGTGGCCAGACGTGTCCCACAACACACACACACAGACACACACACACACACACACACACACAAACAACTTAGAGTCGGTCAGAAACTTGGACACACATATAAAATGTTTGTCCTGCACTGTTAAATTACCATTTGAAAGTTTGAAGCATAAGCACCAGGAAGTGAAGAAGTGTGTGAACCAAAAATGTATTATTTTTTTAAATGGACTGTAATGTTGTAAAATGATCACATGATCGTAAAGATTCAAACACATAGCTTAAAGAAAATGCAAATGACAGGTCAAAAGAGCATACAGATGCATATTTCATAGTGTGTGTGCTCTACGAACCAATATGAAAAAAATACTTTCATAAGAGTTTATAGAGTTTACTATGTATTGGCCCTGATATGTTACTCTCTACAATGACCTCCGTTTCAAAGGGACTTGGATAAACAGTGATCTTATAATAAGTGCACTTGTCTGTTTTCTGGGTTCCCTCAAGGTATCATTATGAAAAAATCTTTGCAGTGGAAGAGTGAGTTTGTCCAGTCAGTCAGATCAGCTGGAGGAGAACAACATTCTGAGGTGGGATCCTCTAGGTATGTTTAGCTCATCAGTGTGTGATCTCACTCACAAGTGCACCACATGGAGTATGTTCGTGAACTTCTGGCATGTTAGGTTTCCATGTGGTTGTATGTAAGAGAGAGAGCTAAACAAGCAATACACATATAGTATACATGACATCAGATGTGTGGTAGGGAGCATATAAAAAGAGCATAAATCAAGTAATAACAAGGAGTCTCAAAACAACAGAGTGCTGATGTTCTCACAATAAGAATACTAACATACTGATGTAGCCAGTATAATATTTAGCATATATTTACTATCTTAGTTTAGCCCATGAGCAAGCGAATTAGCTAATTAGCAATAAACACAAAGCATGGCTGAGGATGATGGAATGTCATTGTGATTTTCAGGAATTTAGTCATAAAGCAAAGTTGTGGACAATTTAAAAAACCTGGCTTTATGATGGCGCTAGATAAAAAAGTTCATCAAAGTTCCTGGAATTCACCCTGAAGGGGGTCATGAATGTGTGTACCAAATCTAAATGTATGATGAGATTTCAATTAAAAAAAAATGTTATTAATTGTTTTTTTTTATTTGTAAAGAATTTGGTGCCAATTCCCAGACTACATATTTAACAAGCTAAATTAAAACTGTAGGAATCACCTACATCATTAGAATTCATCCTCTGGGCACCATGAATGCTTGTGCCAAATGTCATGCCAGCCGATCAATCAGTTTGGATTAAAGGTGGACCGACTGACTGAGATTACCATATTGAATATGCCGCTATCATGGGCTAATAAAACAGGAACACGACTAACATGTAAGACAAATACTAAAACATCACAAAATATAGCTCCAAAAATAAATATGTACTTCTGACTACGGAGTCTATTCCTTTCTGTTTTGTTTTTTTTCTTCTCCCGTTACCTTCCTTTAATTCTTCCTCCCAGTGTCCTATTTTTTAATGATTTCTTCACAGAGAAAATTATTATTTGTCATTTTATGGGACTTCAGAAATACCTTTATTTCAAGGTTGATAAAATAGACCGCATAATTTCCTCAGATATTTTTGTCCTTCCTCCTGTATGGGTGTGTGTGGATGATAATCTGTCTTTTCCACTGGGACCCCAAATGTAACGGTGGCCCTTGGGGGCCCATGTGCCATCAGTTCTCACCAAGCTGGACCCCTGACTCCCTGTGGGTGAGATGGTGCGCTGCCGAGTGAATCTCACACACACACACACACCCCTGACACTCCGAGGTGACACCAGAGCACAGAAGGTCTGTCCAGGTTGAACGACACACACACACACATACACACACAAAGCTAAACTTCCAGCTTTTGACTATGACAACATCCCTACCCCCATGCCTCCTGTCTCTGCCCTCCTGCCACACACATACCCCCCCCCACCCCCCCACCCCCCCCTGTTTGCGACTCCCTTCACCTCCTGCAACACACCCAGGCCCGCTCCATGCCTCCATGCCTCCAACCCCCTACCTTCACCCCAGCCCCAGCTCCCAAAGCCCAGGGAAGCAGCAGCCGTGCTGGACGGCCCGGCACCCCGTACCCCTTCAGCCCGTCCCCGGTCTCTTTGAAGTGGCTTCAGGACAGAGAGGTCAGCCTCGCCCCCGAGACCCGCATAGAGGTAAGGACAGCTGCGGCCAGACAGACCCTGTGCAGGGGATACGTACGCACAAGAACAGGCACACGTGCACATATGCACACACGAGGCAGGACAGAGCAGCTGCAGCCACGGTGTTGAAGGTGTGCTGTACAGCAGGACAGCTTGGGAGCCAGTATGGTCCAGCACGGCTCTGCTCTGTTCTGGGTCACCTATGTTGCACTCAAGTGTGAAATCTAGTCAGTGGAGTACCAGATGACCAGATACAATTTATATATATATATATATATATATATATATATATATATATATATATATATATATATATATATATATATATATATATATATATATATATACTGTTTATGTGAATTTAAACCTATAAACTACAACAAAAGTTGCTGTTGTATGTTATTGTTGTGTCAGAGTGTAGAATAAATCTTTCTTTGATTAATTTACCTTAGAAACTGAATATGTGGCTGTTACGCAATCACATGATAGTGAAGCAAGATCATGTTAAATCTGAATGATAGAGTGGCATCACTTCCTTGACTGGAACCATCACCACTTACATCACCGTTACAGTGAAACTTTGTCCCGGTAATAATTTTAAATTCTTGCTCATATTTTGTTACTATGGCAACATTTTCAGATGATCTACTACTCTAACATCTCAGCTAGAGTGACCCCAATTTACGATGCTGTAAAGTACAGGGGGTGGACCAAATCAAAGGAAAGCCGAGTGCAATCCAGTCCACAAACCGAACCAAATTTCAATTGAATTTACTTCTCTACGAATTGAACATTACAGCTGCACTACACTTCAATAGTAGCGTTGAAAGGGTGTCATTTACGACAGGGCTGTTGGATTCGATGCACCACAATGTAACGCTGTCCCTGTTCTTCCCCATTATATTATAATGAGAGAAGATGAAGTTAGTTTTGTAAATTAGACCGTGACGCATTGGTTTTAAAGTTTGTATGTGTTAGTTTGCGAGCCTGTTGATGTGCTTGTATCCACAAACTCAAGTGCAAACAGGTTGCACTCCCCCCGAAAACCCCCTGTCCCCCCCACCCTCCATCACACAAAACCCACACTTGTATTTTCCTCCACTCACACACATGCCTCGACCGCTGGTCTGGTTTCTCAGGTTGCTCTGCAGCTGCTCTGCCCTCAAATTAAGGGCTTGAGGCTAAAAGAGTGGAAACAGATTATAAATTATGTTTACAAAAGTCACAATAATACTGCAAAAAGCCCAAGTAACTGTATAGCAATAGACCAATTATATACCTTTACACAGATACACATTCTTGATATTAGCTGTGTTTGATTGTTTGTGTCCCAAATAACCAACTGTCTTAAAAAAAATTGCATATTTGTTGAAACTTGCACGTCATTGTAATCTTTGTCCATTGTTTAATATTACAGATACAATGTAGACTGGATTGAATAAATATCGATCTAAAAACGTCACATTAACATCTCTTTCCATCCCTTTTCTTTAAGTACTTTTCATCTTTGGAAGGCAAATTTAATCTTTTTGTTGTCTGAGATTGTCTGAGATAAAACTGTAAACACGAGTGTAATAAAAGGTCCACTGAATCCCTATTGTTTGGTAATTTCAGGCTGTTACAAAGAAACAGTACATTTTATTTTTATTTCTGATTTAGGCTGATTTAAAGCTCCTATTGGACTTCCTAAATATAAACAAACTTTCGCAATTGCATCAGACCCAGATATTGTTTTGAGAGCATTGTAAATTCTTAAGGTTAAAAGTAAGAAATGACTGCAAAATGTTGATCAAGAGTTCATAGTTCATTAAAACACCTCATCTTGAAAACAAGTATATCAAATCATTTCTGAAGCCCCCACTGGCCCGAGCACATGGTCATGTGCAACGTCTGAGCCGGGAAGTCGTATTTCCAACGTGACGGTAGGATTATTTACGAGTGAGCGTAAAAGCAATTATGTGATTGACCTCTGCTTAGCGGAAGCTGCAGCAGTGATGTAGGAGTCCTTTTGCACCATGGTGATAAAAAGAGAGTGCTGAGCCACAAAGCACAAGCTCTTCATTTACTGCTTAGGTTTGTTCTGACGCTTCCAAACGTCATAAGAAGTGAGGAGAAGAATGAGAGTGCAGAAGTAGGCTGAGGTTGCATTTGTTTACAGGACAAACAGAGAAGTGTTGTGTTGTATTATTGTCTATGTGTTATTGTCAGATATGTGTGGATATTAGTTATGAGGGCCTCAACCGTCGAAGACAGATGTTACCTGCATGAGACAGTGGGAGCAGCCAGAAACCCCCATCCTTCCATTAGTGACGTAAACATCTCCAGGCTCTGGTCTGTGTGACATGAGCATGCATATGGATCCTCTGTTTCTGTCTCTCTCTCACACACACACACACACACACACACACACACACACACACACACACACACACACACACACACACACACACACACACACACACACACACACACACACACACTTCCTCTCTTTCTCTTCCAGCTGCATGCTGGAGTTCCACTGGGTGCCATCAGTGTAGATTCTGCTCAGTGGTTGAGTCAATGAAGCAATGGGAGAATGGCAAACAGAGAGGACGAGGAGAACTTTGATCTGTTTTTGTTCCAGAGGAGGGCTGATGCCACTGCTGAGGTGTGACCTTGACATACAACTGAACACAATGTATTTGAAGCAAGAAGTTCTCTCAAGCTACATTCACAATATCTGATATTTGTTGTCGGCTATAAAAAATGAAATCATTATTTTGCCAGTGTTGTTGTTCTTCATAACTCTTTACTGACAGCCATTTTGTCTCCAGAATTATACTACGTTTTCTCCCTTTCTTTTTTCAAATCTTAATCTTATAAGTAAGTAGTACATTCTATTTTTTATATTGACTTCCTTCAAGAAGCAAAAAGCTTGTATCTAAACACATTGTTTTCTGCCAAAGCTTGAACCAGTCCGATTTTAGGGGGAGCTCAGAGGCAAAAGGTGAACAAACATTCCTGCACCAATCAGTATTTAGCAATATTGAAATCAAAATCTGATGGCAGTTACATTTTTTTTTAGGATAGGATAGGATACGATACAATAGGACAGGACAGGACAGCATATGATAGGACAAATATGGTTGCATAGGACAGAGTAAAACAAGATAGGACAGGACAGGACAAGACAGAACAGGATAAGACAGGACAGAATAGGATAAAGAGGGTCAGAGTAAAACAAGAAAGGACAAATACAGTAACAGACAGGAAAGGATCAGATGGGATAAAATGACAGGACAGGACATAAAAAAAATTGGAAGATAGGACAGGGAGAACATGAGCTAGGACAAATAGGGTTATGATAGGATAGGACTGCACAAAAAAGGTGTGATTGAATGAAAAACAACAGCTGAAGCCCTATAACATCAGAACCAGATGGACCTGTGACAGACACAACTAAATGCCCCATCACAAACAAACCCATGTCCCTCACATCCTCCCTGCATGTGCACAGCTGTGTGCAGGAACCACTCCAGACCACTAGGGAGCGCTGCATTAGTTATAGTTCTACTGAGGGCTCCAGCTGTTAGTCTAATAGTCATTTTCTCTCTGTTTCTTCTCTGAGGCTGTGAAGTCAACACATCTGGATGAGGCGAATTATGTGTGTCTTAGTTATTTATAGAACATCTGGAACAGCGCAGTGGACGTCGGCCCCTCAAGAGCACAGCAGTGCTGAAGTTGGTTTTAGGAAATATTGTGGTATTTGTTAAATATATCTCAAGCAGGCCAGAAAGATTATCTCCAGAGGGGGTACAGGAAGGATACGTGTTGCTATCTCTCCTGGTGTGTGTGCCTGAGTTTCAGAGGAGGTTAGGTTGTTCACAGCACATCTGTCAACATCTGGGTGCACAGACTGTGTTTGGCTTTCCAACAACTGAGTGATATCAACAGCAAAAACACACACAGTTTGAGTACAGCCAGAGGATAGAGCAGAGGTAGCCCCCCCTCCCACACACACAAACACTTCCAAAGCCTCTGATGGCCCCTGAGGGCCCCCAGTTTCCAATCCTGCCACTTCCTATTTCTGGTCTGCGCCTCCTTTACTTCATTTGTAAGACTCTCTCTCTGTCTCCGTCTCTATTCGTCTTCACACACAAACACACACACACACACACACACACACACACACACACACACACACACACACACACACACACACACACACACACACACACATACATATTACCACTTTATGTGTAAATGTGATTTTCCCCAGGCTACACGCTCCTTGGGGAGGCACAGGAGGAGACGTCTTCTCCTCCCCAGAACGCTGCAGTGTAACATCTGTGTGCAGGAAGAGAGAGACAGATGTGAGGAAAGATATCTGTCAGGGGAGGAGATGTCTCTCAGTCATGTTTTTCTCTCACCAATTTGCATTTCCCAAATGTATTGTATGCAGTGTTTGATAGAAAGTTGTCAGTGCAGACTAGACGTGGAGTTACGACCAACTCACAGCTACTTAGTTAAATGTCTTTTGTTTTCTTGTGATTGTATCCCTCATTGTTTTGCCCTTTTAAACCAAAGGCCAGCATCAGTAACATCTGATGCCTATCAGCCATCAACATTTAACCCCTGTGAAATGATTTAAGTCAAATCTGTTTTGGAAATTAGTTTGTTGACAAAAAGCTTTTTCCCAAAAACAGATTTTGGATCCTTAAAGCATAAATACTGACACATGACCGAGGTAATTCATGTGAGAAAAAGATTATTCTGATGTCCTCTGGGGTCTTGCGTCACAGTTTTAGGAGATAATATCCCATCCCAAAAAAACATCCCAACAAATTACAGCATCATTACCTCATGTCCAGTTGTTGTTGTTTATTTGGTCAGTCTGATGGCCGGCTGGAGGTCCCACACAGGGAAGAGGGCTGCACCGTGTTGCCCCAGTGGCAGCTCACCATATGGGAGGGAGTGCACGTTCTCTAAGCCCTGTGGAAGTCCACACACATGGATCTCACAAACAGAGCTAAAGCACCCTGGCAGATGCCACCTCTGTGGCTACCGTAGTACACACACACACACACATACACACACACACACACACACACGGCCAAATCTGCCCCAACATAACAGCTACACGTCCAGATGATCAAGCTAATTGAGTCCGACTGTTTGATGGTGAATGAACATGTTGTGTTTTTGTTTCAAAACTCTACTCCAAAAGGAATATTTTGGAGGGATGTTGGTTTTCTGTGACTTTTAGAGCTCACAGAAAGGACAGAGAGGACATTGTGATGTCATTTTCTATCATTTTAATGTCCCTCTGGTTACTTTAGTATTGTATACATGAAAATGTTCAGACATTTCATAGGCATACTAACACTGTGGTGTTGGTGGCCGATAGCCTGAGTGCATGTTTGTTTGCGGCAGTAAGTGTGTGTGTGTGTGTGTGTGTGTGTGTGTGTGTGTGTGTGTGTGTGTGTGTGTGTGTGTGTGTGTGTCAGTCAAAAGAGCCACAAAAACCGACTGTACCCTACCTTCTCAGACAAGACAAAGTTAGGAAGCAGCTAAAGAGACAGATATTTTCCTCATGAGTTCGTGGGGTGAATATTTGACTAAGAATTATCAGGTGGCCAGAAACTAATCATTATTATTATGTTCTGTTCACAGATTGTTGAAGAGAAATTAACTAATGCAGGTTCAAGCATGTGGCGAAGCGTGTTTTAACTGTTTGCAGTACTTACACATTTCATTTATATAAAGAATGCGTGTGGTATAATACCAGTTGGATTTTATAATTGCTAGATTTGGACAACAACTTCTATCAGTTATGATTTGTTATCACCAAAGTTATTGCTAGATTTGGGAACATGTCTAGCACAATAGTCAAGTTGAACTTTATAACTTGAACGTTTATTGGATTATAAAAGGCTTGGTGAATGTCATACATGATATTTGTTTAGGTTAAGTTGAACTTGATTGCAATTTTCATGTACAAACATGACATTTGACCTCTTTAAACGCTTGGGAGCTATTCTGAGTTAACTGTCTGATCAAACCACCGACCTTGTGGTTAAAAGATGTTGTTAAAGGCTGTTTGACTGTTTTTTCTTGATTCATTTGTTGAAAACCTGTAAGACTATTGTGTTTCTTGTCCAGTCTAACTTCTTTTTTTAGCGATGCTGATATGTTCCCAGACCAAAGACATTTATAAATGTATTATTACCAATAGGATTAATGGAGAAGAAAATAACATGAATTGTAACATTACCCACAGCATATCATAGGTTATAGATACATGTCTTACAGGAAGACGCTGGTTACAGTTTATAACTTGCAGAAAACTTGAAACTTACTTGACACAGGTGATTCATCAAAGTGGCATTTAGTTTGATTTATTTATTGTAATTGTTCTGTGAGCTCTGTAAGGAGGCTTATAGCAATACCATCAAATGACTCTCTCAACCTCATCCGTTTCTCTTTTCACACCTCTGTCTCTTTTTCTTACTTCCTTTTTTTTTATAATGTCTCTTTTTTTCTCATTTGGTGAAAAAAAAAAGTGGTTGCAATTTACTATTCGTGAATAATGAGTGTAGCTCCCTCCATTTAGCCTGAGGCTTACAGAAGTAACATCTGGGCTGTTTGGCAGGCTGACCACCATTGGCCTTGTTGGAAAGCCTTTTCAATGCTGCTCCAGATGCAGGCAAGGGAGGCCCAGCACACACAGATGGAGAAACACACACACACACACACACACACACACACAATGCACAGTGCGCACTGCCATACATCCATATACACACTCACACTGCACACATGAGAGAGGCTGTGCATTCATGCACGCTGATGCGAGCACAAATACAGATGTGGGAAGAGTAAGATACAGTAAGCTGCAAACAAACAAATACACACACAAATCCAATCTCGTACCCAGATGGAGACAGAGCGGCAGCTGATGTGGTGGGCAGAGCCGGCGCATTGTTGGCACAGGTAACATGTTCTCAACAGCTGGCGCAGGTTAGGCATTCCTGGGAATTGGAGCCACAAGGCAAATGTTCCCGCTGGCTCGGGGGCTGGCGATGTGGCAGGCAGGCTGGCAGGCTGGCACACTCTTTCCTGCAAAATGGATGAATCCAGTAGAAAAAAAGACACATACTGAATGAGGTACAAAAGTACTGTATTGCATGGGTATGTGTATCGCAAGTATCCTTATATGCACACATGTAAAGTGCCATGTTCATGACAAACAAACACACAAATAATTGGATTTGGTCCCAAGAAACTTTCACTTTTTATGTATCATTCACTTGTCTTTTAAGTTCATCTTTGTGCGTGTGTGCGTGTGTGTGCATGTTTTGTTTTGGTCTCTGTGTGGAAGTGTATTAGCCTTTTCACTGCCTGGGGGCTCGTTTCCTGCTGCAGCTGTTGGCTAGTTCCTCTGACATCTGGACTGAAGAGAGACAGACAAGCAGGCAGACAGTCAGAACAGAACAGAGGCTACAGTGGCGCTTTTCATTTCAACATGATCTCTGAGATCTCAGTCAAGATTTGTAGAGATCGCTCTGCTGTTTGTGCCCTCTTGGCCTGGACTCGGCTGTTCTGCATCTGCAGTATTTATTTAAAGCTCTGTCCATGTTGGTGTCTCTCTCTCTCTCTCTCTTTCTCTCTCTCTCTCTCTCTCTCTATCTCTCTCTCTCTCTCTCTCTATCTCTCTCTCTCTCATTGTTTGAACTTGTATTCTGCTTGGACAGAACAAGCAGCTGCAGCAAATATATATCTGGCTTCTGGAGGTCTGGTTATTGTTATGTGTTCTAACAGGACAACAAATCATCAAGGAACTCCTCGTATGAAAGCGCTGTGAAACATTTCAGTCTGTATGCAGTTTCAGCTCCCATAAAGCACGGCTAGCCATGTTTCACTGGTTGCTATGGCAGCGTTTGGGGTATTCAGATACCTGTAGAACAAAACATATCTTATGACTGGATCCTCTCTTGTGCTGCTGTTATTATCAGTCTAAATATATAAAAGCATGGACCTAAATGATAAAGCCCCCAACAGACACACCGCTAGCGTTGTGAGAATATATATAACTTTTCATTTGTGTATGCATGCATGTTTTTTATTGCGTTTAATCAATTCATGTTTAATCAATTAATTAATTTTGCATTTAATCAATTCATGTTTTAATTTTTTGCAATGCGGTTGGGCACTGAATCATTTTGGTCCAGACTGGAATATCTCACCAACTGTCTGATAGATTGTCCTGAAATTGTATTTCAACATTCATGGTCCTCAGAGGCTGAAACCCACTGAGTTTGATGAACCCTCGGCTTTTACTCTGGCACCACCAGCTGGTCAAAGGTTTCGCTATTCCAGTCAATATCTCGACATCTTTTCGATGGATTACCGAGAAATTTGGTGCAGACATTCAAGATGAATTGTAAACACTTTGGTGATCATCTGATCATCTAATGGCATTTTTACTTCAGAACAACTACAGGACTAATGATACGCCCATCTTCCTGAGCTGTGCTTTGTGTTTGTGCTTAAACACATAACACTCTAAGGCTCCAAGACTCCATAAGACTCACCTGCATGCTACCAGCTGGGGGAGGGGCCGTGTTCCATTATAGCGTATAAAGGTAGATCTAATGCAACACAGTGATAGAGCAGCCATTTTGCATGGACATTTTATTGTGTGTCACCTTAGTTCGCTATGAACAGGTACATTTGATTTGGTTTGTGTAAAGTGGGAGTTACTCCTAAATGACCTACATATTTTCGTGAAGATTTACTTTTTGTAAACGACTTCTCTACACTGACCTCCCTGACGGTGCAGTTTAGCCCCACATGGTTTACTTTCTTGTTTGTGCACTTCTTTTGATGGATGTATTAATTAACAAATAAACTAACACGCAAAACAAAGATGGTGAACATGTTGAACATTATACCTGCTAAACATCAGCACGTGAGCATCATTGTGAGCATGAAATGTATGGTGTTTATACAAAATAGAATTAATTGAAAAAAGATGTCAGACTGTGGTGGGCTGCTCAGTCATAAAGAAGCCTGAAATCAGTTCCTCAAATAGCTGCATTGAAATAAACTGAATCAAATGCAACAGTGCATTGTGGTGTGGGAATCAAGGCCAAATGTGCTGCTTCTTTATAGTCTCAAACGCAGCAGTTTGTTTTTGCGAATGGAACAAATTAGATTTTGTTTTAAATGTATGAAGATAATACAAAAACAAAATTAGTTGGAAGGGAAAAGCCCCTAAATGTACAGCAGGGGTGTTTATCTGTGACAGGACGTCTGGCCAGATGTAGAGTCCCCTCACCACTCAATTCCACCCCCGCCACACGCACACACACACACGCACACACACACGCATGCACACGCACGCACACACACGCACACACACTCTCTCAGCTCAGTGACGGAGGATGGCCGGCTGGCTGTTGGCTTGGAGGCGCCATTAACCAATTTAGCTTCCAGATGTCCATCATACAGCCACAGCCAAAGCTGCAGAGCTCTCTATGAGCTTCACACACACGGGTGCGAACACCCCAGCCCCTCTCCACCCCCCACCACCACCACCACACACACACACACCGCCGAGCTGTGATGTGCTGATGCCGGGACACAAACAGATACGTATAGAATGGCTTAGACTTCAGATGTACAAAAGACGCACTCACTTTAACACATCACACAGAGCAGAGCCGACTGCAGTACTCTCCATGTGTGTGCGT
This sequence comes from Taurulus bubalis, assembly GCF_910589615.1. Lineage (NCBI taxonomy): Eukaryota > Metazoa > Chordata > Actinopteri > Perciformes > Cottidae > Taurulus > Taurulus bubalis. The sequence goes on from NC_136602.1 coordinate 7,859,149, forward strand.
GTGTATTTGTGAGTGTGAAATTTGATTGACAAGTACAGATCTTGATAAAACTGAGACTCGCTTTTTGATCATTTCTAAAATGATCCTCCACCGTCTGGAGATAAGCAAGTTAAATACACAGTTGTTTCTCCTGATGTCTAGTTCCCCATGAGACATAATGAACACACAAACACACATGCATAAGGATGAGTGCTCTCATACACACATGCATGTCTGGAAAGGCAAGCATGCACCCAAAACGCACATGTAAACTGGAGCATGCACTTACACATATTCACTTTCCTCAAATGGACAGATGCTGCACCTCTAGAGGCACAGAGACCCAGCAGCTGTTCCCCAGCCAGTCAGATGGGCTACCATTGGGACTTCATGAATATTTTACACTCAGTCAAAATGGCTGAATTCCAGACTCCTTCAACTACAGTCACACTGGTCCAGATGATCAGATCGTTAAACTATATGGACCAACATCCTCCCACCTTCAGCTGGAGAAAAAAAAACGTTGCTAGAATATTTCTTGGATGTTCTGACATAGACAAAAACTTTGTGTTGAGTGTCTGACAGGAGTTAACTTCGGGGACATTGTGTTTGAAGTTTGAGTGTATTGTGTATTGTGTTCCTTAGTGTTTTTAAGCCAGCACATTCTTCACTTTAAGATTAAATCTCTCTCGATGAAACACACAGTTTGTGTGAAAAATGCAAAATCTATAGCTGAGAACTGTGAAGGCGTTGCTTGGCCTTCTTTGTGAACGCTGTGGCATGCTGTTTGTGAGCAGGTCAGGTCGTTCCTGGGAGTACACGTTGTAGATGACCTGACTTGACCCACGACCGCCACAGCTCTCACCAAGAAGTACCAGCAGCGTATTCACTTCCTGCAAAGATGGAAGCAGGTGACCCCCCCTGCTTTTCTATTGCACAATAGCAACATCGTGTACATTTATCTATTGCCTTTATTATCTGTGATTACTCGATTTTTATATACCTGTCTCTTCTACGCTATTTTTTTGTAAATTCTTTAAGTGGCACGTTCTGTATATACAATATGTTGCTTCCATGTATATGTGTGTGCACTATGGTTGCGACAATAATTCATTTTGAATCTTGAAAATCTGAGAAACAGTTTGTTGTCTTAGGTTTGACATTTGACTCATTAAATCGGAATGTGACACCGCAACTTTTAGGGAAGCATAAAAGTCAGAGAAACCTTGCCCTCCATGAGAATGTATCTGTCATTCCCATTGATGAAACCAAAATGAGACTGTGTGTTGCTTTGTGTCATTACAACCTAAGCATCTCCACATTATAACTATACTATAAATATATAATATGTTTGATTTCTGTTTTCTCACCTCTTCCAAGCTTCTTCATCTTCATCTTACTCACAGCGGCTGCTTAGTCCAGGTGTAATCAGGGTGTTTGGATCTATAATTTGATGTCTGTGATGCAGAGAGGAAAGAGAGAAGCCAACTGTATATTACACATTGCTTCAATCTTTCTATCTCTCTGTGTCTGCCTCGGAGGATGGATTGATCTCATCGCCCCAGAGCTGAGAGTCAAACATCTGTCTGCCTCCCTCCCCTCCCTCTGCCTCTTCCTCTGTCAGCCAGCCAGTGTCTCCCAGATCGTCTCCCCTCTTGCGTGCTTCTATTACGGGCATGATGAGGGCAGCTGTGGGACATGCTGTGGAGGATTGGGAGACTCTTGGATGGATGGATAGACGGTCTCAGTTTCCCTCAAACCACCAGGACAAAACTGGAGAATTTGGCCAACCACAAACCAGACCACATTCCTGAAAAAGTCCTAATTATAGATTTCACCTCTTCTTATTTCAGAGTCTTGTATCAAAAGTGTTCCTCTAATTTAACAAACAAACTGTCTTTATGTTCTGTGCTCAAATAAGTGACAGTCAAGCTATAAAAACTGGATATTTAGCTCTTATTCATTCAGAGAAACTTACAAATGAGCTTAATCTCAATCGTCAAATTGTCCAGTATGTTAAAGGCCAGGTGGAACAATATTACTGTGTCCATAGAAAGACATATATATGACGTGCATGGAAAGAGACTGTATTTAAAATGTCTAATTAAATGTGTTTTCAATAAATAAACCCTGCATAAAGCACTCTGAGACACCATTTATGCTGCATATTGTACTGAGAAAAAAAAGGCTCATCATCAAAATCCCTTTTGCTTTCAAACAGCTGTCTGTGTTAAACACCTTTGAATATAAAAAGCCGTTGACAAGTAAAATATAATTAATTCTGGCAAGGCAAGGCAGAGTCTGTGAAGCGTATACAGTCGTAATGTCTCTGGGATGGCCAGAGGTTTTCTCTGAATCACTTCTTCTGCCAGATTCGTAAAAATGCTTTTTCTTTGCTTCAGACAAAGAAATAAACCTGCACTCAGGACTTTCTGCTTCAGGGGGACTGAATAAAAAGATGAATATTAGTGTCACGCACTTTTCTATGAAAAAGGCATCAGGAATACAGTGAAGAGTCACGACAAAACAAAGAAATTGTGGCACAAAAGGCAGCGGCTGCAAATTAGTTTTTCTTAACTTTCATTTATATGATTACACATAATGTTTTTTTTCTGTTTCGGAGTATCGTTTGATTAAATAACTAGATTAGATAACATAACTACTGTTTAATGTTTTCATTGGATGTATTATTCATTTTCCTCTATGTGTGTGCTTTGGCAGCATATCTTTTAATCAAAATGGCATGCCAACGAAGCTCAGTGAACTGAATTGAATAGAGAGGGAATTAGAGTGTAAAAGATGGGATCTACAGCGACCTCCAGAGGTGGGAAGTAGAAGGAAATTTAAATAAAATTAGTGTGTTTACACTGAAACATCACACAAACAACCCGGCTCTATGTAACTTTCCGAAATGTGTGCTTAATAATTATTAATTAAAGGACACAAACGTTTAATACAACCGTTTGAGGATCTGAGGAAGGTCTGAGACTATTTGTGGATGTGTGCATTTAAAATTTCTCTTACTTTTTAGTCGAAAAAAGAGAACTAAACCTTCACCGTCGAACGTGCAAATACAAGCTCTGCTTTGCAAATCGGTCTTTTTATGGTGTTTTTTTCTGTCTGCCTTCTGCTTTGTCTTTAGTTTTCAGTATAGGGAGGATAAAATAGGAGTATAGATAATTTCAAACATCAGGCTGGCTGTGCTCACTCACACACAGACACACACACACACAAGGCTATATTCTGGCATCTCTCTGTGGCAAAACAATATGTGGACTAGAGAGGGGAACACAAGAGCGGTGGAAGAAAACGTTTAGAAAATTGCAGTGGAATCTCTTGAGGCATTCACACATACAGACACATACATACACGATTTCAATGCATTCAAGGCTATCTGAGGAGCATCTTTCTCTTTACACTATCTACTTTACATAGGAGCTACAAAAGAGGCAGCGAGGTGAGTCTTCCATGCACATCTTCTTGCAAGCAGATAAAACATCACTCTAAAAGGAAGTTTGATGTTTAATGAAACCTACAATTACCACAAGACTGGTTGGACTACTTTACATGCATTACTTAAATTAGCTAATATTTTTGAAAGTCTGTCTCTAAATCCAATTTTCTGTCGTCCTTATGTTACACGTTGCCGAGTTGTATTTGCCTGCAAGAACAAGGGGCTTATTGTAATGCTCTGGTAACGTGGATCCCCACATTGATAGACACATAACAGGGTCATCATTCATTTGCATTTTGAACAAGTATTTCAGCTATGACACCGGATCGTGTGAATCATTACCACACAGGGCTGCAGTTCATCCAGCCATCTATTAGTAACGCCAATTAGTTTACTGGGACAGGTTTAGGGGATGCAGACTCACTCAGGCAACTAGAGCTGCCCAAACTTTTTCATGTCAAGGCTCCCATGACAGACGTTTGATTAAGGTTTTTGTCTCAGTGACCCACATTTTAAATGGAGTTTAAAAAAAAATGTTTGATATGATTTTACAGCAGCAGAGTGAAACCTCGGATCAGTAATACATTTTAAAGTGTCATAAACATGCATTTGGTGAATGACCAGATTTATTTCCAATATAAGCTGGTTACAACACAATTAACTCGTTGTTCATTGTGTTTCTGGGAACTCTTTTAAGTCCCTTGGGTGCACCTTGGTTAGAGCACTTGAAAGTCCCATTTTTCACAATGGTGAGACAGGTTCCCTGGACATGGAGAAACACAGGATCCTACATTTGCTTTCCTCTTCTCTTGGAAGTCATGTAGGAAGCGTACAAGTTGTATGTCTCCGGCTCTGCAGCACTTCCCGCTGCCATTCTTCATAACACAGGTATTAAAAATCAGGCAGATATATGAGAAAAATACAATCTCACATAAGGCTGTATATAAACTGCAAGGTCCCATGTTGAAGGCCACTGCAGTGATAAACAAGAATAGATCCAGATCCAGTCAAGTGTTGCAACAACCTGTTCATTCAGGTTGGTTTATTGTAAACTGAAACTTACAGGTTAAACAGGCCTTGCCACACAAAGCAGTGACATTTATTCAGCAGGGCACGGGACGTTTTAGTCACGCTGTACTCATCAGAGTGTTAGTTGAAGACATCTATTTGAAGATTAATTTGAGGGATTTTAAAGATGTTTCTGTGAAATCACTTTTAATATGAAAAAAATCAAATGAACACATCGCTGCCTCTATTTTCACAAAACGAACCTGCCATATGCAGCTTTATTTTCCACATCATCCACAGTCTTTGTCGCTGAGGGTTTTTTCCTTCCATAGAGCTGAGACTGACAATCTGACAGCACATCACTGAAGGCAGCCATGCATGTAAACTGTAATAAATGCTTAAGGTGTTAAACAGAGACTATCATGACAGTGAGAAAAAAGGAGGTTATTCACAGCATATCTATAGTGTTTTCTAATGCAACTTCATGCCATTTAAAGTCAATTACCATAAATGGCGTAGAAAAACTATTATTGTACAGGAGGGCTGTGTCAAACAATTATTTAATTATAGATTAATCTGTAGATAATTGTTCCAATCAATTAATTAATCGCTTAGTCAATAAAATGTAAATGCCCATTACTCAAGCTCAAATTTAGCTCTTCAAAACATTTACAATGTTCAGTTTAAATGACATAAAAAAGAGAAGAGAAACAAATCACATTTAGAAGTTGGCAACAGAGAATGGTTATACATCTTTGCTTGATAAATACAATATGATTAACCGATTATCGAATTTGTTGTTATGGTCAGTGATAGACTAATCAGTTATTTGACTCATTTTGTCAGTACTGCAAACGAGAAGGGAAAGAAGTACTAATACAGCAATGTAAAAAGACTCCACTACATAAAATTATGTGTTCAATATTTCTCTTAACATGAAGTGGCATTACTTAAGGCTACAGTACTTCAGTAGCAGTAGTAGTATAGTTACTTTCCACCACTGCAAACAATTGCTAACCATGTTTTTTTTGTTTGTTTTTTAAGCTCTGGAAGTGGTGCACCTGTTATGTGTCTGTGATTAACACCAAATATATATTTGTTTGCAGTACATCGCCCAACTAAAAGCTGTTATTATTTTTGACAAAGCAATGCATTAACATTAACGGGATTTTTTTCTTCCCCTCCTTCAAGGTGGTGCACCTGCTCACATCAGCTCCGCCTCCACCAACACCCCCCTCCCCACACACGCACACACACACACACACACACACACACACACACACACACACACACACACACCCTCCTGCTCCGACTTGACTACAGTACCCAGGCCGCACCGCGCCGCTCTCCACTCTCTCGCTCTCCGCTGCGCCAGTCCGCCTCACTAACTCGCAGAACCAGTTGGTTTGGCCCAGCTTCTTCTTCTTCTTCTTTTTCTTCTTCTTCCCTGCCTTCTCACTGTGCGCGCTGCTGCTGCTGCTGTTGCCTGGTGTCAACCTACGCCGACGAGAGAAGAAGACATATCCCTCCCTCTCCTCTGTGCGAGGGCCGCTTCCAATTTGCCTTCACTTGCCTCCTCGCCGGCACCATTGGCTTCCGCGCCGTGCCAGTCAACTCGCCTCCTTTTTTCCCAGCCCCGAGTTGAGCAGCAACAGCTCGGAAACATCTGGCCGCCGCAGAGCGCTAGACTCCCCGTCCCTCCGCCTGCTCTCCTCGGCAGCCTGTTATGGAAATTAGTCCAAAGTCGATCTAGTTTTGTCTCCGGAGGAAGAAAAAAAAGAAGAAGGAAGGAGGATTTGACGGAGGAAGCGGCGGAGACGTTGGACCGTGTTGTCTGTAAGTGCTGCCTCTTAACACCGGAGTCCGATTAAAGGAGGCTCAGGAGAGCGAGGGTGGGTTACGGAGGGGGGGGAAAAGTAGCTAAACCTTCCTTAGCATTACTGTGTTGTCTCCGCACACTAATAGTTGCCATGTTGTCTCTCCCTCCTCGGTGTTTTAGTGGCTGTTGTCATAGCACCGGGGCCTTCGAAACAACTGTAAATAGCGCAACATTGTAGCCTCTTGGCTTTACTTTTGTTAGCCACGGTCGGGCTGTAGCTAGCTGCCTGGGTCAGTGTGTCTCCGCGCGTGTGTGTCTGTCTGTGTGTGTTACGTCTTCTGCTCACAAATGTGCTGTTGTTATAGTTTGTTCGGCAACAGTCTCGCATCACTTTGACTAATTTCCTCGACGGACACGAAGCTCTACGAACAGTCGCAGCCGCGGTTGGCTTTTAAGTGAGCTGCTTTAAATGAAGTTAAACGCGTGCGTTGGTGTGATTTATAACAAACTTATTGATCGCATTGTAGATGTAGTGTGTGTGTGTGTGTGTGTGTGTGTGTGTGTGTGTGTGTGTGTGTGTGTGTGTGTGTGTGTGTGTGTGTGTGTGTGTGTGTGTGTCAAGATGTTGACTGCAGCGCTGTCACGATATTTGAAATGTGTCGAAGTCAAACAGAAGTCGAAATAGTGCGTCGGTTGCGTGCGGCGACACATTCATTTCTAACACTGTAATTATAGATGCTAGCTGAAACTCCAGTGGTGAAGTTAATTAAAGTTCATGTCGTGGGATGTGATGTCTGAAGACTTTGATAGCAGAGCCGAATGTTCACATGAGCTTATTACAAATTGTAGAAGTTGGAGTCGACCAAATGTTTACACCGATAATAACCTGTTTTGCCTCTTTTGTTTGTTTGTTACTGAACTGTTGATTTATTGGTGAGTTTGAAAGAAAAGTTCACTTGTATTATCCAGAAGTGTTAATGTAATTCCATACGCTATGTGTTGCTCATCACGACGCATTATACAACAAATAAACATAATATTATTTAGCATGACATACTTTTTTTTTTTTAAATCTTGTGACATCAATAATGCAATAAAGTGCCACTGGTATGCTAAATTAGTCTTTTACACTTTATAAAATGATTTATTTTGAGATTCGGGCACTACATTATATTAAAAAGAAAATGAGTCTTTTGGCTGTAAAATTCACTCGCTCCTTATATGCACAATTTCTCTAAAGCGAAAGTGAAATAAGGCCGTTGTAATAAGTTTCTCCCCGGTTTATTACATGCTTGTATAGCCTTTGTTTGGGATTTGCACCCATTAGATTATTTCTTTATGGCATGTTCTCATTGTTTCCTCATTTCATTTTTGTTCCTGTCACTTGTCCGAAAGGTCCGAGCAGGGGGTGTGTGTGGGGGGGATGGATGAATGAGTGAATGAATGAATGAATACAAGACGAGGCAGCGGCGCTGAACCGTAAAGAAGTGGAAAACAATATCAGCTGCGTGCGTCTGTCAGTTTCAAATGTGCTGTGTTGGACTTTGTTTATGGTTATTGGACGGAGACAGAGGCATGTAGAGGAAGACAGATGTATTTAAAAATGAGGAAAACGTTTTTAAATGTGTTTACTCCAAACCTCTGTATATGAACCATTCACTTTCCTATTGTCTTGTTAGTTTTGGTAGGAGTGGGCAGTGTGGTTGCATGATTTGATGAGTGAGAACTCTTTTCTGTTTTCCCAAAAAAACAGCACTACATTTGGTCAACCCGTGTTTTTTTTGTTTTTTTTTCTCCAAGAGAGAGGGAAAAAGGGGGAGAAAGAGAGACAAAGTTGCGTGGTGTTGGTGTTGGTAGAATGAAAGAGGAGTCTGGTGGCAGGAGTGTAGAGGAGGCAGCATATGGCTGTAGAAAGAGCACAGCTGGAGGTAGCATCTCCATCTGAGGATGATGTCAGAGCAGCTGACAGGCTGCCATCCACCCCACCACCTCCTCCTCCATCCCTCCACCGCCTCCACCCCTCCCTAGTCCTTTATTGTGAGTCTCAGCGGCAGCCTGGGAGAGTTAGTGCACTGTGTGTGTGTGTGTGCGCACGCTGTGTATGTATGTGTGTGTGTTTGTGGCTGCCGATCAGCGCCAGTTAGAAGGAGGAGGAGGAGGAGGAGGAGGAGGGAGGTGGTATCTCGTTCCCCCTCCAACATCTCCTCCACTTTGCATCTGTCCCTCGCAGTTTGAACAGCGTGTTTTTTTTTTGCCTGCCTCCCTCTTCTTCTTCTTCTTCTTCTTCTTCTTCCTCTTCTTCTTCTTCTTCTCTCCTCTTCTACCCACTCATTGATTCAGAGAGCGCAAGCAACGGAGAGAAAGAGAAAGCGAGAGAGAAAGAGATACACAGCCATTCCCAGCCAGAGAGCCCAGCTATTCTGCTACAGTGGAGTTAATCAAGTTGATGCATACTGCTGCAGGTATCGTCTTGTGTGCGTGTGTTTGTGTGTTTGTGTGTGTGTGAGACGCAAAGTGAACAGAGTAGGAGAGTCCGGGATAGTGGAGTAGTTATTCTGTTTTGTTGTGGGGATCTCCGGTGTGTCAAACCAGTGTGAGTGCTGTGTGAAGCTGCTGGTGAGTAGTGAACTTGTGTTGGTGCTGCCGGTCTGAGGCGTAATTGCAGTCCGGGAGGCTCTCTGCTGTGTTTTAAGTTTGTAGTCTTGAGAGATGCATTTAAAACTCAGAGATTGTATTTTGTTTGCTATTTGTGGTGCACAGCTTTTTGTTCAGACGCTCGTTAATTGATAGCAAAGTTACAACTGAGAAAACCTTATTTTAATTAGAATTATTAGTTCTTGTTTTTCCCAAGTTAATTTATTACTGTGGTAAAAAAAAAGTGAAATAATAATTAAAATGCATGCTTCTTTTGACATTTTAATAAAAAAAAAAAGATCTTGTAATTTTTTAGATTTGTGTAATGTATGCAAAGAAACATCACCAATTTTGTTTGTTGATAAAATATATTTTTTCAAAACTTTAAGCAGAAAATAAAATTAGCTGCTAGTTAATTCTAATAATTGTATCTTTTTTCTTTCAGTTAAATCTAACTGTAAAATTACTTGAAAGCATGTGCGCTGTCTTTTTTCCCCTACTGTCGGCTGGAGTAGAGGAGACTAATTTAGAAGTTGCAGATTTGAGCTGCCTGAATTGGCTAGACAGCTGTAATCGCACTCCCTCCTAGTCTTAATCTCTTTATCTGGCTAGCAGCTGCCATATGGCCCCCGTCAGCTGGATCAGATGTGGGTAAGCCTCCCTCCCCGGCCATCCCAGCCTCTCTCACCCTCTCCCTCCCTGCCCCTCTGTGTGTCTCTGTCAGACCCCTGCCTGAGCTAACTGGCCGGGCCGGGCGACGGGCTGCTGCCCTCCTGAGCCTCCGCTGGCGGCTCCCTCCCCACCGCCGCCACCACCGTCTTTATTTTTAGCCATCTTTAAGGATTAGGATTGATGCTGTGACGAGCAGGGCACTTACAGTGATTGTATTGTAAATCTTCTCTTCTGGGTGGTGGTGGGTGGGGGGGTCGAGGAAGAGGGCAGTTTCTACTATGGGGCGGATGTGCAGGGTTTTTCTTGTAAGATTCAGATGGGAAGGAGTGTGTGAGTGACGGATGTGAGGAGGTGGCGGTCGGAGGGGTTTGTTCGGACAGAGGGGTGGGGGCGATGGGGGTGGAGGTTGGAGGTGGTACACCCTTGTCCCCCGTAAGCCCCCTCATTTAAAGCAGTCTGAATGAGCCGGAGGGCGAGCACACACACATATACGCGACACACGCACAGTCTCACACACACAGTGACATTCTTGGTTTAGCTTCATTCAAATGAGGTGATTTAGCTGCTTTGGTTAACACAGTGCAGAGCGGGACCGATGTATTTTCTCAGGCAGGACAAATTGACTTGGTTAACAGGTGGGGCTTAATGATTTTACAGATTCCAGTCTCGTTATCGCCTTCTGTCAAAACAGATTTAGTTTTTAATATATTTGATCAACTAGATACATTTTACCAACTCTTTTTTTAAGGACAATTGAGGAGCATTGCTGCAAGTTTTCATTCCCCCCCTCCTCCCCCCTTTGTCTTACACCTAAAGCCGGTGCTGGCAGGTTAAACGGGGGACAAGCTGTTTTGTTTTCAATTGGCCAGTTTTCCTGCTCGACTTAGCCTGTGGAGGTGGTTGGTAGGTAGGCTGGTACTAAGTGTGTGTGTGTGTGTGTGTGTGTGTGTGTGTGTGTGTGTGTGTGTGTGTGTGTGTGTGTGTGTGTGTGTGTGTGTGTGTGTGTGTGTGTGTACATGAGGACAGTGTGTGCAGCTGAAAGCCGGTTACCTAAAAGGGCTGTGCCAGGCCAGGCCAAAGTGGGTTAATAAAAATAACCAGCGTAGGAGCAGCGACAATCCAGGAGTGCAGGCAGAGGAGTTAGAGAGAAACAGAGAGAATGGAGAGAACGGAGAGACGTAGAGTAGAATAATCTGTCGCTGCTGGTTTACCTGACTTTAAGTCTGTCTGTGGGTAAAAACTGAATTAGTGATTGTTCTTTAATTACTGTTATTCTTTTTAATTGTAATTATCATCAGAATTTCCCCCGTTTCTTTTTATTTATTGTAGAAGTAAATAACTATAGAAATACCATCACCCTTTGGCATCGTTGTACAAATTAACTCTGTGCGTGGTGTTTTAAAAACCGTGGCTGTGCATAGATTATTATTTAGTATACATAAAATATATAAACACATTTTAAATATACTACGTATATTTGCGTTTTCCTCCGTATTTTAATTATTTCTTACTGACATATCTTTTCCTGATGTGTTTCTTTTCGCTCGTTTGTCACTTGTGAATGTGTTTTCGTCGTTTGTCTCTTCTTTCTTGCATCTCTGTTGTTGTTTTACATTTTTTCTTTTGCATTGTTAAAACCAAAACCTAAATGGTGATAAGAGTATCCTGAATTTTATCTTTTCACATAATTCATTTAAAAATTATAGTAAGTTTGTCGCTTTGCTTTTATTTTTTTCATCGTCTTTGAATTTAAATGATCTTTTGTAGGTTTTTAGTTTTGGTGGTTTACATTTTGTGGTTTTGTGTTTATCTTCACTGTACAAACAAAACACTGAAAATTAACAAATATTTGATGTCAAAGAGAACTGAATTAAAATGTTGCGTAACTTATTTGAAAGCCTACATTAGGTGTACATGTCATGTCTGACATCACAGGTTTATATCAGATGTATCTAACTTCTGCCTCTGTGTCTGTGTAGGTTATGAGGACGGCAAGATGGAGTTCCCAGACCACAGCAGACATTTACTCCAGTGTCTGAGCGAGCAGCGGCATCAGGGCTTCCTGTGTGACTCCACGGTGCTGGTGGGCGATGCCCAGTTTCGGGCCCACCGGGCTGTACTGGCCTCCTGCAGCATGTACTTTCACCTCTTCTACAAGGACCAGCTGGACAAGAGAGACGTGGTGTACCTCAACAACGACATTGTCACAGCCCCGGCCTTTTCCCTGCTCCTGGAGTTCATGTATGAGGGCAAGCTGCAGTTCCAGGACCTTCCCGTAGAGGATGTGCTGGCAGCGGCCAGCTACTTGCACATGTATGACATTGTCAAGGTGTGTAAGAAACGCTTGAAGCAGAAGTCCACGACAGAGGCAGACAGCACGCGCAGAGAAGAGGACGGTGGGTCAAGCTGCTCCGATAAGGCAGACAGCCTATCAGATGGTTCCATAGGCCGGCCTGCTACTGCAGACCTACTGCACAGTGATGAAGATGACGAGGGGAAGGCCCAGAGAGGACCGCTGTGGCTGAGGCTGCTGCCTGCAGACAGAGTAGCCACGGCTAGAACCAGCCCAGGGCATGCAGAGGCAGAGATGCAGGGTGAGGAATGTCCAGGCGAGGGAGAAAAGCTGCTCTCCCCGGCCGGCAGCCCCACCAGCTCCACTGGATCCCTCTCACAGAGGTCCCATCGCTCCGTGAGCTCTCGTGGAGGGCAGAGAAGCAGGAGGGTGTCGAATGATGCTAGTGACTGCGTCCTTGACCTGTCGGTCAAGCCAATTGCCGGTAGCAACCACAGTAACCACCACAGTTACCCCCACCAGTCCTATTTCAGCGGAGCAGCTATACCAGACCGCCTCCAAAACCCATTAGCTGTGAGGGTGAAGGTGGAGAGGGGTTTGGCTCCAGGTGAGGATGAGGGACTGGGAGGTGGGGACTATGACATGGAGCACAGCGGCATCACCAAGGCGGTTCCCATTGTCAACGGGGGCCTGACCCACCACGGGGTCGGAGGGCCTCTGTCGGCCCAGCGGAGGCTCGGCCTGGAAGCGCACCTGTCCGCTCTGCGAGAGGCCTCTCTGGCCTCGGAGCTGGAGCGGGACGTAAAGCCTTTGGACACAGCAGACAACAAGGACATACTGAGGGGAGAAAATGAGCTCGCCCAGGCCGAGGTGGCCAGCATGGATAGTTCCCTATTGCCCTACGTCTCCAACATGCTGTCAGCTCAACACACCCAGATCTTCATGTGCCCGCTGTGTAACAAGGTATTCCCCTCCCCGCACATCCTCCAGCTTCACCTCAGCTCCCACTTCAGGGAGCAGGAGGGCATCCGCTCCAAGCCCGCCGGAGACGTCAACGTGCCCACCTGCACCATCTGCAGTAAGACCTTCTCCTGCATGTACACACTGAAGCGCCACGAGCGGACACACTCCGGTGAGAAACCATACACCTGCACCACCTGCGGCAAGAGCTTCCAATACTCACACAACCTCAGCCGCCACGCAGTGGTGCACACGCGGGAGAAGCCGCACGCTTGCAAATGGTGCGAACGGCGCTTTACGCAGTCCGGGGACCTTTACCGACACATACGCAAGTTCCATTGCGAACTGGTCAACTCGCTGTCAGTGAAGAGTGAACCACTGCCGCTGCCCAATGTCAGGGATTGGGCGATTGAGGACAGCTCCCAGGAACTGTGGAAGTAGAAACAGACTGCTGTGTTTGATGAAGGGAAAGAGAGCGTAGAGTGAAAGGAGGGCAGTGAGGCATGGAGAGGTGAAAAGGAGGTGGCAAAGTTTGATATTTGGGGTTCAAGTGAGTCATGTTCTTGTGTGTCGCAAAATCTCATTCAATTGCACTTTAATAGCACATGAAAATGTTACTACTGAGTTTTTTTTTGTTGTTGTTGCTGTTTGGGGTAATTTTATTGTATTCTATTTTATTCTGAACTCTTTTTTTTATTTGGCATAAGTTCTGTTTGGTGGTTTATATTGCGTCGAAAGGACATGGGTCCCAGTGAGAATGTCTCGCCTTCTTGAAGAGGTTTCACTCTTGTTTGTGTTTCATCTCAGACACACAACACTCCGGCGCTGGCCAGCGTCTCGGTCCCAGTTCCACAGACAGCAAACACCACTGCAGGAGTTCAGGTCAACACACTGAAGAGAAAAAGCATTACAATACACTAAACGGGTACTGTGATCACCTCGCACACACAGTTTGAAGAAGTGTGTGTGTGCGTGATACTGCACTACTCTGGCAAAAATTTCACCTGACGTGCGTGAGTGTGTATGAGTGTGTTTTTTGTGTATTAATTTTATTTTATACTGGCATAGAGGTGTCGTTGGCGAAGCGCTCCCCGCTTCACTTGTTAAGCTCTTGGTGTTGTGTGTTCAGGGTAAAGCTGACTGACGGACTTACTGATGGCACTCATGCAATGCACAGCCTCCTTTTTTCACTTCCAATCAATTTGAAGTATTTTCTAAAAATGAAAAGACCTTTACAAATTATTATAATTATTATTATTGTTATTAATAGATTTTTTTCTTAAATCTAGCTGGCAGTCTTTAAAACATCTCTTGTTGAAAAAGTATTTAATTTAAGGTTGTTGTATATTGTTCTGCTATAGTTTTAGAACTTAAATCCGTTTAATTATTTTTATTTTTTTTAAATTAATGATTATTATTTTTATTTTTTAAATTACTTTTTTGTAATGGGACCTGCTGTTGTTGCATGATGTCCAAACCTGTATATTTTAAAATAAAAATGTGAATTTGCTGTATTACTGTACACATTGTAATTGATCAAATATTTGACAACAGGCTTTTCTTTTCATTTCTTTGTGAATACTACTCCAGGGTGCGGTCTGTTGAAAAACTGAATATTATTCTCACAACTATGGGAAAAAATGCATGAACATTTGTTTTTGTCTTAAACCTTTTAAGTTGTGGTTTTGCATCGGGGGTGGGGGAGGGTGGAGATGTTTGAACATAACACTTTTGACAGTGAAAAGTTTTTTTCTACTCGTAGATCTGTCGCTGGGCTCCTAGAAGAATGTTACCGAATGTGTTTCCGTCGGATGTTGAAGCGATACGATGAAGCATTTTAAGCCTGTGTGTATATGCACTGATCTCTCTGCTGTGTGTGTTTGTGCGTGTGTTTATGAGCGTGTGGCTTGGTTATTACCAGTCAATTTAACCTACTGAAGATCTACGTCCACCCAGCACTTCCTCCTCCTGCTCCTCCTCAGGCGTTCTATTTCTCCACTGCTGTGTGTTTGCTTTCCACCTCTCATGTCTCCGTCCTCTCCAGCTTTAGACGTGGTAAAGCCATTTCTTAATTATTTCTGCTCATTGGGCACTTACTTCAGGTCTGTTGAGTGCAGTTATGCGGCTCTGACTTTGTTAAAGCGTGAAGAATAACGAGGAGAGAGAAAAAAAGAAAAGGAAAGGCTGAAACTGAGCTGTCCTGCTGAAAGTTGAAAGGTCAGATATCTTTGTCACGAGCTGCGCAGAGCTGAGCGCGGCTGTGATGATTCAGTACAATAACCCACATTAGACGCATTGGCGTGAATGTGATAAGACGTCTGTATGTGTGTGTCTGTGTGTGTGTGTGTGTGTGTGTGTGTTTTCCTCTTAAAACATAATCCTTACTTTGAGATCGATGGGAAAGAATTGGCATGCCTGAATGCACCTTTTTAAGCTAAAAGACATGAAATCAGATTTTTTGCTGAAAAGATGCCTTTATTAAAAACACATTTCTGATGCTATGGAAGTATTTGATACTGTAGACCATTCGGAAATAGTTGTTAAACTCACGCATAAATTCATGGAATTTATTGAATTTATCAGAAAAATGATGTCTTATATTTTGATCATGTGATTGGAACTCTCATTTTTGTATGTGAATGTTGTGTTTGGGTTGGGGGCGACATCAGTTTAATATTTTTCTTTAAACCTCTGTATCTCTAATTTGTTTGAATTAGAATTTCAAAGTAATGGTCAAGCGTTGATACAATCCAAAAACATTTGACACAGAGATACTGAAAAGTGAACGCTCTCCACATTTCCCCTCACTCAGTGTGTTTATATGTGTGTGTGCACGCCCCCATTGATGTGCATGTGGTGGGTGGGGTGGTTGTATGTGTTGCCCTGTCATCTGGTGGCACCTACAGGCTTTGCCAAGGCAACAGTGTGGGTGCCATTGCGGCAGTTTGCACCGCATCGTCTAATTTTTTCTTCTTGAAACGTTATTTCTTCACTGGCAGCGTCTCTGCATATGGGCTCACTCCATCCTGCTGTTGTTTTCATCATTACTGCTGTTTTTTTTGTTCTGTTCCTCTGGTTGTACTTGACCGCCTTAAACTGCTGTAGTCCGGGCTGTTATATTTTATTTTATTTTTTTAAGTGTGAGAGTGGGGTGGAGTTGTGGGAGCGATGTCAACCGCTCAAGACGCTGTGAAGTAACCACCCTGACGAAACATCTCCATCTTTTGCTGTGCTTACTTGAAAACAAGGGGGGGGGGGGGGGGATTTTTTTTAAAGCAAGGTATAAAAATGAAATGTTCAAATGTCATAGACAGATGGGGCAGACTGAGTCTGTTTTGAAAAAGGACAATCACTGTCTGGGGGGAAAAAACAAGCAGATTTTTGATTCAGATATATTTGCTCCCTCTTGAGATTAAAATTATTATTTGCTTTTATTTTATGTTCTTTTTTTCAGATTTAGTCATTTTTAGCTTTGACAATCATAGTTGGGTTGATTTTTTTTTTCTCAAGGGGAGTAAATTCTAATTGTGTTTAGTTTTGTAATTTTTTGGTGTGCTGTTGTTGACATTTTTAAATTGTGTGCAAACTGCAATAAATTATAAGAATCTTGAAATTCAACCTTTGTCTGAAGCTCTGTTTTTCTTTTTTTTCCGGACAAAATATAACCAGTCACGACTCGACTTCATATCATAATGTGTAATTTCACCAACAATATCTCTGTTTCTGCTCATGTTGAAGCAGAGTTTCAGCTCACCGCTTCTTTGCAAACACAACAACATCTTTTTAAGCACATTTTGATATCGGGACAAATCTGAGATTTTGGTCTTATTTGCGGCTCACATGCTCACACGCACACACACACACACACACACACACACACACACACACACACACACACGCACATATACACAGAGTTACAGGTTGCAGAAGGGCCAGTGCTGGAGGTTTTCACATTCTGTTCCTCAGTGACTTGCGATGTGGGTGGAAGTTGTGTTTATGTGTGTGAGCAGGATGGCCGGAACACATCATGTGTGTGTTTGCGCGAAAACTCACTGTGTGCTTTCGCGTTCCTGCACAACTCCTGATGTAGCTGCTGCGCCGGTGAAGCCTGCATTTGAGAAGAAAATGTGCAGCAGCTTGTTGAGATTCCAACCCCCTGCAACACACACACACACACACAATGTAGCTCATTCCAAAGCTCCTCAAGTACGGTTTTCCAGTACTGAAATCAGCTTTAGCTAATGTATTGCTGCTCAGTAAACCTGCTCTTACAGATGCTTAAGAAGCTCCTGCACAGAGGCCAAGGAGCAGCGTTCATTAGGCCCCAGATGGTCTCTTCAGTAAGCCCCGACGCACACTCACGCGATAAGCTCACGCCTAATCTTTATTACATTGTCTGATGAATGCCCAATATTGGTTTAAAAAACTTAGAAGTTTTTAAAAGATTTAGTGTCCATTTCGAGGAGCTCAATCATTAACGAGTGCTCACGTGTTTTTAATTGGACGGGATTTTTGTCACATTCGAAGGCGACCAATTATTTGATTATTATTATTATGTTTTTCTGTTTTAGGAGATGTCTCCTCTTAAAATTAAAATTATTTAAAAAGTCAGTGTTTTTTAGATACTGCTCACAGCAATGCATTTCAGGGAGACAGCAGACATTATGACAACTGCTCTAGAAAACACAGCAACCTTATCCTTTGGTTATGTGCTGCTTGGTGATCATTAATTGCAGTCTGCAGTGTTGTAAGTGAACATCTGCTTATAGACAACTGCTCGCTCTCTCTCCCTGTGAGGAGGCCGTGCGAGGTTTTGCTGTGAATGTAGGTCATTAATTTGTTTCTGTCCTTTGTTTACTTAAGGAAGGGGGACAAAGGGGCAGCTGCAGAACCATTTGGCTGTGCCCAAGGCAGGCCAGCTCAACATGTTGGGAGGCTGAGACCAGCTTGGGCTCCTGTCTGGGGGCCCGGGCCCCTGCACTCTGCTGCTTCGCGTGAGGGAGCGGCCTCTGTCAATCTGCCAGGGAAGGCTCTCGTACCAGAAGATGGAGGAAGTGGAAGGGTGGGGGGGGTTGAGGGGGTGATAAAGAGACTCAAAGCATCCTGATGTTTGGCTGTTGAGCCACATTTTCAAACCAGTTCCCAGCTCGTGTCTCTAAACTGACATCTGAAGGTTTGGCTGAGTGAACAACAAGCTCCATAACTTTGTTGCAACTTCCCAAATCAGCTCAAGACAGCGGTTTCCCTCTTTTAGAGAAGACAGGACACGTGTGTTTATGCATCTATTCTTGTGTATGATATGTGAAAAAAAAAGTCAAGAAACACTGTTTCTGTGTTAAGAATGATTTTATTTACAAAAGGCATTTTCTTGTGCATTAAAAATGTGAAGCTGGTCAAAGGTACAGTAAGAACAAAGCTCGGTCACAAAGACGAGAACAAACAGGATTCCATACTGTTAGCCTGGACAAGACGGACGGTCCACAAAGCAACGCTGACAGCATTCATTCAGAGCTCGTACCGCGCTGACGGGGAGAAAAGCCGTCTGTATCCTTTTCATGTCTGAGACTTGTTGATTCTCCGTGAAAAAAGGAAACACACCCAGGCCAGGTCTAGCCATGGAAGAATTGACGGAGAGAGAAAGAGGAAAGCAGGAACAAGTGCGTGTGTGTGTGTGTGTGTGTGTGTGTGTGTGTGTGTGTGTGTGTGTGTGTGTGTGTGTGTGTGTGTGTGTGTGTGTGTGTGTGTGTGTGTGTGTAAGTGATCAAGGATTGTCTGCATATTTAAAAGAGTCCCTTTGTCAGGCACTCAGCACAGCAGGACAGAAGGCAAGCAACAAGCGGCCCGCCTGAAAGCAGACAATACAGTGGCACTACAGTGGCTGGGGTGGGAGGGCTAGAGGGGCTGGAAGGGGTGGGGGTGAGGTAAAGGGGGGATATTTTTTTTGGGAAAACCAAGGGGCACAGTGTCCCAGCAAGCCATCCATCCGTCCAGCCATGCAACCACCCACTGCACCCTCCTCCCCCTCCTGAAAACAAAAGGCAACGCAACTCGAACTTGAATATCTGTGTGTCTCCATGAGAGGAGGGTGGGGGTGTGGGGGGGGGGGGGGGGGGTGTGGGGGGGGGGGGGAGCAAATACTACTTACCCTTTACCCCCCGTCCCCTTTCTTTAACCCCCTTACACAACCCCACACACACACACACACACAAGCACATATATATATCAACACACATTCATAAGTGTGATTCAGCAATTCACACACTTGCAAGAGTGCACACGGATGGAGAACACTACCGGTTTATGTGACACACACACACACATACACACATAGTTACACACACGCACGCACGCACGCTCGCACGCACACAAACACAAAGGCCTCCAGCTGGTCTGTCTTCAGCGCTGGGCTACGATGGGATTAAACAGTACTTGTCCTTTGTTTGATTCTTGTATGGAAGGAGAGCCGCCATGAACTCTCAACATAAGAGAGAGAGAGACGTAGAGAAAGAAAGAACAGAGAGCGGGATGAGGAGACATAAATCTCTCAACCTAAAGGATTCCCTTGAAGACGTTGCGTCTGCGATAAACAGACAAATTAATTGGATTTAAGGTTAAGGAAACAATGACGCCCCTGCAGAAAGAAAACTGCAACCTCTTTTCATCCGATCCTCTCCCAGCTGTGTGTGTGTCTGCCAGATAAGGGCATTACCAGGGCGTGTTCTGGGTGTTGTTGGAAACTGCTGGCACCGGGACACATGTGCACGACTCAGCACTTTATCATCGCCATGGTGACCTGACAGGGGTAACGCAGGGAGGGGTCCTTGAATGTCACCAACTCAGCTGTCTGCTGTGTCGATGTTAACGGCGTTACTGTATCTGTGTTTGTGTGTGAGATGTGAGATGTGTGTGCCGGACATCTGCTGCACCTGCCTGCTGAGTTGTACACATGTACAAGCACACACACACACACACACACACGCACGCGCACACACACACACACACATGCACACACACACACGCACATGTCAAGTGAGCAGCAGTCAGCCAGCTGTGGTGTTATGGAAGAGTCAAGTTTATTCTCCCTGTTGTTTCTTTCCTCCTGATGAAACAGTGGAGACCTGATGAAAGACGCGCACACACACACACACACACACACAACCACACACGCACGCACACACGTATTCTGGGTAATAGCTTATACCCCTGTTAGCATCATAAACTGTGCCGATTTGTATCATTCATAGTGTAACAAATCACAAAACGCTCAGCGTCACAGCGCTGTCAGGACGCAATGCATTTTCAAATCAGCAAAAATAAGGAGCAGTATGTGTCTTGCATCCCTATGTCAGTTTATAATAACCTTTAACTTTATAGAAGTTTAAGATTTGAAACATTGGAGTGAAACATTGGAGTTTTCTTGACCCATTTTGAGAAGTCTCTAAGCAGCAGCTTTACGAAAACAATGAGACGCACTGACAAAATCATCTCATCTCAAATATCTGAACACAGACTTGTGAATAAGTTGATATGATTATGTCACAAAACACACACACACACAGCACGCTTAAACAAATATTCACAAAACAAGAAAAAGAAAAGAAAAATGAACATAAAAAAAATGTAAAACCACTATTGTTCAACATGTATCTTGTCGGACACACTGAACTGTAAATACCGCGTCACTTCTTGAAGAGCCTCCTTGTCGGTTGGAGACGAGTAATAGTGTCCTGTGTTTGCGTACTGTAATATCTCACCAGTAGTGTGCTATTCGTGTAATATTGGCTTCATTCTCCGGTTTCGGACACACTCAAATATCTCACATTCTGTAATAACTAGTATGTTCATGGGGCGATGGGCCATCGGTGTATGAATGGGATGATTGTTAGCTACTCCTGCTGGGCAGCAGGCACCTTGCAGGGCAGCCCCTGCCATCAGTGTATGAATTGGTGTGAAAGGCGCCATACAAGTACCTTAAAGTACTTCTAGTTCATTCAAGCATGGAATTACGGAAGCAACCAAAGACTAGCGAGACAAGTTTAACAAGTTTACTCTTTTGACAATCAAGATCACTTCACGAGTTATCCAGTGCAACCAAATTTAAGGAAAGATTAGCCAAATATTAACAGACAAAGATCACATGACTGTTGCAGCTTTACTACAATGTGATGTGCATGTACGAAGACTTTCGTACCTCAGGTCATGTTGTTTTTACTGACTTCTTTGACTTGAAATTTTGCAAAGATGTCCACCGAAGGACAACTTTGTTCAACTCTGAGATTCTGAAAGCACGAGTTTGACTTTGCATATTAAACTATTATCTTACCCCGCCAATGCAGAAATTGACTGCAAGAGCAGAACAGAAATTTATGCAAACAATATGTCGAAACATATCCGTTGCGCCATCTATTTGTCTATTTATCATATGTCGACATTTTCTTGACACAAGGAAAGACATCGAAAAACACTCCTGACAGCAGAGAGCGTGCATGTGAGGAGTTATCTGGCGCACATGCATGTATGCGTGCAGTTATGGTGTGTATTGTGTGTGTTTGTGTGTGTTCTCTCACCCTGTGTTGCCAACCTCTCCGCTCCCTCCCAGCTCTGGCCAGGCACGACCCATCTGTCACATTCCTCCTTCCATCCCTTCTTCCATCCCTCCCCCATCCGCCGCATCCATCCCTCCCTCTGCGTACCCATCCTTTCCCTCC
The DNA here is from genome assembly GCF_910589615.1 of Taurulus bubalis. Classification (NCBI taxonomy): domain Eukaryota; kingdom Metazoa; phylum Chordata; class Actinopteri; order Perciformes; family Cottidae; genus Taurulus; species Taurulus bubalis. The sequence goes on from NC_136602.1 coordinate 7,880,676, forward strand.
TGTTTCTCTCTCTGCCTCCATCACCCTCACCCTGTTCCTTCCTTTTCCGCTCCGTCCTGCAAACGCCAAACTCCTCGTCTCTCTTCTCCACCTCTTTTTACTCTCAAGAAGGTCCCTTCCTCATCCTCCTTTCACCTCTCTCTCTCTCTCTCTCTCTCTCTCTCTCTCTCTCTCTCTCTGTTTTTATTGTCTGTGTCAGCTTTTTGTGTGCCTCTAGACGGCCAGGTTTAAAGTGATGGGAACGACAACATGTGGCCACTCCAGCTTGTGTAATAATAACAACTGTCATCATCAAAAGATAACACAATCAAGCCCAAGAGCTTTTTTCCATTGCAGGCCCAGCTACTTGAGGCCAACGTGGGACCCTGCAGGCCCATGTAGAGCCCTAAGGCCCAGTGTTACTGCTCCATGCTGAAACAAACTGATCCAATCTGGGCTAGAGAGACAGGGGTCCTGCCTAGGGAACTGGCACTGTCTCTGCGTATGTGTGTGTGTGTGCGTAGCGTAGCATCAGGGGTGTAGCCCGGGGTGTACTGGCATGGCTGTGCATTGGATTATTGAAGGCAGCTTGGGACCATCTGTATGGTGGTGGGGTACAAGTGAAGAAGGAGGAGAGGAGACTAGAAGAGCGACAAAAAGATGTCGTCTTTCTTTTTGCACCTTTGTTCTTTT